>NC_134569.1:124285316-124607191 GCF_050947875.1 Dermacentor variabilis
ACTCTAAAATCACCACTCGAAAATCTTTTTCTCGATTTTTCTTTCGTTTTCTTTCTATTCTTTTCTAAAGAGGCCCGAAATGAGACGAGGTGAGAACCCATGCAAAATAACTTCAATTTAGAAAGGACCCTGATTTACTTACCGTGATACTTTGGGCTATCACTCATTCCTATGAGGTATGCGGTCATCTGTCGGCTTTCTAAGGAGGTATCAAGGTTTTGGCTGAGTATCGCGTGGTTTCAGCTGCTTTTACTTTCTTTCAAGTGGTGTCTGTGTTTTAACTTTGTTTTATATTTGCAAATGAGCGAGTCAGCGCGGCTTGTGTAGAAAATTTCCCAGCAGACGATCTTGGACACTCTCGCGGCAGGTGGGCTTCTCTGGTCCGGTTTTCAGGCTTATCCATGCGCACTTTGTTTTGTGGTGGAGTGAGCAGCATTCCTTTGGCAATGGTTTCCTCGCCACGCTACTCACCAAGCCTCAAGTGGTAGAGGCGCAACTGCAAGCGGTCACGTGTCATTACGTTCTTTCCTTCATATTACCGACATCTGCCCGATAGTCTACGTTGGGATCGCCTGCCGATCGCCAGAGGCCGCTTGCGTGAACGTTCCTTCTAAGTGATCGTACTGTGTATCATCAAAAGTGAATGTTTTTATTCCTCCACATCTTGCCCGTGCCAAGGGTCTTCTAGTTTGTGGTGCGGCCTCCATATTGGGTCAAGCCGAGACCCTGGAAACACTGTCCATGGCAGGGATTATTGCTATTTATCATTGCAACTGTATTGCTAACTATCTGCGTGTGCCCACTGAACTTCTAATTTGCCAGTACCACTTGCCTTTCGCAGATGAAGAATCCTAACATTATTTGAAAAGTAATTTGCGATGGTCGGCGATCGGCTTAAATGTGATGAAGCGATTTGGACGCAAGCTCCAGGCGGCGCCAACCGCAGAAAGGCCGAGGTAACAAGGTAGAAAAGGATGCTGCTTATTTTATCATGACGCAAAGAGAAGGGGCATTTTCCCAACGTACATTGTACAGGTGATGACGAAGGAGGTCCCAAACGTTAGCGGCATCCCTCAGAAGAACTTCAGGCGCCTGTCTCCTTTGGCATACGTACATCGCTTTAGTCAGGTGGGAAACTTTGTCGTGGCTGCTTGGAACAACATTCAGGTCCGTTTGATAATGCGATCGTTGTAAAGGTGCAACATTGTCTATTTACTGAAACATTGCTTATTTCCTGTTCTTCTTCATGTCGTTTTTTGTGCGTTAAAATTCTATTCGATTATTTCATACGGGTTGCGGCCCCCGATTTTTGGCTAATCTTTTTAATGGGTGTGCGCCACACTTATAACTTCGTTATCACCACTATAATTACTGTCTTATTATGCGTCATTTTCTCGCAGCAACACGAGATTGCTTGAGAAGACAAAATTGAGTGGGTAGTATTATAACTAACATCTCGATATAGTTTTCATCGAGTAGTCTTTGTAAGCACTAATGCACGTTGATTCTTTCATCACAACCATCTTCCTCACCGTTTCTTCTCGGAGAATCCTGGGGCTAAAAAGAGGCCTTGCATTTAGAAGGTGGGGAAGAAATTAGGAAATCTGCAGACATACGATGTCTGCCAGTTGACATAAAACAGGGGTAACAGGAGATCGCTGGCAGAGGCATCCATGAAGTGGTCAACATAAATAGCATGATGATAAATACTTATTACGTTAAGCGTTATTAGCTCCAAAAAGAATATAAATCATTATAACAATTTTTAAAGGATTCCACTATACATTATTCTGTTTGATTTTATGCATGGTGCTATATTTAGCAATGATAGCCCACTGACCTCAAGTTAACTTACCGCTTTGCGAAAGGTTGAGAAATGATGAATTAGCCAAAACATTACGCAGTTATTTTCTACGCTATCGTTGCCGAATGTGGATTACAGTCATTTGCTCTAAATCGAGCGAAATCATGGCGCGCAGAAAATACTGGCGCACTAACCAGATAAATTTCAAGGCAAACTTAAAGATACACGTGAAACGAAAGAAAATGAGAACAAGAAGAATATAATTTATGGTGGTGGTAACAACATTATTGAGATTCTGCTCAATTTTGATCTGGCAGGCCCGAGTCCTAGGATGGCCCCTCACGAGGAGCCACCCTTTCGGCACAGACAACGAGGGCTTTTTGTAGTTTTTGATCGGGCGTTCTGAGCAGCTCCTGTCACGTCTGTTGTGAGGGAGCTGGCAGGAGCGACCTGGGAGGGGGTAAGCCCTTGCACCCCCAAAGAATGTGATTTTGGGTAGCCAGTGTTAGATTTGTGCAGTTTTTACATATTGAGGTTCCATTGCCCGTTGGTAATTATGGCCAGCCAATGTGGGCTGGGGAACGACTTAGTCTGGATTCGACGCAGGATCGAGGCTTGTGCTCGCGCGAGGCTTGCGTTTGGAGGCGCGTAGATTCGCCTTTTTTTCCTTGTAGTAGCTTGTTATCTCGTGGTATGTCGTCGGTGCCTCATCCATGGGATCCGAGTCTGAGGGGCACACCTCCTGGTTGATTGGACCTCGGGCTACTCAGTGCGCCTCCTCATGTTCTTGATTCCCCGAATGGGCAGGGACCCATACGAGTTCAACAGTATTTTTATCTGTAAAGCCCCGTAGGACTCGCACTGCACAGACGCCTATGCTGCCTCTCGAAAAGTGGACGATTGCCCTTTTGGAGTCGCTTATGATAGTTTTCATGGACGGATTCATGATGGCCCAAGCAATGGCAGTCTCTTCCGCTTCCACGGTGGACGCTGTTTTTATGGTCGCTGCATTGGGGATACTTCCCTCTCCGGTCACGATGCTCACTACGTAAATTTGGTGATTTTGCTTTGCTGCATCGACATAAGCGGTGTGCTGATTGCTTTGGTATCTTTCTTGAAGGGCGTTGGCCCTGGCAGACCGCCTCTTGTCGTGTCTCCCAGGGAGCATGTTCTTGGGTAACGGTTTTATAACCAAACGGCGTTTGACCGCACCGAGTAATGTTGTTCTTCCTGCTGAATTCATAACGGTATTCAGCCCGAGTTTACTTAGAATGACCCTGCCAGGTGCGGTGCGGGAGAGTCGTTCACGTCGGGCTGTTTTATGGGCCTCCACGAGTTCGTCTATGGTACTGTATATACCTAGCTCAAGTAATCGTTCAGTGTTCGCATACCTCGTGAGACCAAGGGCTGCTTTAAAAGCTGCGCGAATGACGCTGTTAACCTTTTCCTTGTCAGAAAGGCTAAGGGTGTAGTAACGGAAGGAATACACGATGCGACTGATCGGAAAAGCCTGCGTCAGATGGCAGATATCGGCCTCCTTCATACCGCGGTGTCGTGTGGCTACTCGTCTGATTGAATCATGTGATACATTGTCAAACGCTTTACTCACGTCCAGCCCTAGAATTGTGCGGGTGGCTCTTATAGGGCCCGGGCGTAGCATATCTTGCTGAATTTGCCACAATGTCTTGAGTGAACAAATTTGACCTGAAGCCTATGACCGTATGGGGCAGGAGCGCATTGCTATCAGTGTACTCGTTTAACTTGTTAAGAAGGACATGTTCCATAACCTTCCCCGGGCAAGAGGTAAAGGAGTTAGGGCGCAGATTCTCTAGCTCCAGCTTCTTGCCTGGTTTGGGTATGAAAATTACGTTTGCATGTTTCCAGCTGGTGGGTATAGTTCCCTCTATCCAGTGGATGTTGAAAAGATTGCTGATTTCGGTAACCCACTGATCGTCTAGGTTCCGTAGCATTTTATTCGTAATGCGGTCCTCGCCAACCGCCGCTGTCGTTTGGACGGTGTTTAGGACAGCAAGTACTTCAGATTCCATAAGTTCGCTGTCTAGTTCCCTGTTTTTCTTTCCGGTATAAGCTACGGGTATAGGAATATCGGTGCTTGTATTAAAGTAGCGGTTTTTATGACCTTCGAAATGGGCAATATTATCTCCCGGGAAAGAGTGTATGATCCTCTGAAAGTTCTTTTGTGATGCTGTTTTAGTCTGACTGGGGTCAAGTAGGTGTCTAAGCCGGGACCAGGTGCTTTTGCACCCCAGCTGGCCGCTAATGCGGTCGCATAGCTGGTGCCAGTGTTCCTGACTGAGCTGTCGTATTTATCGATATCCCGTGCGAGTTGCGCGATGCCTTTGCGTAGGCCCCGGTTGTGTTTCTGCGTGAACCAGCGCTTCTGCAAGCTCTGCTGCGCAGACCACAGGTGGACTAATTTAGCATCAGGAGCCGGGCCGTCCTCCTCGTGGTCTACCCCTGTGGTCGAGTTAGCTGCGTCTTTGAGAAGAGTGGATATCCGCTCTTCAAGGTTTGTAATGGTTGCGGGTTCGCGTCCATTGCGAACATACCGGAAAGCGTCCCATTTAGTATGCTTAATTTTCAGCTAATTTCGCTTGTAGCCTCTGCAGGGTAACCTAATGGAAAGAATGTAATGGTCACTACCAATGTTTAGTTCGGTATTCTACCAGATGGTGTTGTCAATGTTCCTGGTGAAGGTCAGATCGGGCGAAGTGTTTTGACTCACGCTTATATCTATGCGGGTTGATCTTTCAGTGTCAACAAGAAGAGTAAAACGAAGGTCTTGAGCGGTCTCACAGAGTTTAGTGCCCTTCTTCTGACATTTTTCATAGCCCCTCACCGAATGCTGGGCGTTACAATCTCCCAGCGGTACGAGTTGTGCATGCTTTGCAGCTTTATATGCTTTGCCTATTAGTGTAGCTACTGCTACGCTTTTATCCCTAGGGGGCTATAATCATTGAGAATCTGGAGCGTTTGGTCCGATCTTCGTTTTGGCAGAATTTCAACGAAGGTGTATGACACCGCCATGAGTTCTAGGTTTAAATGGTTGGTGGTCAGATTTCCGTTCACCATGATCGCCATGGCCGGAGAGATATCTGGAGCGGCAATTTCGTTGTAAGCCGCAAAACCTCATAGTTTTGCCGCTATCCCAGTTTTCTGGAGAGCAACTATGTCAGGTTTGGTTTGGTGATCTTGAATCGTGCATTCCAGAGACCTGCGTTTACGGCGGAAGCCCCTGCAATTCCACTGCCAGATTAGGATTGGTGCTTTGGCCATCACCTTTGTTTGTGGGGTTCCATGCACGGGGAAACCGTGCTAGGTGTTTTTGTGAGCACTGCGGAAGCGCGTTGAGCCACAGAATTGCGCAGCATGTTTGGTTCTGGCGTTGGTGTAGGCGGAGTTACCACCTGAGGCTGAAGGTGAGGTTGAGGTTGGGAGTGGCGTCGTGCTGCGGTTAATCCAATGTGGGACATAAATGCAGTCATGACGGAGCTAAGAGCGGCAACGCTCTCTATCAGCTGTTTGTTTTGGGCGGCTTGCTCAGCAACCATGCTCTCGATCACGCGTTCCAGTTTTGAAATTCGGGGGCCCGGCGCGGCGACGCTCTCTACGGGTACTGTGGCGGGACCTTCCGCCTTCCGTTTAGTGCGGCGCGCGCCATCTACCTCCATGTCGTTTTCTGCATCCGCTCCTCGCTTAACACAAGCCACGATCTTGCTCACGTTTTTTTTTTGTGCTGGGGGCATTACTAGAAGTATGCCCGTTTTCTAATTGTCGAATTAGCCACTGCTAATTATTGTTGGAGTGATTTCATTTACGCCGCCAGCTATCTTACCTGCGGATTTTCAGGTAACTTCTTCTGGGTCTTCGGCAGAGGCTTCGCTGTTCCCCAGGGGACTGGTGTGCTCTTGGAGCTCGAGCGGTCTCCAGGAGGCCGGCACGCCGACCGGGGCCTCACGCTCGCGATCCG
This sequence comes from Dermacentor variabilis, assembly GCF_050947875.1. Taxonomy (NCBI): domain Eukaryota; kingdom Metazoa; phylum Arthropoda; class Arachnida; order Ixodida; family Ixodidae; genus Dermacentor; species Dermacentor variabilis. Next base: position 124,291,112 of record NC_134569.1, read on the forward strand.
GCCGTGAAGAGGTGGAAAGGGCTCGATTCGGCTCTGGTCGCTCACCTGACCCCGTTCCTGTGTTTTGGGCGTTCTCGTCGACGCCTTCTTGCCGTTTTCGGCTGCTCCACATGGCGACGGCGTGGTGATAACGTTGGCTGGCCTGGCGGGCCGCTTTTTTCGGATAAACCGATATTTCCAACTCCTGCTGCCGGTCGGGTGGCCTCCACCGCATATTGCGCAGAAGGAGAGCAGGTTGGCTTTTCTCCGTTGGTTGGCGAAGGGTGTTCTTCGCCGCACCGCCGGCACCTCGATTCTTTCGGTCAGGGTTGAGGGCACACGTCTGCTCGGTGCCCCAGCTCCCAACAATTGAAGCAGGTCTCCGGCCGTTCTCGGAACAGGAAGACTGCAAACGTGAAAGCTAGGTAACGTACGAATTTCGGGAGCTTGACTCCGGCGAAGGTGATCACGAAGTGGCGAGTCGTGCCCATTCTCCGCGCGTTCACAACAGGCAGGTCGGAATTTTGGTTTCGAAGCTCGGCGTAGATAGTTTGGTCCGTTTCGTAGCTGTACGCCCTGTACACCACCCCTCGCTCCGAGTTGTCTGGCGCCGGAATGCACGCTATCACAGGCGTATCAAGCTTCTGCTATGCGTGCTGCAGCTTTGTGATATTGCAGTAGGCCGCAGCACGTTGCCAGTCCGGGGTACTGACCGTGATTGTGTTGTTGGTGGGGTGGATCCTCACCTTGTCAATAGGGAGGGCTTGGCGAACATCGAGCTTGGCGGCGGCGCATATCGCGTCCGCGAGTACAGCTGGCCCAACCTCGGTAAGGTCGACGGCACCTTTCGGTCAAAAGACCACTTTGTAATCATCCCCTGGGAAGCGTGGCATGGGTCGACGGCGCACGATCGGAGGCGGGCGCGCCAGTCTTCGCAGCGTCGGTGTTAGCTCACCCTTCGGCGAGGCTCCTCCGTTGGCGGGCCTCGATGCGGCTCCAGTCCGGCGTCGATATCTCTGCTGCATGTCCAGGGCCGTCTTTCACGTCCCGTCAGACAGCTCGACTGGGTCAATGTCTTTGCCTTCTACGGCGTACTCCAAGACTGAGCTCGGGCGAGGCTCGGCGAGGCAGGCAAACGCCGCACAACGCAGCCACGGCGGAGTCGAGACGCCGTGGCCGCGGCAAGCGTGGCAAGCGCGGCGTCCTGGCTTGGTCAGGATAAACGGGCTAACTGCCGAACAACTGTTACTTGCAGGGGTCTTCCGCTGGTAAAATCGGGTGCCGGATTAGTTGGGGAAGATCCTCAGCAACTTTCATGGTCATAGGTGGCCCGGTTTCGGTGAAATTGTCGAAAATATGCGGGCGGTTAAGTTATAATTATTTATGATTAATTTATGAACAATTTATGCGATAATTTATTATTTATTCTTCTGTTTACGACGCACTTCATTTCGGCAATTTATGCCGGCCTCTCTGCCTTCCCTCTAAAAAATTCTCTCTCTCACATTGTATATATAGTGACGGCGTTGAATAACGCACTGTCAAAAGCGCGACTTCAGAACGTTAACTCTCTATTGGGCGAGCCTGTGCCCAGCAAAACAAGTGACACTCAAAGCACAACGATAGCGATGAACATCGTTGGCGATCGTCGAAATCTTATCCACGGGTCAAGAGTTTCGGCTTTTATACATGACTCGTCCAACGTCCCATCTTAATCGCGGGCACCCACGTGCCTTCTAGAAATTGCTTCTCAGTTCTTGTCGCGCATACAATCCGATTACACAAAGTTAGGGGTGAGAAAGTACTCAACAGATAGAATAATGTATAACATTCCAGTAAGTCCCAAATCATGCAGGCGCGTTTTGTCGAGCTTGTGCCGAGTTCTGACGCTTTCTTTAAGTGACTGGGTAGTGCTGCAGGCGGGGCGTAGGAGTGAAGCGGCGAACTTACATGGTACATTATATATAGTAGAACATGTTCTGCAACGTCAACTTAGTTACGGCTTGCCATACTATCCTGCCTCTGTTACGGCGTCATCAAATCATGCGCTGCACCCGTCCTTTCATGCTCAATATTCTTTATCAGCCTCTATATGATGCAGGCTGAGCGCGCTGGAAGCGGCTGTTGGCATGCCTCGCAAGGATCTGCGTCTAACTGCAGCCTTATTATTCGTGAAAAAAAAAGAGCGTTATAGCAAGGACGCCACCCCACAGTGAGCCAATCCTCCTTGACTCTCGTTTGCGAATTCGGCGCCAGGCACCAGAACCAGAGGGTGACTGAAATTTTTACGAAAGCTACAGATCGCCAGCGGGAATGAAGTCGAGAAAAATACAAGAATACATTCACATATGTGTTCGCGAAGCTTCTGTAAGCTGTAACGAGGAACTAATTTGTCGCAGCGCAGCCAGAGCGGACTGAAACAGAGTGCGTTTCGTTCCTGGTGCGTTAAAACATGCGCGCCAAAACTAACGCCCATGCTGGCGACGAAGTGGGAAGTGCTGCCGCCGTTTAGGTTCCAGCGATAGAGTTATAACGTGATAACGTATAATAGCCTTGTAAAGTATAAGGTTACGAAGACAGCTTTATTATACAAGTTTTAAGTTGCCAGATATTCTTAAGACGTGTGGCAGTTAGAGGGCTGTCGCTTCATCCGATGAAAAGCGGACATATAAGCCAACCTATACTTGCACAACTCGGCTATAGCCCAGTGAAATCGAAATCATTGGTGATTTTCCCACGGAGATGTCCCACGAAAAAAAGTTGGGCAGAACATAGATTGCAAAAAGATATGCTAGACGAAAGGCAAAGCCGAATTACAGGACACTGCTTGAGGACGACCAAACAAACGTTGCGAGTGATGCCAAAGCAAGAATGCTGGACCACTCAATTAGTTTACGGAAACAAAGGTGCGCCCAATAATCAGCACGTACGGAGTGTTACACCTGCAAATCAGACAAAAATAAACTTCCAGATGAACGATAGCCGATTTGTGCCAGTATATGTTCACTTATCTATCTGATTTTTACCGGACGAAGGGACAATCTTATAACGCTTCGCAGTTATAAGGTTGTCTGGTAACTTGAAACGTGTATCGAAACTGCCTCTATTATCTTAGAACGTCCGAGGCCATACCTTATTAGAACAACTTCAGTTTGGCCTAGTTGGTGTTTACTGCATATCATAATGACCGCAAATAAAGACGAGGATGGGAAGAGAACACAAAACAACGACACGGGTGGTAACTTTCAACTGATTTATTCTCTACTATGGCCGTAAGACCGGAAGTGGTACCGTATGTTCACAGGGTCACTTACAACTTGAGGAAGGTTGCAGGCAGGTTCGGAGTCTCCCTCGTATCTTCGGCCCCTTTTAAGCTCACTCGGCTCTGCCCTCGCACCTTCGGTGATTCAAAAAGAAGGCATGGCCATGGCAAGAAGCCTGCCAAGCCGTATGTCGAATGCAATGTAGGAGTTGTGTATGAAATCCCCTGGCCTCTGGCAAGTCTTACGTAGGGCGCACGGGATGGTGTCGGAATGATCGAGCCAGGAAACATGAACAAAAGTTAAATAAAGACGAGTTGGCGCATTTGTCTACGCCCTTCAATGCCTGTCCCTGTAAACCACCTTTCAAGGAGATAAAAATTCTGGAGAGAAGCCAGGAACCCGAATGCACGCGAACGGATGGAGGTATATCACATAAGAAAGAAAGGCCAAGACTGTGTTAGTGATACATGCATTAGGCTGTTTCAATTGGAGATAGATATTATGATAAGTGGTTGCCCCGCTAGGCTGATGAATGGTGTTGTTTCTGCGTTTTGCGCATGTCAAATTTCTATATATATTCCCACATGAGGCCGTGAAAAGATCAGTTGAAAGTTACCGCCCGTGTCGTCCTTTTGTGTCCTCTTCCCCTGTCCTTCGTCTTTATTAGCGGCCAATATGACACACTATCACTTATCACTTTATAACAGCTGCGCATACGGTGCGTCAGGTGAAACTAAGAAAGTGATTGCTTACGTGCCGCGGTCATAGTTCAATAACTGTTAACCAAATATCGTCATTCAGCATAATTTACCAATTTTGCTTTGAGAACAGCGAGGTCACCGCGACTAGCGAAATGCTGTTGTCAATACCGGAGGGCGCTATGAAGAAATCAGGAATACGTTCCGAGTATTGTTTTCTTACTTTTTTTCTTTCAAAGCGGGGGTACGAGAGGCTCTTGTTCTTGAAGCACAAGGACAAAAATAAAACAGGAGAAAAAAAAAACGACGAAGTGGTTCCCAAACAAATCCAGATAGCCATCATTACTCAAAAACATTTCTGGTTCATCAAGCTGTATCTTCTACTGTTTACGGCTTCTACTGTTTGTGCACAAGCTCTACGGCTTTTACGCAAACGATCCGCTCGGTTGCAGCTAAAAAAATTGTGACAATGAAAAATACCGAGAGAATATTAGTTCCAACAATGAAAAGTTTGTTTATGTTCAATGCACCTATCTTAGAGCTAAGATTAAAACACAGCAGCACAATTTCTTACAAACCGTTGGCACCGTATATTATACGCTGTTTTACAAGACCTTGTTTTTGGTCCCGCAACAAATCTGAGCATATGTTTTGAAAGACGCTCCGACATCAGTCGCATGACTGTGTTGGCGAGAGTTCCTTTTAATCTCGAATGAAAAATATTCCAACAGCTGTGACCTAGAAGTTCACAAAGCATCTCTTAGAAATAAATGAACGAGGGTTCGCCATGTAGCTGCTATAAAGGCACTGTGACCTTCTTTCTCAAGGAATACGTCGAGTAATTTCTTTTATTAGGAATTCCAGACCCACGGAAAATATTTGTAGCACGAGATATTACGGTATGTATGAGGAGCAAGAAAATTATAATATGATAAAAAATAAGAAGGAATGCGGAAGGGCAGGTGCTGCTGTCGTTTCTCCTGACGAACTAATTTCGTTGCACTCTGTGTTTCCTGACAGACGAGTGGGAATAGGCTGCACGCCGTGTGACAGCGAGAGAGGCGCCAGCGCACAGTTGCTTGGTCCTTTCTTCTTTTTTTTCCGCGCAACATGCGCTGTCGCTCAAAGCAGATGTTCTCGGCAGGCCCGCAAAATGTGCTCCGAGTGCTTCCGGTGGTGTGATTTGGCTCGTCAGCCGCTTGCCCTCGATGTCAGACGGAGATTGCATGGGCGTGTTTTTTACAAAACCAAAAGAATTCCAGACTGTTTGTCAGGTTGTGACGCACAGCATGGTGCTAACCGCAACGCGGGAACTTTTCACAACAGCTCTTTTAAACGCACTAGAGTATTGGCAAATATTTTACCCATTTTCTTTCAAAAACCAGGACAATGGCGACCTGTCCGGCCGCCATTGGAATCTGAATTACCAACGTTTAACGCTAGAACGTCATATAGTGAGGCGAGTCTAGCAGTGCTATTGGAGGAATTAGAGGGCAGCAAATGGGATATAATAGGGCTCAGTGAAGTTAGGAGGACAAAAGAAGAATATACAGTGCTAAAAAGCGGGCACGTCCTGTGCTACCGGGGCTTCGCGGAGAGACGAGAGCTAGGAGTCGGATTCCTGATAAATAAGGATATAGCTGGTAACATACAGGAATTATGTAGCATTAACGAGAGGGTGGCAGGTCTTGGCGGGAAACTTCATAAGAGGTACAAATTGAAGGTCGTACAGGTCTGCACCCGTACATCCAGTCATGATGGGCAGGAAGTCGAAAGCTTCTATGAAGACGTGAAATCGGCGATGGGCAAAGTCAATACAATTTACACTGTACTGGTGCGCGACTTCAATGCCAGGGTAGGCGAGAGGCAGGCTAGAGACAAGTCAGTGGGGGAATATGGCATAGGCTCTAGGAATAGCAGGAGAGAGTTATTAGTAGAGTTTGCAGAACATAATAATACGCGAATAATGAATACCTTCTTCCGCAAGCTGGATAGCCGATAGTGGACGTGGAGGAGCCCGAATGGCGAGACTAGAAATGAAATAGACTTTATACTCTGCGCTAACCCTGGCATCATACAAGATGTAGACGTGCTCAGCAAGGAGCGCTGCAGTGACCATACTATGGTAAGAACTGGAATTAACATAGCTTTGAGGACGGAACGAAAGAAACTGGTACATTAGAAACAGATCAAAGAGTTAGCGGTAAGAGTGAAAATAGAGGAATTCCGTACCAAGCTAGGGAACCGGTATTCAGCTTTAACTCAGGAAGATGACTGTTGTGTTGAAGGAATGAACGACAATCTTACGGGCATCATTAAGGAGTGTGCAATAGAAATCGGTGGTAGCTCCGTTAGACAGGATAACAGTAAGCTATCGCAGGAGACTAAAGATATCATCAAGAAAGGCCAATGTATGTGAGCCTGTAACCCTACAGTTAGGATGGAACTCGCAGAACTTTCCAAGTTAATCAAGAAGCGTAAGACAGCTGCCATAAGGAAGTATAATATGGATAGAATTGAACATACTCTCAGGAACGGAGGAAGCCTAAATGCAGTGAAGAAGAAACTAGGAATCGGCAAGAATCGGATGTATGCGTTAAGAGACAAAGCCAGCAATATCATTACTAATATGGATCAGATAGTTCAAGTGTCAGAGGAGTTCTATAGAGATTTATACAGTACCAGTGGCACCCACGACGATAATCGAAGAGAGAGTAGTCTAGAGGAATTCGAAATCCTACAAGTAACGCCGGAAGAAGTATTGAAAGACTTGGGAGCTAAGCTAAGGGGTAAGGCAGCTGGGGAGGATCAGGTAACAGCGGATTTGTTGAAGGATGGTGGGCAGATTGTTCTAGAAAAACTGGCCACCCTGTATACGCAATGCCTCATGGCCTCGAGCGTACCGGAATCTTGGAAGAGCGCTAACATAATCCTAATCCATAAGAAAGAGGACGCCAAAGACTTGAAAAATTATAGACCGATCAGCTTACTGTCCGTTGCCTACAAAGTATTTACTAAGGTAATCGCAAATAGAATCAGGAACACCTTAGACTTCTGGCAACCAAAGTACCAGGCAGGATTCCGTAAAGGCTACTCAACAATATAGCATATTCACACTATAAATCAGCTGATAGAGAAACGTGCGGAATATGGCCAACCGTTATATATAGCTTTCATTGATTACGAGAAAACGTTTTATTCAATCGAAACTTCAGCAGTCATGGAGGCATTGCGGAATCAGGTTGTAGAAGAACCGTATGCAGAAATACAGAAAGATATGTATAGCGGCTTCACAGCCACCGTAATGCTCCATAAAGAAAGCAACAAAATCCCAATAAAGAAAGGAGTCAGGCAGGGAGATAGGATCTCTCCAATGCTATTCACAGCGTGTTACAGGAGGTATTCAGAGACCTGGATTGTGGAGAATTTGGGATAAGAGTTAATGGAGAATATCTTATAACCTCACGATTCGCTTATGATATTGCCTTGCTTAGTAACTCAGGGGACCAATTGTAATGCATGCTCACTGACCTGAAGAGGGAAAGCAGAAGGCTGGGTCTAAAAATTAATGTGCAGAAAACTAAAGGTAAGTTGAAGTTGCGTCAAGTATACGCAAAAAAGCATCGTGCAATGTGTGTCATATGTGCTGGTTTTTTTTTATTGGATTGGTCAAACATACGTCCAAGGGGGAACAGTTGTATCGCAATAAAGAGAAAGCACAGCCGAAGTTCCCACCTGGAGAGCGATGGAAAATGATAGTGTCCCCTTTTGAAGGTTGACAGCTGTCACTGGTAATTGACGCAGAAAGTTGGGCTAGTTCATGTTGATGCATTTGCTGTGACAGAGTTACTAGCTCGAACAAGACTACGGTAAAAAAAGGTGGGGCAGGGCAGAGCGCTAGATTTCAAATGAAAGCTTCAGTCAGGAAAATATGTATCCCAGCCACGGCGGACGATTTCGATGTGGGCGAAATGCGGAAACATCCGACTCCTTACATAAATCCAAGGTGGTCCAAATGTCTGGAGTTCCTCAGTACGGCGGGCCTCATAATCAAATCGTTGTTTTGGCACGTAAAATGCCAGAATGTTTAACATCCAGAGAGACCACCGTATGCTCAAAGAAATGCGCAGACAGAACGATAAAAGAATGTGCCACTTAGGAGACAACAAAATGCCCAAAAACAACGATAAGCACAGACAGCAAGCCATTGCAAAGCATACAACAGGTTCTTATCGAGGTACACTTCTTTATCAGGAAATGACAGTGAAGGATCACTTACGCATTCATCAGCAGCTTTTGAAATGCAAATGTCTGTAATATTTGGCCATCTGACTACCTGTGAACCATCTGAGTACTTGCGTGTTATGAGAACAGGGGGGGGGGGGCATTTACGATTACATCTTCGGCAGTGGTCAGCCAAGTGGCCAGCGCATGCTGAAGTGTTTGCAGTTTTCCAGTGCTCCCTAAGCCGGTCATCCAAGCACCTGCCTGTTTGTCCAATATAACTCTTACCACAAGAAAGGGGAATATTGTATACTACCCCACATTGCACTTACCAAGCGCTTTACATGCTCTTTAGTGCACGTAATATGACTCCCGGCGTTGTTTACCACTCTGCACATTCTTCGGTGCTTTAGTGCTGGTGAAACTACGACATCTACACTGCCATCTTGTTCGCCACCTTTCTTAGGCGGTGGGACACCCCGTGTATGTATGGCACAACCACAGGGCGCTCACTGGGGCATGCGGTATTGCACCGAGCGGCTGTCGCGTCAGGTTTTACGCCTTCAATGACGCCCTCAGTGACTTACACCAAGGTGTCATCGGGATACCTGGCCATACGTAAATGACTCGCTTGTTGCTGAACGCTGCAGGAAACCTGGTGCACAGAAAATTCAACGAGAGCAGCTATCAGGCAGCCAGTAGCCATGCCCCTTTAACTAACTTGGAGAGCACCGAACGCTAGTCAAGGAAGGGTTTCTTGCTCCTAGGAGAGTACATCGAATAAAGGGAGCTATCGTTTAGAATGATACGAATATGAGAGAATTGTAGGCGACCATCAACTGACGACTCATGCGTGAACTCAAATTCTACTACGCACTATTCAAAAACACAGGGAACATTTTTAATATCAAGGCCACTCCCCTCAGCCTTCAAACCTTTCTGCATAACAAGAAAGTCATCAACATACCTTAAAATCTTAGCTACAAGAGTATTGTCAACTATGGAGAAAATATGATTTTCAACAACAGATAAAAGCAAATGAAAGCTTGTTTATAATTTGTAACATGAAATTTTCCTCGCTGATATTTTTGGTATTATCTGTACTGAAAGGGTAGTGCCACGTGTAGGTGTAACCGGCTACTGCTGTTCGATGCGAAAAAAAATGCGAATCTGACAAGGATAAGAGTGAAAATTAAAGCGAAAACAATTGAGAAGTTCATATGCAGGGCCAAAAAAAATTGCTTGGCAATTCACAAAAGACAACTGTTCCTGTGCAGGTACTGATAAAGTTCATCGCGAATGCCACATTTCAAATTCAAAAGTCGCGTACACGCACACTAAATCCATAACAGCACACAAAGGGAACGAAACACATGATCAAGAATAGACGGTGCAAGAAAGAAAGCAGATTTCATGGATTTCTTCTGCTCAGAACTCGTTTATTTCGACAGCAGCATTCACGTGCAGGGAAGAAAAGCAACTTATCTGCTTGTTTGTTTTGGCTGCCTGCTTGTTTTTAAGCTTTTTAGTCCACCGGATACGCGGAACACTCAGAAACCCCAGTGGTTGGGAAGATTTTTATGGAGGAAGGATGCCGATAGACACTTTACTTAATATAACATTTGAAAGGTAACTAGAATTTTTTATATTAGAGAAAGGCTAGTGTTCATTAAATAAGTCCGCCCGTTTCCTTTTTTCTTATTTACGCAACTCTTTCCGAATGTCATATCATCAAAATCGAACTTAGGTACAGGTTTATACTCTAGTATTGTCAGATTCCCCTTCTATAAGAAGGCCATATTTATTTAGCCTGAACGCATAGCTTTTGCCATGCATCATTCTAAATTGTTTAGCCAAATACTCATCCCAATCTTTCATTTTTCGCGGCTGTGGAATCTTTTATATGTTAAATCTATTTAATTCCTATAACCTTAGTAAAACCTCCTTATCTTACTTTGTTTATGTAAAACAATCATATTTCTTTCCGCTGTGCAGTAGGACAATTTCAAAGCAATTACATGCTTGACTTTGAATGTAGCGGGGTATTTCTGATTGCCTAAAAAATTGAAGACTCTTTGCATCTTTGTTTTGTATTCACTTCTTCTGTAAATATAACTTTATGCTGCAGGTGAAGAGGCAGTTGTTCTGTTAATGGCTTCATGCTTTTAATGGGCGATAACTTGTTTTGAATGTTCCTCCTGGAATTACAGACTCCGAGTTCAAACTTCTGCAACGATGATTCAGTGGCACCTATAAGGTTTGAGCGATTTCATTTTTTCCTGGTCATTCATTTATTCTTTTTTCTCTCTCTTTCTCTTCATGTTGGTCTGAGTATTTGCACTACTGCTATTAGGAATTTCGTGCGGGTGAATTATTTACAGTACTATATTGTCACAGACGAAGCCACAACATACTTCAGTCGACGCTATAGATCTTTTATATATCGCTGTCCTGGCACCTTCGTCGTTGTTTTCTTCTGGGAGCCACCCAACATGCCTACCATGTGGCACCAAATTGCACCGAGTGGCTTTCAGCTGTGTCGAGATCGTGGCATTACCCCCTCCCAAGAAGCATTGTCTCGATGCGGAACATTGATGCACTGGAGATTAGAGAGACGTAGATGGTGAGAGAGGTGTGGAGCTTTGCGTTCAGCGGGATTTGTATAACTTAAATCTAGAGACATGAACGACATCGGACAAACGTGGGCGTCGGGGACGGCGAGTGATGCCTTCTCCTTCAGGAATCACTTCGTATGTGACATCACCGAGTCGTCGTTGAACGATCCTATAAGGACCAAAGTAGCCGCGCAAAACTTTCTCCGACCGACCACGCTGGCGGATCGGTGTCAACACCCATACCTTGTCACCGGGTTGATAAGTGACGTCGCGGTGACGAAGATTGTATCGGTCTGCGTCATTGTGTTGTTGGTAGCGGATAGGCATTCGTGCGAGCTGGCGCGCCTCTTCGTCGCATCGAGCGAATTCGGCAGCAACAGTGACATTAGAACAGTAGGTGGGTCAAAGCATTGCGTCCAACGCTGTTACAGCTTCCCGGCCATGCACCAAGCGAAAAAGGTTGAAGCCGGCAGTTTTTTGAACGGCAGTAATATATGCAAACGTAACACATGGGAGAACGTCGTCCTAGTTTTAGTGCTCGACGTCAACATACATGGAAATCATATCAGCGATCATTTTGTTTAGTCTTTCTGTGAGCTCATTCATCTGGGGATGGTAAGCAGTGGCTTTGCGGTGAACTGTACAACTGAGAAGCATGATATCTTATGTGAGCTGCGCTGTAAATGCTGTGCCCCTGTCGGGTATAACCACTGTTGGAGCACTGCGGTGGAGTACGATAGCATGTACAAACAATGTCGCAATATCATTAACAGTGCCTCGCGGAAGAGCTCGGGTTTCAATGTAACGCGTAACATTGTCTGCGGCAACAGCAATCCAACGGTTACCAGCCCTCGACGTGGGGAATGGTTCAAGCAAATCTATGCCAACCTGTTGAAAAGGGATCCATGTCGGATCCACGGGATGGAGAAGTCCAGCGAGACGCACGGGTGGTGTCTTGCGTCTCTGGCAGTCGCGGCATGCCTTCACGTATTGCTTTACGTAACGGCGAAGGCTAGGCCAGAAGTACTTTTCGCGTATGCGTGAAAACGTCCGTGCGAATCTCAAGTGGCTCGAAGATGGCTCGTCGTGAGAGGCTCGCAGGATGTCGTCACGTTGTGAAGACGGCACTACAAGGAAGCAGGCGGTAGCGGTCGAGTGAAACCCAATTTGTAGAGAACGCCATCGCGGAGAAAGTACAAGGATAACTTGCGGATGAACATATGAGGCGGCTCTGGTAGACGGTTCTCAAGGTAGTCGATGAGAGGCCAGAGTTTTGAATCATCGCGCTGTTGCTTGCTGATGTCTGATACTGTGATAATGGCCTGAAATGCGTCCTCTTCATCAAAGTCGTATGGCGACGGTTGAAGTTGAGCATGTGACCGGCAGTCGGCGTCGGTGTGTTTACGCCCGGACTTGAACACTATCGTTACATCGTATTCTTGCAAGCGAAGACTCCAGCGTGCAAGACGGCCAGATGGATCCTTCGGATTGGCCAGCCAGCGCAATGAATGGTGATCTGTCACAACTCAAAACGATCGGCCATACAAATATCGTCGGAACTAAGCAATTGACCACACAATGGCCGAGCATTCCTTCTCCATAAGGGAATAGTTCCTTTCAGCTAGAGACAAAGTGCGGCTTGCGTACAGAATGACGCGCTTGGCTCCAACTTGCCCCTGTGCGAGGACGGCACCAACGCCAACGTTGCTGGCATCCGTGTGTTACTCGGTGTCACTGTCTTCGTCAAAGTGTCCTAGAACAGGTGTGTGCAGACGTTTCTAGAGTTCACAGAAGGCCTCTTGTTGGTCCTGGTCCCAGACAAACGGAACATTATCCTTAGTCAGCCGTTGAAAAGGGTCTGCTATCCATGAAAAGTTAGCCGCGAAGCGTGGATAATATGCGCAAAGCCCTCAAAAACGGTGGAGTTCGTGTTTCTTCAGAGGTGTTGGAAACGAAACAACAGCAATTGTTTTGTTGGGATCTGGTCGAATGCCCTCGTAGCTGCCGACATGGCCTAAAAATTTAAGTTTATCATAGCTGAAATGGCATTTTTCAGATTTTAAAGACAGGCCAGCAGTACGAATTGCGTCAAGGACTGCTTGTAAGCGCTGGAGGTGCTGCTCAAAAGTTTCTGAAAACACAACGATATCATCTAAATAGACAAGGCATGACTGCCACTTGAGACCTGATAGAGGCGTGTCCATCATGCGCTAAAACGTAGCAGGCGCAGAGCACAATCCGAAAGGAAGGACCTTGAATTCGTTGAGTCCGTCAGGCGTAATAAATGCGGCTTTCTCATGGTCGCGCTCATCAACCTCTCTTTGCCAGTAGCCGCTGCGAATGTCCATCGATTAGAAGTATGGAGCATGTCGAAGGCGGTCCAAAGAGTCGTCGATGCGGGGAAGGGGATAAACGTCCTTCTTCGTTGCGTTCTTAAGCTTGCGATAGTCAACGCAAAAACGCAGTGTGTCGCCTTTCTTTTTCACCAGAACCACAGGTGACGCCCACGGACTGGTGGAGGGCTGTATATCATCGGTAAGCATTTCTTGGACTTGATTTTGGATGGCGTCTTGCTCTTTACGAGAAACACGGTAGGCACGTTGGCGCATGGGTCTTTCATTGGGATTTGTAATAATATTGTGTTTCGCAATAGGCGTTTGGTTGACCTTCGTTGTTGAAGCGAAACAGTCAGCAAATGACTGTAAAAGGCTTCGAATGCTAGCTTGTTGTTCACGTGACAAATTATAATTCAAATCAATATTACTGTTGGCTGGTACGTCAGAGTTAGAATCTCCGTCATTGTGTCTTAGAGTTAAAGAAGCGGAAAAGTCAGTGACTGGATGCAAATAGGCGATGGCAGTTCGTGGGGCGAAGTGCTGGTACTCACGACTGAAACTGGTCGCTAAAACCTGAGCAGTCCGTGATGACAGCTGCCAGATGCCGCGGGCTGCGCAAACCTGTCGAGCCAGCAAGACTGACAGATTGCCTTCAGCGATTCTGAGATGGTGAGGATCATCGTCTGTTTCTACGGTGATCAACGCAGTACTCCGGGGTGATAAAGTAGCACAGTTACCCGAAACGCGTAACACAGTGGACTGTGGGTGGTGATCGTCCGAATGAGTTGCGTGTTTGCTGGAAAAAGTGACAAGAAACTCGCGAAGGTTTATGATTGCGCCGTACTTCCGAAGAAAGTCCATGCCGAGTATGATAAATAAATAAATTAACCGACAAATGGGACCTCACGAATTTTTGCCCTCGCAGTGCAATTGCCGATCGGCGTGAGAACATGATTGCCGACTGTACGGAGCTTAGGTCCTGGCCACGGTGTCGTCACCTTGCGAAGTGCAGGTAATCATTTGTCCGCTCATGACAGAATAATCGGCACCAGTATCGACAAGAGCGGTTACCAGGTGGTTATCTACAGAAACGAATATGTGGGCTGAAACAGGTTCACGGTTTTCGAAGGAAGGTGTCGAAGGTACGCAGTCGCCGTTGTCATCGTCGTTATTGTCGTCGTCGATACGGTCGTCGGGGTGTCGGAGCGGAGGATCTTTCGAAGTGCGTTGGACAGTGGCCCCAACCCCGGAGGTCGCTGTTCTTAGTTTCCCCGACTTGGGCTCGTAGGCCGGTTGACCACGGAAGCGGAGAACGTAACGTAGCGTCCAGGTGAAGCCGATTGTCGAGGAGGTGGTGATCGTGACTGGCGTACGACGAAGGTTGACTGGCCAGATATTGCTGGATTTCCCTTGGGCGCTCTCCCTCACGTGGGCGACGAGCGCTGGGGTGATAGCCCTGGAGTCCTATTCTTCGGTAGTAGCAGGCACGGTACAAGTGGCCCACTTCGCCACAGTGGAATCAGAGTGGCTGATAGTCAGGTGTGCGCCACACGCCAGATTTTCACGTATTGATTCGGGGGCTCGTGGACCCGTACATATGTGTACGTCAAGCTTGTCCCTACAAGTGGCACAGCTGTTCTTCAGAAGGCGGGTTACGGTGGTTCCCGGGTTGCGCAGGTAGCTTCATTGCTTGCGCATAAGTCAGTACGGGGGCGGCTTGAGGTCTAGTTTGCACGAATGTTTGTGCTGCCTGGCGGACTTCTTCGCGGACAATATCTGTGAGGGATGTTACAGTCGGTTGAAATCGCACTTCATGTAGTCGATCGAGCTCACGCACGACACTACGCACAAGCTCTCGAAGCGCATCAGTGTCATAGGGCACTGAGAGAGAAGATGCTGATCCCAGGCTCATTTGGCGATCGTAGACCGAGGAGCGTTGCTGAAGGGCTTGCTCCATTGTTGTCGCCTCCCTGACGAACTCAGATACTGTAGCTGGAGGCCTTCTCATCAGTCCAGCAAACAGCTGCTTTTTCACTGCACGCATCAGCAGGCGTACTTTCTTCGCTTCTGTCATGCCAGGGTCAGCACGCTTGAAAAGTCGCGACATGTCCTCTACGAACATGGCTACGCTTTCGTTCGGCCTTTGAACCCTATTCTGAAGGGCTTGCTTTACTCGGTATTTTCATGCGGGACTGCTCTACCTATCGCGTATCTGCCGTTGAAATTCTTGCCAGGTGGCGATGGATGGCTCGTGGTTAGCGAACCATGTTCAGGAAGAGCCCTCTAGGGTGAAGTACACGTTCCTTAACTTTTTCTGCTCGTTCCAATAATTGACGTCAGCCACACGATTGAAGTCATCCAGCCAGTCTTCCACGTCCTCAAAAGGCTCACCATGGAACGGCCGTGGCCAGCGTGGGGTGTGGAGAACCAGTGACGCAGGAGGCTGTCCCATACCCTATGCCTCCTGTGTCTGGCTTGTGGTTGTGGTGGACATTCTCGGCAAATCTTACAGGCCCTATTCTGGAGGCATTTTTTGAAGCCATCGGCATTTGCGTAGGTTGCCCGCTTCCAGTTCCGGGGGTCAGAGTACATAGACGCGTACCTAGCACGTCCACCAGTTTGTCACAAACAAAGCCACAAAGACTTCGGTCCACGCTATAGATCTTTTATATATCGCTGCCCTGGCACCTTCGTCGTTGTCTTCTTCTGGGATCCACCCAACATGCCTAGTATGTGGCACTGAATGGGGAGTACGGTGCAATCATAAGCCTTCGCCAGTTGCTTGTCACATTTTCCTGCGAACACGCCACTATGTAGATAAAGTATCGCTTTCCTTGGGACGGTGCGCTTGGCATTGATGTTGTCGATACCTTTGGCGTAACTTTCAACTAACCACGTTATCCTCTATGTGGTTATGTGCCATGTTTGAAGCTTGTCATCCTCTGTGTCATGTAGCCTCATTGTGCCGCCAAACGCTGATTTCACGAGCATGACAAAGATGAATCACTCGTAAACACACCCCCACCTTTTGAAGAACGATGTCCATGCCAAACGCAATGTAATCAACGTCCAGTGCATTATTGCTCGTTATGTACACCGAAATACATGCACAGATTGAACTGTTGCCATATAGCCTATGTGGAGCGGGAAACCTTGCCATAATTGTCCAGCACTGCTGTAAGGTGATAGCACGTTGTTAACGCGTTGGTTTCACAAACGCATATTGCAATAATGACATCCTAGTGTTCGAATCCTAGTGGAGCTGGTTGAGGAAAAGCTTTATTTTTCTTCACGCTGTGGCAGTGACAGCGCTGGAAATGACGAGGTTGCCTGACGACGACGGAAACTCTTCGTTGTCTCTCGTCGGTGACGACAACAGTCGTGGTGAGTGTAATGGAATAGCCGGAAGTACAAGGCAAACCTAATTTCGAACTCTTAACCGCTCTCACTGTTGAAATTGCAGATCCCATTATGTGAAAATCGGTGTAAGCCAGCTTTAGTTGTTTCTTGCTATTCGTCTTTATAGAGCACACAACCAAGACACAATGTCCAGGCATAGGCCTAGCTGAACGTAAAATTGTGGTGCTTGAACATATGCATCCCGCGCATGGGGAAGTTGGAGCGAGGATCACCATATAACGTCGACTGTGGGACAACGACGGCATGATGACAATGCAGTGAGGGCGACGGAAGAAGACGACAGCAGGACGATGATGGCACGACGCTCATGGCGTGACGGCACCCGAATGACCTGGAGGAGACGCTATGTCATGAATGTTTATATGACATACAAGCGTAGCTCTAGGTGTGAAAAAGCATCGCTGCTTGTACTAAAACATTGCATACACATTATTCGCCCTCCTTTGGCTAGAAATTTAAATCGCGCATTTCACACGGCTACTTACCCAAAGGTATTGCAACTAGCCAAGCGGATTTTCAAATGCAAAACGGGAGACAGTCACCTTCCGGAGCAATAACATCTTATATGTGCACTAAGTGCTATTAAAATAGAAGTCCAATATCTTATACCGAGATGGGTACTAAAATTCCTCGATCGCAAATATGTGCTAACACAAAGCCAGCATGCCTTTCGGAGAAAGAGATCAACCTGCACGTCAATGTTATCTTTTCAGATATGTTGAGTTACTAACTAAAGATAATATGATTCTGATTGATTCGTTATTGATGTTAAAAAAGCTTTTTACAGTTTTCATTATGATTAACCACTGAATTAATTGAGGAGCTTTGTTTTCCGGGGCGGAGGAGGGAAGGGGGTGGGGAGGAATAGTAGTGTTTGTTCGAAGTTATGCTCAGAACAGAATGCAAATGCTTCAGTATTTTCAATATTAATTCAGCTTTTCTTGGCAGTCACATCGACGCGCCAGGGGGCAGCGACACAAAGGCTTCAGGCGGCTGTCCGGCCCACAATTGTTGAGTCGGCATTTATGCCATCTGCCCCCGCGGCGGTTGCAGCTAGCGCTGCTCCGCCAAACCAGCAAAAGGGACCATCGACCCCGAAGGTGGGCGCAGCCGAGGCTGCCCCAACCTTGCCGGTCCCTTCCAGGGCTGGCAACAGCCGGCGCAGCCAAATCCCTCAGGGAGCCCCATCGACCTCCGGGCTGGTGGGCGCAGGGGTCTTGCTCTCCAAGGCGGGACTCTCTCTGGTAACTTCTCGCTCGCAAGAGCACGTGTCCGGCGCCTCACAAGAGGAAATGGACACAACTCCTATCCTCAAGGCGCACCAAGCGGCTAAGGAGGTGCGAGGCTCCCTCCAACACTTCAGAAAGGGCAAAACTCCCGTTACCGGGCCTCGAAAGAGCTCTGTAATCTAGGGCATCACTTCCGTTTCCGTACACACAGCACCAATTTACCTTAAATATGGATACACAAATTATTCAACGGAATGTCAGAGGTCTCCTTAGAAACCTTGATGATGTGCAAGAACATGTCCACAAACACAATCCAAAAGTGTTGTGTTTACAGAAAACTCACTTAAAATCGAAACGCACAAACTTTCTCCTACAGTATGTTATGTTTCGCAAAGATCGCGATGATGCTGTCGCATAATCGGGTGGCGTTGCCATTGTTCATAAAACCATAGCCTGTCGACGTTTGCAGATACGAACGTCCCTCGAAGAAATGGCGGTTCGAGTTGTTCTCCTAAACAAAATCATCACCATTTGTTCGATTTACATACCCCCGCATTACCAATTAAACAAACATGAATTTTAGTCCTTCATAGATCAATTGCCGGAACCTTAAGTGGTCCTTGGCGATTTCAATGCAAACAGCATCTTGTGGGGAGACTCTCGTATCGATGCGCGAGGTCGTCTCGTTGAACAGTTCCTTTTTTTGTCCGGTGTGTTTCTGCTGAATAAGAAGGAACTCACATATTACTGTCTTGCAAACACAACCTTTTCTTCAATTGATTTTAGCCTTGTTTCCCCGTCTGTACTGCCTGAACTCGAATGGGAAGTTACCAACAATCCTTACGGAAGCGACCACTTTCCCATACTTCTAATAACACCTAAAGAAAACGAATATCTCCCACAGGCTCCTAAGTGGAAGATTGATACAGCCGACTGGGAGAAATTTCGAACCCTCACTAGTATATCATCGGATGACATGTCCTCGTTAGGAATTGATGCTGCTGTTGAGTATTTTACAGCTTTCATAATAGGTGCCGCATCTAAATGCATATCAGAAGTAAATGGCTTGGCATGCAAACGGCTTGTCTCGTGGTGGAACGACGATTGTAGGATCGCTCGTAAAAAACAGAACAAAGCGTGGGGGTTGCTACGCGCCTCTCCCGCTGCGGCGAATCTTATTAACTTTAAGAAAGTAAAGACCCAAGGCAGGAGAACGCGCCGACAGGCCAGAAGAGAGAGTTGGCAGAAGTTTTATAGGGCATCAACGCCTATACAGGTGAGGCCAAAGTCTGGAACAAGTCTAATAGGATAAAAGGGCGACAAACATATTCACTCCCTTTGGTAAATACACAGGGCAATACACTGCAACATCAGGCAGACTCAATTGGGAAGCACTTTGAATGCGTGTCGAGCTCAAACCACTATTCCCAATCCTTTTTTAAACTTATAGAAATAGAATAACGTAACCCATTAATACGAAAAACCAGACAGAATGAGCCGTATAACCTACCTTTCAGTATTGCCGAGTTGAGAGCTGCATTGAACACATGCAAAAGCACTGCACCAGGACCTGACAGACCCATGTATGACATGATCAGAAACTTACATATTGACACGCCAGTTACACTACTCACACTTTTCAACACTATTTGGGCTGCGGGATACCTCCCATCCACATGGAAAGAAGCGATTGAGGTCCCTGTTCTTAAGCAGGGCAAAGACCCTTCCTTGGCGGCAAATTATCGTCTGATAGCTCTTACAAATTGTCTTTGTAAGCTTCTTGAAAAAATAGTTAATCGCAGACTCATACAATTCCTTGAATTCACCAATATGCTCGACCCCAATCAGTGTGGCTTCAGAGAAGGACGATCGACAACCGATCATCTTGAGCGCATTGAAGGAAATATCGGTGATGCATTTGTACATAACCAGTTTTTCCTATCAATATTCCTCGACATGGAGAAGGCGTATGACACAGCATGGCTTTGCGGGATTTTGCGAGGCTCGTCGAGAATGGGCATCCATGGAAATATGCTGAACACTATTGAAAGCTATTTGTCAAATCGTACCTTCCGTGTAAAAGTCCGTAATGCACTGTCACGTTCTGTTACGCAGGAAACTGGTGTACCCCAGGGAGGCGTGCTGAGCTGCACTCTCTTTATTTTTTATTCCGTATACGTAGACGATATACAAATAGGCGTGAAATCCTGCAACCTCACAGTGTGCGAGAGACAGGTACAGCAGGGCATAAACAAGGTGTCCAAGTGGGCAGATCAAAACGGATTTAAAATCAACCCCCACAAAAGTACTCTGTTCTCTTCACAAGAAAGAGAGGCCGGCTCCCAGATATTTGTGTAGTACTGTGTGGACAAGAAATAGCTGTCAAGAAAGAACACAAATTTCTAGGTATAATACTTGACTCTAAGCTCACTTTTATCCCACACATAAAATATCTCAAAGCTAAATGTCTAAAAACAGTGAACTTACTCAATATACTAGCACACACGACATGGGGCAGCGACAAGAAGTTTACAATGAATATTTACAAAAGCCTCATTCAATCACGCTAAGACTATGGCACCATAGCATACAACTCTGCCGCAGCCAGTGCACTAAAGATGCTAGGTCCCGTCCACCACCTGGGTATCCGTCTGGCCACAGGCGCATTCAGGAATATCCCCATTCAAAGCTGATATGTAGAATCGAATAAGTGGCCACTCAATCAGCAGAGATCTTACACCAGCTTCACATATTTCCTTAATGTGCACTCTAATCCTGAACATCCGTGTTGTGAAACTATTAACGCTTCGACATGTACTGCACTCTTCCGTAATCGACCCTCTGTGAGACAGCCTTTCTCACTCAGTGTGAGGGAGCTTAGCATGGAAATGGATGTTCCACTCTTCGAAACCGCTTGATGCCTCCAGCGAAGCAGCTACCGCCTTGGGACTGGCAAGTGATAGAATGTGATATATTGACACGTGTACTTATCTTTATCGGGCAACCACGTTTCGCCGTCTAACAAATGCAATCGCACAGAATGGGACGCGCCTGCATGTATCCGAAGGTTCTGGAAAGTTATCGATGCTTCTATCCGCTGTCTGTTGTCGCCGAGACCTATGTTATCTGATTTCACCACCTGACGCGAATGATGTAGAACTTTGTGGAAGGCACGCGGGTCCGAACGATTAGTCTGGAACATTCGACGACTGCTCTATAAAAGCCGACGCTCTTGACCCGCAGATCAGATTTTCGACGATCGCCGACCGTGTTCGCCGCCATCGTTGTGCTATAAGTGCAGCCTGTTTTTGTGGGCACAGGTTCGCCCAATAAAAGTTAGTTTTGTCTTTCACAGTATTTGCTACTGTGTTCTTCAACGTCACCAACACGTGACATCTGGTGGAGGTGCTCAGACGCCGATTGCCTATCACGCGCCCCCATTGACCCGCCGCCGCAAGATGACGAGGATGACGACTCCTTCCTTGGAATAATAAGCGCGGAAGACTTCACCGAACAACAACGAGCGGACCCGGAGCTTAAAGGCCTCGTCGATTATTTGGAAGGGCACACCGACGTTGTCCCCAGGGCATTTAAGCGCGGATTATCTTTCTTCATGCTTCAAGACAGTCTACTCGTGAAGAAGAACTTTTCACCAGTCCGCGCCAATTACCTTCTTGTTGTCGCGTCAGGATTTCGTCCAGAAGTATTGCACGCCCTACATGACGATCCGACCGCGGGCCACCTCGGATTTTCCCGGACACTATCGAGGATACAAGAAAAGTATTATTGGCCGCGCCTGACCGCCGACGTCGCCTGTTATGTCAGAACATGCCGAGACTGTCAGCGACGCAAGACACCGCCGACAAGGCCAGCCGGATTACTACAGCCAATCGAGCCTCCTTGCCGACCATTCCAGCAGATCGGGATGGACTTCCTGGGACCCTTTCCGACGTCAATAACCGGAAATAAGTGGATCGTCGTGGCGACGGACTACCTCACCCGCTTCGCTGAAACAAAAGCACTGCCGAAAGGTAGCGCAGCCGAAGTGGCAAAATTCTTTGTCGAAAACATCCTGCTGCGACATGGCGCCCCAGAAGTCCTCATCACCGACCGAGGAACGGCCTTTACAGCGGAGCTCACCCAAGCCATTCTGAAATACAGTCAGACAAGGCACAGGAGGACAACGGCCTACCACCCGCAGACGAATGATCTTACGGAGCGGCTGAATAAGACTCTCGCCGACATGCTAGCGATGTATGTCGACGTCGAACACAAGACCTGGGATGCCGTCCTGCCGTACGTAACATTCGCGTATAACACGGCGGTGCAAGAAACAACACAGATCACGCCGTTTAAGCTGGTTTACGGCAGGAACCCGACGACGACGCTTGACGCCATGCTGCCACACGTAACTGACGAAGAGAATGTTGACGTCGCTAGCTATCTCCAACGCGCCGAAGAAGCCCGACAGCTCGCCCGCCTGCGGATCAAGAACCAGCAGAGGACCGACAGCCGACACTACAACCTCCGACGACGCTTCATGGAGTACCAGCCCGGTGACCGTGTTTGGGTTTGGACCCCTATACGCCGACGAGGACTGAGCGAGAAGCTTTTGCGTCGTTATTTCGGACCGTACAAGATCATCCGACGTATTGGCGCACTGGACTATGAGGTCGTGCCAGACGGTATTTCGCTATCACAGCGGCGCCGCTCACGACCTGAAATAGTCCACGTTGTGCGACTAAAGCCCTACTACCAGCGTTAATGAACTTTCGGGCTTCGCGTAACTGACCTTTGGACTTTGTTTCTTTTTGTTGATACTTATGTTTAATAAGTGTCCTTTTGTGTTTCGCTCTCCTATATTTGTAGCATCGGGGCGATGCTTTTTAAGAGGGGGGTATTGACACGTGTACTTATCTTTATGGGGCAACGACGTTTCGCCGCCTAACAAATGCAATCGCACAGAATGGGACGCGCCTGCATGTATCCGAAGGTTCTGGAAAGTTATCGATGCTTCTTTCCGCTGTCTGTTGTCGCCGAGACCTATGTTATCTGATTTCACCACCTGACGCGAATGATGAACTTTGTGGAAGGCACGCGGGTCCGAACGATTAGTCTGGAACATTCGACGACTGCTCTATAAAAGCCGACGCGCTTGACCCGCAGATCATATTTTCGACAATCGCCGACCTTGTTCGCCGCTATCGTTGTGCTATAAGTGTAGCCTGTTTTTGTGGGCACAGGTTCGCCCAATAAAAGTTAGTTTTGTCTTTCACAGTATTTGCTACTGTGTTGTTCAACGTCACGAACACGTGACAATATCTTTTGTAACAGTTACACAACACGCACGAGAATTTGAAATACGAATGCATTTCGATGAATTCCACTTGAAGTACTGTTGTCCGGAATTCTACAACGATGCGTCAAAATCGCATGTTGGTGTGTCTTACGTGGCTGTTGGACCCTCTCTCTCTCTGAAGCAGGTGTACTGAACCCTCATACAAGCATCTTTACTGCAGAAGCCTACGCAGTACTCTCTGCGGTGAAATACATAAACAAATTAAAGCAAGCGAAAGCGATAATATTCATGGACTCGTTAAGTGTTGTAAAAGCACTAAAAGCACTGAAGCACTAAGTTCATATGACCTGTTCTCTTGCACTGTTTCGGTCGCGCGCACGCCAGACAGACAGGATTCGCTTCTCTAGAGCGGGGCTACACCGAAGCAAGCACCACTTCTCCTTGCTGAAATCGGGAAATTCCGACCCGCACTCTGGGAGTGTGGGTCGGAGTACCCCGAGTACTCCAGCCACTGGGGCCAGGCTTCATCTCGAGCGTACCAGGGAGAGCATCAGACCCCATCACGTAGATAATTAAGTCGCCTTTATCACTGTTTCCCTTACCTTTTAACTTCCGCCACTTTCCAAGCCAATTCACCGCCCCCTTTAAAGAAAGAAATGTTGATAAATAATAATAATATTTCGGGTTTTACGTGCCAAAACCACTTTCTGATTATGAGGCACGCCGTGGTGGAGGACTCCGGAAATTTTGACCACCTGGGGTTCTTTAGAAGAGTTGACTGTTGGGCTAGTTGGTCGTCCATATTTGAAGAGATAGCTTAGCGCAAATAAAATCACGGACACAAGGAAGACAGACAAGGACAAGCGCTACTCACAACTGTTTAATGGAAGGAAGGATGGTGCATAAATATATATATCCTCTTGTCACGCATGCGCCTACCAAGCAGAAGTGAAGCCGGTACATGCACATCAAAGGCGCTGGTCCTTGTCTGTCTTCCTTGTGTCCGTGATTTTATTTGCGCTAAGCTATCTCTTCAAATATGGGGTTCTTTAACGTGCACCTAAATCTAAGCACACGGGTGTTTTCGCATTTCGCCCCCATCGAAATGCGGCCGCCGTGGCCGGGATTCGATCCCGCGACCTCGTGCTCAGCAGCCCAACAAAATGTTGATAAAGACGTGTAAATAACAACAACTCCAAGAGCTTGTGTGCTAGAGGGAAGATCTGCCCGGAGGACGGGCAAGCGTCGTAGCGATATACATCGGGGTAAACGTCGTGAGAACGGCCAGGCAGGGAGCTTGTAATCGCACTACGGCTCAGTCACTCGGGCTTATGTTTTCTTAAAGGGATCCTGAAACACTTTTGACGATTTTCTACAAACGTGCTGAGTGGTTAGAGTAGGTCCTTCTGATCATTAATTGACACATCTAAGTGCTATGAGTAAAGCGTGTAATTTATCATAAGGTTTTAAAAATGCACATCGCTGCCGATCGCAGCACACTGCTCGGCGGAATTTTAAGCCCCTACCCATATGACAAAAATCACCCATATGACGTCAGTGGGGCGAGCTATCCAATTGGCTGACCATGGCGCGTGATCGGTAATTTTTCCAACTTTATGGTAAACAAATGATCTTCGTAATAGTTGGAATGTTAGTTTATTTGTTTTTATAAAAAGAAAGTAACATAAAGAGAATGCACAAGCACGATTTTTCAGTACACTTAAGCACTTCCGGCACACAGCAAGTGTCGTCTGCTTGTGTTACAACGTACTCCATTTAGACGAGAGCTCCGCGGTCAGAGTCGGTCTCAGTCTTTTCGCGAGCACTATGATTCGAATTTGTTGCCTTGTGGACTGCAAATGTAGTGACTGGCAATATGTCAAGCACTGACATCGTGTCCCTCTGCAAGGCAGCATACGAGCGAACTGGCTGCTGCGCATCGGGCTGCCGCTATCCGATCGGCGCCAGGATTTCCTCGTTTGTGGCCTTCACTTTACACAGGAAGATTACTAACGCAATAGCGTTTCGCGAGTCCGGTATTAGGGCAAACGCAAGCGCAAGAGGGCAGGGTCTGCCCGCTTGACTGTGCCGTAGCGGGATGAGCCCTGAGATGAGCAGAAGGGCAAATGTGAAATGGTTTGCACGGTGCAGCCACCTGGTGGCACAGAGCTCAACTATACACAGTAGCAGCAACGAAGTGTATTCTTCTTTGCTGCTGGTGTGTATTTTTTGCAGGAATGTAATCATTAACACATTGTTCTTATAAATGTTTTAAACGTTCTTCACTTGGTTAGAGCAATATTAGGGCTTTGTTTGGTTGCTTAAGCGCTGCGCCAACAAGTGTCTGGACCGTGCAGACCGATCAAGCCGCTCACGTACGTCTATGCTGAGGTTCCTTCATCAGCTTGAGTTTATGCCTCCAGTCATTTGCCGAAATGACCAGGGCCGGTATTTTGTAGCGATGCCTTTTCCGATTATATGCCTTTTCAGGCTTTTCGCGCTTGGCCAGTGGTCAGAGCGACGGTCTGCCCACATTAGCAACCGGATCAGGCGGCCGTGTGTGGTGGATGATAAGAATAGCATAGAACAAGGCATAAGGCATCGCTACAAAATAGCGGCCCAGCTTGCCTGTTGTTACCGGAATACGAGACCCGTGCGGCGCTACGACAGAACTCTCGCAACGCACGCTGCTTCGATAGCTCTCGCTTGAGGTCGACGGCCAAGCGACTAGCGGAGAGGTCTCGCGCGGGCGGGGGCGGGCTCCAAACCAACCGCAAGTGGACGATGTGACGTCGCATCGTGACGCAAACCAGTGAAGGCGGAGCTTAGCCCCGCTCGCTCGGCGAACGAGTTGAGGAGGAAAAGCATGGCTAGGGAGGAGGGTAACTTCTAATCGCTTGTAGCTCCATTAGTACGTAACGTTTCACTTAAATAGTGGTGCGAATTTTCTACTTAAGCTGTACCCTACGTGTCTACAAAATTTCCCCGAACCATTTCAGGGGCCCTTTAAGTATATCGATAAATTCAGTACACAGAAAGCTAATATTTGCTGGTATATTGCAAAGATTTCTTGCATTGAAAGTTTATATGACCTGTTCCCCTGTTTTCTTTGTTCGGCACAACACTGACATATTCAAATAACGTTCTTTCGCTCACCATACTTTGTTTAAATGTAATTTTCAATGCTCCTTCAAATAAACATGTTGCTTGGGAGTAGTATTGTTGGAAAAGGAATTTTTTCCTATATTGTTCGATATTATATGTTATAGCATCGAACCAGCACTGTCACAGGAAATAAGGAAGTTACTAGAGTACTCAAACATTGCTGCTTTTCCTCCAATGTAGAAAGAATAAAAGACACCATGGAACTATGCAGGAAGAAAGACGGAAGAATAGAAGCAAGGAAGAAAAAGAATTGAAGCTGTAACGAAAGAAAGGAGAAGGGAAATAAAAAGGAAGAATGATCAAGGAACAAATGAGGAGGCAAGGAAGGGAGAAAGGAGGAAAAAGAAGAGAGGTGGAGAAAAATGAAGAGAACAATAAAAATAAACGCAAGAAGAGTTACGAAGATTTCGCGCATATAAGACGGCTTACTTCAAATATCAACCTATTTTAACAAGTTATTTAGTATTCAAGATGGATGCTGAAGTTCAGTGAAGCGTCGTATATATTTTCTCATCATTCACAGGTGAAATGAAATCACCGGAAGCGACTCTCTGGCCATCTCTCAGCCATGTGCCCTCATAGACAAAGATATGTGAAAAACACAAGAAAGCCTTTAATGAGTAGTTCTTGGTGACGTGAGGACAGCCGCAAACAGAGAAAGAAAGCAAAGTTATGCAGCAACGATCAAGGGTACAGTCCCACGGTTCTTTTAATTTTATCGAAGCTGCCCTACATGGAATAATTTCCCTCCGCAAGGTTCCTGGCATTTGGGATTCTGTGTACGCGTTTGTCTGTACTTTATCTTGACAGGTAAATGTGCATATCACTGCCAAGTCCTGTGGAAATAGGGTGTTTCATCCAAAGCTTGAACTATTCATCATGAAATTCACCAAGCCTTCACCGTGGCGCTTTGAATCCCCTAGGACTGCCGATTTTCTAACAAAACGCGGCCACTACATATTTTCACTACGCCGAAGAAACGGCGGCCTGGCAGCGACCACGCGTCTAGCAATTCTGGACGAAGAAGAAATAAACACTTTATTCTAAACTGAAAGAATTGATGTTAGAACCCTTACTGCGGGTCGCAATG
This sequence comes from Dermacentor variabilis, assembly GCF_050947875.1. Lineage (NCBI taxonomy): Eukaryota > Metazoa > Arthropoda > Arachnida > Ixodida > Ixodidae > Dermacentor > Dermacentor variabilis. The sequence goes on from NC_134569.1 coordinate 124,318,430, forward strand.
GCTGCCGTCACCGCTCGTGCTTGCCGGGACCAACGTAACCTGAGGCTCTTAGCGACGAAGCATCACCTGCCTACGCGCTGAAAACCTTGGAGGAAGCTTAAGGTTCGCCTTTAAGAGTGGTGCACCATAGGATTCAAAGATCCCCGACTACTTCTCAGGCTTCCTGGCAACTGCATCTTATGTAACAGTATTGTTTACTGGGAAACACTGGTGGCGAACGCAATGCACGAATGCGACCTTTCTGGCAGAAACACGGCCTTATGCGTGGGCTGATCCCGGAGTTTGTGAACTGCCGTGCCAATAAAATTACATAATTTTCAGGTATTTGTCATTGTTTCGCAGTTTCAATATTTAAATCTGAGAAGATCTTACACAAAAGGCATGCGCGGTCGTTTTTTTGTTACACGACATTTGTTTCTTGTCATTCTCAAATTTCCGAAGAATAACTTTGCCAAGAATATAAGATACAGTACGAACAACTCTTTAGAAATAAAATGGCGCAGCACTATATCCCGTCTATGCCAGATGTCATGACAAGGCATGGTATATGTATATACTTTATTGTATGCGGAAATTTTCGCTCACCGACAACTGCGCTGACGCCAACAGCGACACGGAGCCCGTAACGCTATAGCGTGAAAAGGTTTTTGTGTGAGTGTGTGTTTATGAAGGCCTATAGACGCACGTCGATGGTACAAGAGATGAGACCAACGGGAAACCAACAGCGTTATTTGCCAGCTCTCAGTGAAATATTCAATAACGTTAGCTTGATGATTACTCCTTCATTCCGCTCAGACCCGTGCATAAACACAGCAACCCAGCAGGAACGTTTGTGCTCTTAAATAGTATAGTGTGCGTGCGAACAACACACATGCCAGCAGGAGATGGCAGAGGCGGTATTCTCGATCAATCACTTTTGGGATGCGATTCTGCATAACGACGAATCCCGCTATATTGCGGGATTTGCTACTTTGACAACTCTTGTTATATAGCAGGGCTACTATGTACTTTTTTATTGGCTGCAAATCGCGGTACAAAAACATGGAAAGCGAAGATATTTCTTTTTTGCTTCGCGCAGGTAAAGGGAAAGAAAACATTGGCATGTTTTACAGCTGTACGTATATGCTACAGCTCGTCAAGGGTTCAATATTCTAATGGTTCAGAAACCTAATCATTCGCTTTCCCTAGCTTGATTGGTTAAAAAGGGGCTGTCGGGCGTATACTTTGTGATTGCCCAAGCATCATTGGTCAGAATCGTGTTTACGTCAGTGAAAGCACCAATATGACCGATATCATGCTCGGGCAAGCGCATGGTTCGCTTTCCGAACCGTTATACAAATGCACGCCACAGGTCTCAATTTAGCTTCTGCCTCTGACATGCATAACAGCGCACTGTTTTTTTCGCGCTCTATTAAAACACAGCCATGCACACCACGACCAAGACATCCGCGTGTAATGGCCCGCAGAATAGCCGCGAGCTTGCAACAATTGCACGTGACCGAAAGGAGGTGGCTCGACAAAGTGAAGCTTCGTCGTGCCCACCTGCATGCCCACCCGCATGAAGCAACTATGAATTATGCAGACCGCGGCTCATCGACAAACAGTTAAAGAATTTTCGCAACGTTTGCTACTTGGTAGTACAATAAAACCAGGTACGGGAAGTGCTACCGCTAAGGCCAAGTCCGCCGACAATTTGAGTGAGCACTATAACAAAGATTAGCAAGTCTCCAGTCACTACGCAGTTGAGGCATTTTGCGTTATACATATGCTTCGCGTGGCAGTTGCGAGAGGTTCCCTCTGGCTCTCCGCCACAAGTGTATCATGAACTTTAATAATGAGTTTTCTCACAGGCATTTGCTTCACATGTTGCACGGGCTGGGGCCAGTAGCAGTAGTAGTCGTGGAGCGGCGGTCAAGATGGGTAGGTAAAAAAAAAACCTTGCTATGCAACTCAATATCCAAGTGCTTGTATGGCCTGAAGAGGCAGCAAAGGCTCAGCAATGACAATGTATGGAAGGGAGAGGATATTTTGTCAACATTACAATCTTATTCCGCTTAGCCACATGTGTAGGGAGAGCACCATATAAAATAAAGGGGATCAAATATTGAAGCGTTTATTGTGAAAGCATTAGCTTTTCTTAACACGATACTCAGTTCCGAGCCGCCGGCGCCATCTGCTGCGAGAGAAGTGCGTGAGAGAGCCCGAGGAATCGCGTTCCTCGCTGACGTCGCCCTTCGCATGGGCAGACATTGCTAGCGCGCCAGAAGGTAGCTTTGCAGAGCGCCACGGGATGCTTTTTTTTAATTGACGCGCGCGCTTCCACCAATGAAAAAATACAGTTCTGTTTACGGGACGCAAAGCTCGCTTCCCTTGAACACCACCATATGGCCTTGCTCATACTGAGCATTAGCAATTTGTAAAGGGCAACACGCTAAGAAGCCAACCGACTGTTGCAACAGTATTGTCGAATTTCATGGAGGAAGCGCGACTCTCATGCCTCCTAGCGTTCTAGTGAGTTCGAGATTGGGCGGGTAGATGCCTGTCCTGCCACAACAGTCCAGCCTTACGGGCCGCGAAAGCAGTAGCACACTGACCTAAGCGAAATGACTGATCGGTTCGAGCCGCAGAAGCCCAAGCGAAGCGACATACAAGCTGCAACCTTGCATTTCGATCAGCAGTGCCCATTGCAGAGGCCGGAGCGTACACCAACTATTCAAGATCCTGTGGTTTGATCCGCTTAGGCAGAAGCCACTCAAAACAGACGCTTTAACACTGGCACTGACCATACAGTTTCTGGGCAACCCATTCGGCTGCAATTGCTCGGTGGGCCGTCGTTTGCTGTTCAAAAACGATCTCTCCGCTGTGCCTCTGCCTCACCAGCTGATATCCTCGTTAGAGTTTCCCGAAATTGAGCAGTCGATGTTTCGGTTGTACTCCCTGTGTCTACAGTCGGTTCGAAAACACGGAATAACTCATCTGTCAACAACCAAAGCCTCAAAGTAAGCGCACAAGCCTCCTCACCTCCCTCCTCTGAGCAGCTTAGGTGGGAGACTGTTTTCCGTCAGGAGCTCTGAGTTGAGCAATATGCACCCAGCTGAGAACCGTCATCACATTTATAAGAAGGTTAATCGACCTCTCTTTCAAAACTGCGATTTGATCTAGCACTTTAAACATATACCGACTCACTGCAGCGATCAAAAGACCGCCATCGCTATATTAAAATGAATAAATGCCACAAACGTGAACATGGCCACGAGTAGTTTTGTCCTCTCATACAAACAGTATTCTCTTTACACACTTGTACCCGCCCAGTGAGCTGTCCTACCTCTGTCTATCTAGTAGAGTTTGCATAACTGTGAGAGCGGTATAGGAGAAATCTGAAGGCTGTATAACCATTGTCGCATCGCATATCCTGAGCTTAAAGGCTTTGGATAGTGAGATAACCGATTATATGATTTGCCTCTTCTCCTGTGTTTGGCGTTCTTCGTCATTTCACCACCGCATATGCTGCGCATATGCACCGACAAAATAATATGTAAAGGCAGTTTTAACATGAAGTGCTTTTTTTTTCATAAATACACAACAAGAATACCTACACAAATCAATTTTTTCATATTTGCTTTCAACATGGCATTGCACTTTCGGTATCGTTAAAGTTTTTTATCCAATCCGCGAAGTTTTGGTTTCTCAAGAATATATGTTCGCACCCTTAGTTTAGCCTTAGGGCCGAACGTGTGGGAAGTCGGTGGCGCCTGATCAGCGCTGTACAGACACAAGGTTTGAGTACGGGCTAGTTGGTATCCCATGGTATCAATGATCACTTACAGCGCATACATGGACGGAGGACGAAAAAGGACGACGTAGACAAGCGCTGACTTCCAACTGATTTTGTTGGAAGTCAGCGATTTTGCCTCTGTTATCCCATGCATCTGCCCATTCAAAAATCGTTAAGAGAGGTATCATTCAGGCTTGCTTGCATAATGCTCTAACGAAATCATGCTATCATTTGATAGAACCCAGTTTCAGTGCTCAGATAGCTCGGTTGAGGACTGCAGGGTACCCGAGCAACCTTCTGGTCTCAGTATCGGAAAGCCTGCGCAATAAGTTTAGTACCGTTCCTCCCTGCTTTGAGTCTCAAGTACATGAACCAAGTAAAAAAACAGCTGTTATCCCGTACATCCATGGAATATCCCACAAACTTAAGAAAATAGGACAAAGAGCAGGTATCGACGTTGTTTTCTCTGCTCCAAAAAAACTCGCCCAGCTTTGTGTCAGAACCAATCCTGCTGCTAAGAAACGTAGTATTTGCAGCATTAATCACAGGAAGAAGTTTACAGCTTGTTCGAAAGGTGTAGTGTATAAGATACCCCTGAAATGCGGTAGGTCTTATATAGGACAGACTGGTAGATGGCTTAACATTAGATTACAGGAACACAGCAATAAAGTGCGCAAAGGGCGGGAAGGCTTCCTAGGGGTTCACTCCGCACAATGTGGCTGCCTCCCGATTTTTGAGGAGGCGACTATCTTGGCTAGGCATTCCAATGAACATACCAGAATTATCATTGAAGCAGCAGCGATTGCCGATGGCGACTCGGTTAGTAAGCCATCAATCGCACTAACAGACAAAGAACTCGTTTTCCTGAGGTCGCACATGCGCTCTCGTACATCTTAGGTACCAAATTAAGAATGCATTCTTATGTCGGGTTGTTGCTTGTAGAGGGCGCTTTTGTCTGGTGTTTTGGGTGTATACGTTTGTTTCTGAGAATAAAAATCAGTTGGAAGTCAGCGCTTGTCTACGTCGTCCTTTTTTCGTCCTCCGTCCATGTTTGCGCTGTAAGTGATCGCTGTACAGACGATGGGGAAACTCTAACAACCTATGATGGATGTTCAACGCTTAGACTCCCTCTGACCACGGAAAGTGCACTACGACTCGCTATTTCTCGATGATACGATTGGGGAGCATGCGACACCATTATCCGTGACATTCAACTCAGAAACGCTATCATGGAAACTGCAATTTTCACGTCAGTTGAAGTATATACAAAGTGACGTCACGCACACCCACTCTTGGTGTATTCCCACAAAAACACAAAATTGTATTTAGTTTTTTTTTCGTCCTCTCATATACAACATTGACCACTCGTTGTGTGCCCGCTTTGGGGTAATGCTCCACAATGGATGTGCAGCAGTGGCACGAAGGCCCAAAGCCTTAAATGCATTTAACATGTGTCATATTACACTGTGTCGTCCACCTATCATCAACATTCTTCTCTAGACAAGCATCGTGAACCGCCTTCGTCCTCGTGACGCAGATAGGTAACAGCTACAGCCAACCTGGTTGTGCTCGATTCAGCCACTACTGCCACAAACTCGCCAACTGAAACATGCTTGGCATCATTTAGTTGATGAGAGGAGGTTGGATATGCGTGTCACCTTCTTTTTTTTTGGAGGGAGTGGGTGATCTAGTGGGAGAAGGGAGACGCCGAATAAAAATAATTATTTCACGGGCCAGTTTAGTTTTCTGTGAAGGGGTAATTTATTATTCGGTACTAATGATCGAACGCTCGTGAAAATACACGCGCGTGAGAAGTGTTCTAGATATTGTCCAAAACAGCCTTGCACGTTGCGTCGTCGAACACCGCGACCGCCATGTCGCAGTTGTCCTCGAACTGGTCAATGCATTCCTGCGGCAAACTGTGCAACACATCTTTGGTGACCCATAGACCACAGCCTGCAAAAAAAAACGCGAAAACAAACGTTGTTCCCGCAGTGAGTGCTGCTCGAGCGTAAGAGAAAAACATTTTAAACGCACGACCGACGACACGAATACGCGAATTGTGCATTATCACACGTTACTCCCATGGATTTTGTTACAAGCCCTTACCTGCCTTTCTCTCATGACTTCCCGCCCCCTCTAGCTCTCGCTCTTAGACAATCACTGCTTGGACGTTTCCCAGTTCTTATTTGCTCATTTCATTAGACAACAAAATGTGGTTACATATACGATACATTCTTTTTAAGTTGTTGCTGTTTGTGTTGTATAACGTTAGCAAGTGGACTCTGAACCGATCTTATAATATTTGAATATGTTTTCGACTGCTGCAAATGTAATTGTTTCCAAAGGGCTCGTCAAGGTGGTTGCGCAGTTGTTTCCCCTCCTCTCTCTCTCCGGCATGTAGATAATGGGTAACCTTCAAAGCTCAATCACGTCTTAACTGGAAATTTTCGACGTTAGGCCATTTTAAAGTGCACATGTTTATTATAGTAGTCCCACCTTTGTAGAAAATTTCCGTTATTCTTTTGCAGAGGCTATTCTCTACTGGCTAGACAATTTAGTTATTCGAAATAGAGCCCTTCGGTTCCTCTTACTCTTGCACATTACAGCAAACGTCCTGACTGTGATTGTCTCGATGGCTGAAGGCAGCACCCAACAGCTTATAGATGATGTTGTTGCCCCACAGAAATGTCACGTAATAGGCGATGCGTGTGGCATGAACAATGCTCCCCATTCCACCACCTTACCCGTTATCGGCCCTGCCTAGCCGTCGAAGCAGCAACATGCTATTACATGTTATGTTCATGTAGAGAAAGGTACCCCAATAAGTTGACGCGGGGACTGAATTAAGAGAGGGCTGCAGTCTTCCTGAGTAGACCCTGATATCTTCTTCCGGTGGCGTCAAAATGTACTTTCTTTCGCTTTACTCACTTTTTTCTCGCGATAGCAATTATATGGCCTCTCCAGGCGTACTACCGCCGTCGGTGTCGGTGGCGTTGTGAGATTCCTTATAAAGTCCAAGTGCGATAACATCACGGACGTACGCCGTATGCTGTAGGTGAGCAGGAACGCTTGCGAGTGTCACCCGAAAAAGATGGTGGCTTCCTGCGGCAGCGTCTTCCCGCACTCGCAAGGGAAGAATACGGGAAGCGTACGCGGTCAGCTCACGTGCGCGCGTGAGATGGCGTGGGATCGGTATAGACGCGCGCGCGCTAAGAGGGTGTAGGAAGGGGCAGGTTCGTGCGCTTCTCCTTTCCCATTTTGGCTGCGGTGGCTGAGTGCGGCTGTCCTAACACTACGTTGGAGGCTATCTGCGATGGATTCGAAGGCTTCGCGGCACGAGATAGCTGATAGCTTCGTATGCGCCAAGTTATCGTGCGTCTAGTTCGCATTGAAGTGAGAGGCAACACGAACGAAAATTCACTCGCCACTGCTGCCTCTGATCGGTCGTCTATTGAGATGGTCGTGTGAGCGGTCGTCTATTGAGATGTACTCTTGCTTGCCTGCGCGCGCGTGACAGCGTGCTCGTTCATTCAGTTAATAAGCGAACGTTTATAGCAGCTTATGCAACTAACAACTCAACTGATCATACTTTGCATAACTGTTTAATATTTCACTATAGAAATCAATGTTTCGTCTCGCGGTCGAAACTGCATCCGTTTTTCATGTGAGGAAAGAGAAGACTTCGCAATATTTAATCATCACCCGTAACTAGCTCTACAAATCAATAAAAACAATTAGTACATCTAATTGAGGTTAGAGTTTGTTGGCTTCATGTGATTGTAACGAAACTATGTGCTATGGTATGCCACCTCTACGTGTTCCCTGTTAAACAATGAACACTATGTGCCTATTAGCCTAGTTAATTAAGGATTCTTACTTTGCCTGTTCTTGAACGGGAAGTCCACTACGCTGCAACTCTTATAGTTGGAATATATAAAATACGCCGTTTCCTCACCAGTGGCACCTGAAAACAATAGAAATATAACATGCAATGAATTTCCCAGCTGGGCTCGTAATCGCAGCGGCTTTTCACGGAATCATTGTTCGTAGGGAGAAGTTCCTGCCAACCATGATACGAGAAACATTATTAGCGAATGCAACGAGCCAATATTTAATAACCGATACAATCAAACACTTTGCGAGTTCTCTCCATTATTTATGGGTACAACTTCGTCCTGAACGGCAAAGTGAAGTCGTCAACTGAGCTTCCACGTACACCCCACAACCAGAAATTGCAGGTAGCCATCGCAACAGGTAGCCATCGCATTGGCACATTTAGACCCAAAGAAATCCAGGATCCACAAAGATTCTAGGGCAGCCGTGGGAGCAATTGCAAAGGAGTCATCGCTAGACAGGCCCTGGCAATTCTCCACGGAAAGGTCGTCGTAACCCAACATGATCATCTGGTTTCCTGCTCATATGGGAAAATTCACCGGGGCTCCAATGAACCTCAGCGAATCTGTCCAAGATGCTGCAGGGGGACTTGCCAACCATGCCGCCACAAGGAAAGAAGATGTTGAGGTTCCAGATTGCAGGGACAACCTGCTCACGTACAGCGATCTAACCAAGCACTTCTACCAAAGACTCAGGGCCTTATCCCCTCCGCACAGTAAACTGAATAGAGCTGAGGTCATTATGCTTAGGCTCTTCCCAACTAGAACCTATTCTGTAACCCTAATGGTCCACCGTTTATCAAACATCCGCAACACATAGTCTGCCTAGCTCCACTTTTTTCTCTTAATGTCAATTAGAATATCAGTTATCTCTCTTTCCTCTCTGATCAACACCACTCTCTTCCAGTCTCTTAATATTACGCCTAAAATTATTGATTCCAACGCTTTTTGCGCAGTCTTTAACTTGTTTTCGAGCTTTTTTGTCAGTCTCCAAGTTTCTAACCGATATGTTTGCACCAGTAGAATGCATTCATAGGGCACCTTTCTTTTGAATTATAATGGTTAGCTTCAAGTCAGGATCTGACAATGTCTGCCGAATGCTCTCCAAACCATTTTTATTCTTCAGTAAATTTCCTTTTCCTGAGTAATAGACCTAGGTAAGTGTACTCCTTCAAAGAATCTAGTGGCTGACTGGCGATACTGAACTTCTGATTCCTTGGCCGGCCATTGATCCTTATGTTTGTCGTCTGCATTTTAATCTTCAAACCTAATTTTACACTATCTCTGTTAAGTTCCGCAAGCATTCTTATAACTCTTCCCCAGTGTTGCTGAACGGGACAACGTCATCGGCAAACCGAAGGTTGCTGAGATATTCGCCATTGATCATCACTCCGAAGCCTTACAAAATTAATAGCTTCAATATTTCTTCCATGCATGCAGTCAATATTATTGGAGAGATTGTGCCTCATTGTCTGACCCTCTTCTTTATGTGTGTCTTTGTACTTTTCTTGTAGCCATGGCTTCTTTGAAGACATTTTCCAATATATATACGTAAGCCTCCTGTACTCCTTGATTGCGCAATACTTCTATGGCTGCTGGTATTTCTACTGAATCAAATTCATTTTCGTTTTCAATAAAAGCCACAGAGAGGCTGATATTACTCTGCAGATTTCTCTATTACCTCATCGATGACATGCATGTGATCCATTGGAGAGTATCTATACCTGAAGCCAACCTGTACTCTTTGTTTACTGAAGCCAAGCGTTACCCTTATTCTGTTGGGAATTACATTGGGAAATATTTTATACAGTACTGGAAGACAGCTAATGGGTCTATAGTTACTCAATTCTTTAACGTCACCCTTCTTATGGATTAGTATAACGTTAGCATTCTTCCAGTTCTATGCGATACTTGAAGTGCTGAGACATATCGTATGTATGGGCACAAGCTTTTCTAGCGCGGTGCCTCCTCCATCTTTGATTAAACCGACTGTTATTCTATCTTCTTCCCCCGCTTCCCCCCTTTCATATCTTGCAAGGCCCTTCTAACATCGTCGCTAGTTATAGATAGAGCATCTGTAACCTGTTCATTACTGCTTCGAATCGTGGCTGCTCTGCGCACAGTAGAGGTCCGTGTAGAATTCTTCCGCTGCTTTTGCTGTATCTTCGAAATTGCTGATGATATTGCCCTGCTTGTGATTCATTGCATGCATCTAGGCTTCTTCTATGTAAAGTGTTCTTCTCTCTGATTCCATGCTGCGTTCATGTTTCACTGCCTCCTCAGTCTTTCTTATGTTATGATTTCGAATACCGCTAACTCTCTCCTTGTTCATCAGTTTCGATAGTAACGCGAATTCTATCTCATCTCTTGAGTTGGACACTTTCAATCTTCGTCATTTTTTATTAGGTCCTTGATTACTTGGTTGAGCTTACCTACAGATCGCCTTAGTGCCTTGCCTCCTACTGCAATTGCTGCTGCTGAAGAAAGCCTACTTATGGTCTCGTTCGTTATTCTATGTCATCTTTATCCCTCTGTTTTAAGCCTGAATATTTGTTCGCAAGTACCAGCCGAAATTTGTCTGCCTTTGAGTCTACTGCGTCTAGGGAGGCCTGTTTCTTCTTGACAGATTTTGCTCGTTCTCTCTTCTTATTGCGGAGAATCTTAGACATGACTAACCTATGATCACTGCTCTTTACCTCACCTAACAATTATACATCCTGCACTATACTGGGATCATTACCAAGTGGTAAAGATGGCATTACCAATTTTGAGCGCCACATTTTCCAGGTTACTGCAGTTCAAGCTGAATATTCGCGGTCATAGTTTACTATTTATTTCATATTTACCGTCATCCACCGTGAACACAGCTTTGTCAATTGTTGGTCCTTCCTTTACATGGTAGGTGTGATTCTCTCTGAAAGATATCCAAAATTTTTTCCTTTAGGAAGAGATCTTTTTGTTTCACATATTTAGTGTGACAAAGGTCTGAGAAGCATGATGCAAAAAGAAAAAAAATTAATGTTAAAATTTTTAGCCAATGTAGGGACATTGTGGGAAATGACACCACCAGGGCTCAAATGTTGTGAATCAGGACGTGATGTATACTTCGAAAAAACGTACAGCTTCATTATGTTTTATTAGCAGTAGCTGGATATGTAGAATACAATTTAGATTTTATTGCCTGCAATCGTAATGCTTGCCCAGTAATGTTCAAACTAGGAAATATAACTGTAACAAAGAAAAATGGGCTAATCGGAGGTACTGAGACGTTCCGATCAGAGTCACAGTTTTCGCGGAGTTCACGATATCCATAGACCAAGCTCCTCGAAAAAATCTCCAGATTATTTTTTTTATTTGGCGAACAGCTTTAGCACACGATTTCAATGATTCTTCATTGTTTTTATTGAAGAATGACCAACATGGAATTTAAAGTCGAGGTTTTTGTAGCTTTTCAACCAAGTAACATTCTCGAACAACATAATATCCCGAAAATAACCAAGATTCCCATTGCTCTTACACGAAATGCTGCGGGAAACATGAAAAAAAAATGAATACGCTACTCCGGACCTCAATTTCACAACCACTGAGCCCTGGTGGCGTGAAATTCAGACACAGCAAAATGAAATGTTAAATGGGTAGCAAAAATCACTTTTCTCATTTTTTCTTGAGCCGCTATTCAACATATTTTTGTTGCACTGTAGAGGCGTTTATCAGTCAGCGGCGTTTGGGACCGACTGTTTGAGCAGGACACGTACTGCCAGCACGAGAAGCGTTTCGCACGCAAGAACGCACGTCCGAAAACGGTTCAACGGGTTCGATCACCTAGTTGACGGGGTATGCGCGTTCGACGACACGATGGGGTCCCTAATACTTGGGTAGCAGTTTTTATGAGAGGCCAGCTGCAGCGGAAGGAACCGTGAACCACAGAAGCGCTCCAGGAAGGAAGGTAGGCGTAGAAGCGGCGTCACCACGAGTGCTCTTCTGGCGCTCTTGATCAATGGAGGTAATTCCCGAGCGTGATCCCGGTACTCTTCAGCATGTCGTGCCGCGGCAGAAATCGGTGCACATTCAGATGTATCCGACCGGTATGGCAGAATTGTGTTGATGGTATGCGACGGCTGGTGACCGTACAAAAAAGAAAAAGGTTGAAAAACGAGTGGTGCTCTGAGTAGCGGTGTTGTACGCGTAGGTCACGAAGGGCAAAATGACGTCCCAATTTGTGAGGTCGGAGGCGACATACATGGCAAGAAGGTCGCCGAGCGTACGGTTGAAGCGTTCCGTAAGACCATAGGTTGGAGGACGGTACGTCTTAGTTGTACGATTAACAACGTGGAACTCTTTAAGAATGGCTTCAACTACTTCGGATAGGAAGACACGTGCGTGATCGCTGAGCAGTTCCTGAGGGGCTCCATGACACAGGGTGAAACGACAAAGCAGGAAGGAAGCAACATCGCGCGCTGCAGCTGATGGGAGGGCGGCAGTATTTGCGTATCGCGTGAGGTGGTCGACTGCCACAATGGCACAGCAGTTTCGAGTTGAATTAATGGGAAGGGGCCCATACAAATCGATGCCGACGCACCGAAACAGGCGGATAGGGCAAGGTAAAGGCTGTAAAATGGCTGGCGGGGTGAAGACGGGGTGAAGATTTCCGGCGCTGACTATCGGGGCAAGCAGAGGAACTTCTTAACATAGCTATACATCCTTCGCAACAAGTTCAACTGTAGAAGGTGCTGGTGCGTTTGGAAAACTCCCGAATGTGCGTGCTGTGGATCGACGTGGATAGCTGCGCATATCTCGGAACGCAGACTGCGAGGTACTACTAATAACCACAGGCGCCCGTCGGGATTATAATTGCGTGGATGAAGCAGGTTGTCGCGAATGGCGAAATAGTGAGCATGACGACGCAACGTGCAAGTATTTCGCTGTGTTGATCTACAAGAAAGCAAGTCTATAAGGGAGGGAATTCAATGGTCATTGTGCCGCTTAGAAGTGATGGTGGTAAAGTCGAGCGAAGAAACGGTAAACTGGGATAGTGAGCGGCAGTATTGTCGTCAGGTAAGAGAGAGCGCAAGAGGGCGTCGGGTCAGAATGCTGGCGTCCGGTGCGGTACAGCACGTGGATGTCGTAGTTCTGCAGGCGAAGTGCACATCGGAAAAGTCTGCTTTAGGGTTCTTTCAAGGACGACAGCCAGCACAGTGCATGATTCTCGGTGCTTACATCATCTGGAAGGCCATGGCCATACACATAAGGCCGGAACTTCGTAACAGCCGACATGATGACCAGGCATTCTTGTTGCGTCACAGTGCAATCGGTCTGATCTTTCGTAAGCGTACGACTTGCATAAGCCATGACATACTCAGGAAACCCTTGTTTGCTCTGGACAAGGCGCAGCGCCGAGGCGAACACCGCTGGCTTCTGTGTGCAACGTGGGGCTGTCGTGTCGGAATGGCGCGAAATTGGCGGAGACGTTAGCAAACGACGAAACTTTGTGAAGGCCTCATGGCACTTGGACGACCACCAAGTAAGGCGTCAGCTGCTTGTAAGTAGCTTCGACAGGGGCAATATGATGGCGGCGAAATTGCGGATGAAGCGTCTGAAGTAAGACCAGAGACGTACGGAACAGCGCAATTATTTGACGGGCGTTGGCTTAGGTGATTCGGCAACGGCCAGAAGATTGGCTGGATGGTGTAACTTAGAATTCTCAGACTTCTCCAGGTTTATTTGCAGGCCAACGTTTGTTAAGCACGTCAACACACACCGGAGTGGTTGAAGGTGCACGGTGAATTCAGGAGAGAAAACTACAATGCCGTCAAAACAGCACAAGAAGGTCTGCCACTTCAAGCTACATAGAACTTTGTCAATCATGGGCTCGAAAGTGGCCCGTACAATAAAGTCCAAAAGGCATCACGTTAAATTAATATAAGTCGTCGGCAGTGACAAAATCTGTGACCGCTAGACCACTGTGAGGTAATCGGCAATAGATGCACCGACCACATCACTGGCTATACGCCACACGTATAAACAGGACTGAGCGCATTAAAACTAGTACAGTAATGGTCATCGGGAACGTACATAGCTTGCATGTCGTCGACCGCTTCTACAGTGCCAAGAAATTCCCCTCGGACCACCATAAGAGGATATGGGAAAGGGTTGCGATCGAAAATGGTTTTGGAGCCCTGCGTGATGTCCACTGCCGCAAAAGGTAGGAGCAGACCTTTCGGAGTGACAAAGCAGTCAGATGGAGAGGACAACTCACTATACCATTTTAACCCTCCACTGCTAATAATTCCATAAAGCCAGATGCCCAAGTTTGGCGCTGACGACGTACTACTGTGAAAGGAAGAGTGTTAATGCTACTATTGATTTCCTTCGTTTTCCTCAGAACAATGGTTGTCTTGCACCACTCCACCTAAACTCCTAGCTTTACATGAGCACTTTGTTGGCTTCACGTCGAAAGCTTAACTCTTTTTGATTATTCTGTTTCAAGAATTGTGTGGGATGTTCTCTGTCCTGCGGTTAGTTGATGCTGCCAAGGCCGAAAGGGGTAAATAATGATGGCTGAAACCACGTTTTGGATCCTCTAAAAGCCTTGTCTGAAATGTGATATTTACCCCGCTTCCATGGGGGGCGGGGCGAAATTGGAATAGATTTCAAATTGAGAGAAAATGAGGCAACTTTATGGTTAGTGTTTATGAAGAGGTAGGATTCTGTACATCAATAACGACTTCAAAAATAATTACTAATTACTCGTTTTCTCCAGGTTTTCAAGCTTTATACCAGGAGTGGAGTTGGTTTTGAAGATCTTCTACGGTGCAGTAAACGAGGGTAGTTATTGCTCATTCATAAGTAGACACATGTGAATCGTGAATCATGATGGCTTACTCTGGGTAAGGTATTTACAGCCAGTGTGGAAAATTACTTATTCAAGAATTCCAGATGTTCTTACTGCAGTCATCTGCAATGTTTCCCAGAGTACAATGAAAGCCAGTACAAGAGAAAATTTAAATTTAGCTAAGAAACGGTACATGTTAGCTGTAATGCACGGTGCACGACTGTCGCTTAATTGGAAGCGTTAAAATTATTACAGAAGAATCGTGCTTTCTCTACTTGCATGCGTTATACGAGGTTTGTAGCTGGTTTCTACGGTGCAGTTGGAAAATTAAACAAGGCATGTCATTTATCCTTCACGTAATCAAGGTCGACGTTATGGTAAATGTGTACCCATAGCTCGAAGTGTGTCGGTTAATTGCGTCTTTTGCAACAAAGTACGTTTAAGCACGTTTAAACTTAGCTAGAAAAAGGTAACCGTTAACTATATTGCGTGGTGAAACGTTCACGTCAGTGTCGCTCAATTAGAAGCGTTAACATATTTGCAGAACAATCGCTCTTTCTCTACTTTCATGCGCTATACGAGGTTTGTAGATGGTTTCCAAGGTGCAGTTAAAGAAATAAACAAGGCATGTCATTTATATTTGGCACAAATAAGGCCGACGGTATGGGTAATGGGTACACAAAATTCGTAGTGTGCGCCTTTATTGTGCCTTTTGCAATAAATTACAAGTGCAAGGGCTCTGGACCATTATGTTTGTATTATACGAGTAGCGTGAGGTTCAATCCGTTGCTCTGGCATAACTGCAAACACCACCGACATATAATTTAGCAGGCTTTGCGGAAATAAACAGTAAATTTGGTTGCGAAGTTAAATGGGTGAGCGTCCAACAAAGCCACCTTAAGAAACTCCTTTAGCAAGTGCTTGAAATTGCTATACAGGCATTTCACGCTGCCGTTACCAGTGTTCCAAGGAAGGTGTAGGTTACACCAAGTTTATATTCGGTTAACATATAGGCCACATTATAGGTTATGTGTGGGCAAAGTGCAAAGTCGATGCTTATAACTTGCGGAATCTGGAATAAATTATGTTTGCAAGCGCTATGGAGTGTTATGGATGTGTTTCAGGAACGTCTTGATCGCACACTTCCAGGATGACCAAGAATGCAAAATCATGCTGGCAGAGTTGTCTAGCCGCGTCCAGGCTACATTGCCTCCTCGGCCAGTGCCTCAAATACTAATTTACGCCTTTCTCTTTATTAGGGCCTGCGCAGAATTGATCCCGGGTTCCTGGAAGAACAAGTGCCACTAAGATCAAATTTAGTGTAACTGGAAAGAATGATATGACAAATGTATGGGCAAATTAAATGTGTGTGGCTTAAATAAAGCTTTGCCAAACACTTTCTTAATCAAGAGTACGAAGTTTCATCCCTCCGCCATGATAAGCTATGCCTTCCAATGTCGAGAGAATAATACGCGTGACACCAGGTTTATATTTCGTGCAAATGAGTCTCATCATCAGTGCAACGCGTGGCGCATATTTACCGTAAGTGGTAAAGTTATCTAAGGACAATAGATGCTTAAAATAAAGCAAATAAGCCTTTGTTTACCGAAAAGCATTCACTGCACCTACGTTGTTCAATTAAATATTGCAAATATTTAGTATTTAATCCGATATGCAGAGGTCGTTTTTCTCAGATATCGCAATTCGGTTTTATTCGAATTTTTATTTCGAACTCACCCACTCTTTGTATTTGAATGACAGAAACATTCTGCCCCCCAATTTCATTCACTAAAGTATATAAACGCACCACCACCACCACATAACCATTCCAGGTGCTTGCCATTTGCACCCTATATGAGCTCACGGTTGACGTCCGTTCACGGGCGGTAGCACAAATAAGTAGGTAGCAGTCTTCAGGTTCTCATCGAGCTGTTGCCGCACAGCCATCGCACAGTCCAGATCTCCATCGTCATCCGAATCAAACGCGGTAATGACGTGAGGAAATACTTCAAATGTCTGCAATAGGAAGCGAAGACCAATGTGCCATTTAACCGAATATACGAGTACTAGTAGTAAGAATACTCTGTATTTGGTGACAGATCAGCTATGTAAAGGCCTTGCAACAAACTGTGTTCCGCATGTTACTCAGAGTTTTAAAATGTTTAAATGTTTATTCCTACAGATCTCAAACTGTGTTTTTGTCCCCTGCTACTGGCGAGAAATCTAGATACAGCGTAAAAACTACCTGCGAGCACTCGCAAAGTATTTAGGTGTGGCGTTGTGGTATAGCATGTGCATAGCTGTATCAATCTAATGTTCTCCTGTATTACCGTCTACCTCATGACAGGGAATGAAGGTATGAGTTCCACTAAGCGGTTCCTAACAGTATATGCAGGGAACAGAATCTTTTGCTTGCCCATAGAAGCGCATGGTTGGACAGTGGATGTCCTGTGTTATTTTGCCCTCAAATTCTAATTCAGGGCCTTTATTTGCCAAGACTGGCCCTGAAAATTTCGGTTTCCTAGTTTCCTGGTCATGCAAACCAACTTGTCATTTTCAACAAATACAGCCAGTCCCAAAACTCACTTTCAGAGCAATATTTACTCTTGTAATGAGACTTGCTAAACAGCCAGTCGAATAGCCAGTTTCTTTTTCTTTAGAATAACACCTACTTGCCTTATAGTATGCAAAGCTGCTACCTCAATATTCCCTACCTTTCATTGCTCATAAACTTAAGTTTTCACAGATTTATTAGCAGGATCCGCATTATTGTAAGGTTTCATTTATGGTCATAGGACCTCGAGCCACAAATATAATTCGGGTATCTAACCTCCAAATAAATAACTTAGTCACTGTGCACTTTAAAACACTCATTGGCGGCACTGCTCCCTATTTTCGGCATGCTTTCTCAACTTCGTAATCTTTCTGTTCTTTTGGCGCTACTTCCGTGCATAAAGTACAGGGGTGTCTGCGAGTCCTCTGCTTTAAATGGGACATCATCTGTCATTTGAAGCTTGTTCGGCAGAATGGGACAGAATTCACAGGTTCCGTAACCTTAAGCCATCCATCTTTAGGAGCGCGTATTTTCCAGCATAAATTCTATTACGAACGCTAAATTTTAGTCTGGAATTACCTATCAGTACTACCTTTACCCATTGATCACCTACGCCAGAGGACTTGCAACTTGTTCACTGCTCAATACAGACGTGTCAGTTGATCACTGTAGCGGTGAAGTGCTAAACGCTTAGTTGCAGGAATTTCAAGGAAGGAAATAAAATCAATAAGCATCTCGATTAGAATTGCAGGCCTTGTGGGTAAGGGAATGCTTGTCGTGTTTTACGCTTGACTATAGGAATTGTTATTAAAAATGGGAAGGCTAAAAAAAAAAACAAAATCTATGCTTCGGTTTGTTCAGCTCCCTAATTCGAGTACAGACGGTCAGTTTACTGCTGATATCTTAAAGTCTTACCGTGGCGCAATGTCTTGCCTACGTACCTTAAATGCATCCGTGACATCGTGGTTCAGTTGGTGTTTTGCTTTTCCTGAAGCGATATGCACTTCTAGCAGTAATACTGAAAATATAACCAAGACACAAGAAAACAGCGACTGCATGTTGTACAGAAATGGCGCGTTCTTTTAGAAATTCGCTTGTCTGGCGAACAAACAACGACAAGTTCTGTCCCCTTGAATGAGTACAGGTGCTTACATATACTTCCACAGCGAAACGTTTTCCTTCTTTCTGCATGACAGTGTGAGTAAGAGACAGAGTTTTCATTACAAGCGCTCAATTTATTATATGTCTATAGACGCCAGAGTGATAATTTACTCTTTTGTTTCCTTGTACGTATCCTATGTTTTTACTGCTTTAATCCCGTCTGCTAAATACAGCATTTGGTTTACTTAGCCATCTGCCAAATTTGAAGCATGCACTTGGATTCAGTATATTCCCGCCATAATTGGATTCAGTGGAGAATGAGTGACGTAAAGTCCCAACTACAGAGATAAGTGAAAGTTGCGTCGAGGATATGCGAAAAATCTTTGTGTAGAATGTCTAATACGTGCTGCTTTCTGTTTTATTTGATTAGTCAAACAAGCTTACTGGACAAGCATACGTGAAAGGGGGGAAGGTTTGCATCGCAATAAAGAAAAACATAGCCGAAGCTCACAACTCGGCAGTGATACAACATGGTGGTGGCCCCACTTGAGAGTTGTCGGCTGTCACTGGTAATTCAAAGAGAAAGTTGGGCTAGTTGGTGCTGATGCATTTGCTGTGACATGGTTACTAGCTCTAACAAGTTTATCGAAAAAATAAAGTGGGACAAGACAGAGCACTAGACTTCAACTGATATTCTTTATGCATAAAAACATATATTTCGGCCACGCCGACCTCATTTCGATGCGGCCGAATGCGAAAACACGCGTGTCTTTACACTTAGGTGCACCTTAAAGAGCCGAAGCGGTCCAAATTTTCGGAGTTCCCCACTACGGCTACCCTCACAATCAAATCGTGGTTTCGGCACCTGAAACCCCAGAATTTTTAACATGCAAAGGACCACCGTATGCTGAAATAAATGCGCAGACAGAACCATAAACG
Organism: Dermacentor variabilis; assembly: GCF_050947875.1. Taxonomy (NCBI): domain Eukaryota; kingdom Metazoa; phylum Arthropoda; class Arachnida; order Ixodida; family Ixodidae; genus Dermacentor; species Dermacentor variabilis. Next base: position 124,337,527 of record NC_134569.1, read on the forward strand.
AATTAGCCATGTAGGAGACAATCAAATGCCCAACGAGAACGATAAGCGCAGACAACAAGCTATTAGAAAGTTTACAACATTTCTTTTCGAGTTACGACACTTCTTTACCAGTGAGTGCCAGTGATGGAGCACTTACGCGTTCATCAGCAGCTTTTGAAATGCAAAATTTCTAGAATATTTACGAATCTAACTGCCTAGCGAACAGTCTGAGCCCTTGCGTGTTATGAAAACACGGTGCGCATTTACGATCACATCTTCGGCATTGGTCAGCCAAATGGCCAGCGCCTGCTAAAGTGTTTACAGCGTTTCGGTACTCCCTATAGGCAGTAATTCAAGCAGCTGCCTGTTTGTCCAATATAAAACATTTCACAGGGAAAGGGAATTTCGCTTACAACCCCGATATTGCACTCAACAAGGCGCGTGACATGCTCTTTAGTGCATGTACCATGACTCCCGGCGTTTTATTCCAACCTGCACATTCTTGCGAGCTCTAGTGGCGCTGAAACTACATTAGATTGGATTGAATAACTTTAATGAAAGGTCCTGCGAGCTACGGGACGCAAGGTCCCATAGAGCGGGCTACTCCCACGTTGTGACCGGGAGTTGTAACTCCCTGGCCGCATCGTGGGCTCGCTGGACGGCCCAGAGCTGCTCCGCCAGGTCCGTGCTACGTAATGCTTCTTGTATCCTGGCGGAGTCTTGATCCTTGTGTGCGTGGGTCGGACCACGTGGCTAGAGCAAGTGATGTACGTCTAGTGTGTTATGGCAATTTTCGCAATATGATGTTTTGTATAGGTCAGTCATGTAGTGATGTAGTCTGTTCTGCGTGGGGTGCGTGTTTGTTGGAAGCATTCTGAACGTCAGGGCTTGAGGCCTGGTGACCTTATTGTGAGGTGTGCTGTATATTCTGCGGTCTAGATAAAAGTGCTTTGTTATCTCGTTATATGTGGAGGGAGGGTCAGGATTCTCGCTGGGATGGTCACGACCAGAATAGGTGGCGTCGCGGAGGGTTAGGTCTCGCGCGCTCCTGTGAGCCATCTCATTGAGATTGCGAGGGGCGTCCTCGATATCTCCGAGGTGTGCCGGAAATTAGCAGATGGTGTGATGCTGCAGCGGTGCGGATCTATTGATTATTTGTAGAGCGTGGCTTGCAATTGCTCCTTTCTGAAAGGCTTTGACGGCTGAGCGTGAATCGCTGTAGACGTGGATGGTGGTCGGGTTTGTGAGCGCGAGTGCGATGACGACCTGTTCTGCTACTTCGGACTTGTGGGTCTTGACTGTGAGAGCCTTTGTGACTTGACCCTGCTTATTGATCGTGGTGGCAACGAAAGCCTTCCTGATCGGGTACTGTGCCGCGTCTATGAAACAGGCTAAGATCTTCTTATCACGTATTTCGTGCAGGATGAACGATCCGCGTGCCAGCCTTCTGGGTTGATGGTGTGCGGGATTCATGTTCCGCGGGAGTGGGCGAACCGTGTAGGAGTTGCGTGTGTCCGTAGGAACGCTTTGATATAGATTCTCCATTACTGTGGTGTCATGACCTAGTTTGGCTAGGATTTCTCTACCTGGTTTGGTTCCAGAGAGTCTTGTCCATTGAGCCCGTTCTTGAGTTTCGGCGATTTCTTCAAGTGTATTGTGCACTCCCAGTGGCAGCAGGAGCTCTGTCTCGGTGTTCTTGGGGATTCCCAGCGCTAGTTTGACTAGCTTCCTCAGTTGTATATTGAGTTTGTCCTTCTCTGCTACCTTCCGTTTGTGCATGGCCGCCTCGTAGGTGAAGTGGCATAGCGCAAAGGCGTGTGTTAGCTTGAGGAGATTTTCTTCCTTAAGGCCGTGTTGTCTGTTTGCTACGCGTCGTATGAGATTCAAGGCATTATTACACTTTGTCACCATCTTCTCCACTGTCGCGGCGTTAGAGCCGTTGCTCTCAATGAGCATTCCAAGGACTCTGATTTTGCTGACGTGTGGAATGGTTCCTCCGTCTTTTCTTCTGAGAGTAATGGAGTGTGTGTCTCTGATTTCGTTCATTGGCTTGGGACCGCTTCTCGATGGTTTGTAGACGAGGAGCTCCGACTTCGCAGGCGAACATCGCAGGCCGGTGGGAGCGAGGTATTCCTCGATCGCGTCGATCGCTTGCTGCAGAGCGCTTTCACTTGATCCCAGGCTACCTCCGGGGACCCAAAGTGTTACGTCATCTGCGTATATCGTGTATTTTACCTTCTCGATTCGATCCAGTTTCTTGCCTAGGCCGGCTAGCGCAAGGTTAAAAAGCGTCGGAGAGATGACAGAACCTTGCCCTTGCCGGCTAGTTTGTATTTCTTGGACTTGATTTCCCCTAGACGGAGGGTGGCCGTTCTGTCGCTCAGGAACGATTTTGTATAAGCGTAGAGTCTCGTGCCGAGGTCTAGGTTGGAGATCGTGTCGAGTATGTAGTCATGTGACAAGTTATCGAATGCCTTTTCGAGGTCTAGCCCTAGGATTACTCTCGCGTCTCTCGTGTCTGCGTCAATGATGTCATGCCTGAGGAGCTTCATGGCGTCTTGGGTGGATAGCCCGGGTCTAAAGCCGATCATTGCTGTGGGGTAGACATCTTTTTCTTCGAGATGCCTCGAGAGCCTGTTTAGGACCGCGTGCTCGGCTACCTTGCCGACGCAAGAAGTCAGCGAGATAGGTCTGAGGTTATTGACGTTGGGCGCCTTGCCAGGCTTTGGGATGAGCACGATGAAGGCCGTTTTCCAGTCTTCGGGTAGTGCTCCGTTCCTCCAGATTTTGTTGATTTCCTCTGTGAGGGTTTCGATTGAGGTTTCGTCGAGGTTTCTAAGTGCCTTGTTAGTTACGCCGTCCGGCCCCGGCGCTGACTTGCTGTTTAGGTTCTGAAGCGCCGTGCGTATCTCTTCGGTTGAGAAGTCCCGATCTAGCTCTGGGTTGGCTTTGCCGCGATATGCTTCGGCGGTCGTGCCTCTGGCATTTTTCGCCAGCGGGAGGTACTTGTCGGCGAGACGGTCAATGAGCTCATTTTCCGTGGTAATTTTGAGTTCCTCGTGCATGATCCTGTTCAGCGTACGACCCTGGTCCGCTTTGGTTCTGGTTCTGTCTAAAAGATGTTTGAGCAGGTGGCACGTCGTCCCGCTGTTGATGCGGCCGTTCGCGGCTTCGCACACCTCGTTCCATTGCTGGTTAGATAGTTGCGTGCAATATTCTGTAATCAGCCGGTTGAGGGAAAAAATTTTTTTCCTCAGCCGTCGATTGTGTCTTTGTTCTTTCCATCTCCTGATGAGCGATTGTTTGGCTTCGAGCATGTGAGCCAGTCGGCTGTCCATGCTTTGAACGGGCAGATCTGTCGCTATTTCCTTCGTGGCAGCCTTAATGTCGGCCTTTAGTTGCGACGTCCATTGTTCAATGAATTCTTTGCTTGTTCGGGGTTCGTGTCTGAACTCGCCGAACTTGTCCCAGTCGACGTACGTCATTTTTCTGGGTTCTCTGGATGGGGTGTCAATCGCTGTCTCAACAATGTGATGATCGCTGCCCAGATCCTCGAAGAGGTTGTTCCACTGATAATCTGGAACGTTGCGGACGAAAGTGAGATCTGGCGTTGTGTCGCGATTGACCGAGTTACCCGTTCTTGTGGGGTATTCGGCGCTCGTGATGAGCGTTAGGTCAAGTTCATCGGCGTCGTTTAGTAAGTACTTGCCCTTGGCTCTGCTGGCGACGTATCCCCAGGCCGTGTTAGGGGCGTTGAAGTCCCCGGCCACGATCATGGGGTTGTCGCCGGCACGGTTGCGGACGAGCTGGAGCATTTGCCTAAATTTTTGTGCTCTGTGCTTGGGGCTGCTGTAAACGTTTAGGATGAATATGCTCTTGGCGTTCTTGGCTCTAGGGAAGACTACAACACCTACATCAATACGTATTCGCATTTGTTCGCCACCTTTCTTGGACGGTGGCACACGCCGTTTACGTATGGCACATGCGACAGGGTGCCCTATTGGATGTGCGTCATTCCACCGAGCGGCTGCCGGGTCAGCTTTCATCTCTTTACTGATGCTCTCAGCGACTGATAGCAGGGTGCCATGGAGATACCCGGCCTTACGTAAACGGCTCGTTTGTTGCTGAATGCTGCAGGAAACCTTGTGCACATAAGATTCAACGAGTGTAGCTATCAGGCAGTTAGTAGCTATGCCTCTTTTAACAAATTTGGAGTGCGCCGATCGGCAGTCCAGCAAGAGCTTCTTGCTCCTAGGAGTGCACATCGAACGAAGAGAGCTATTGCTGGGAATGATACGAATATCTAAGAATTGTAGACTACCATCAAGTGGCAACTCATGTGTGAACTCAATCAAGTCCTACTGCGCACTATTCGAAAGCACACGGAACATTTTTAAAAGCAAAGCCATTCCTCTAAGGCTTCCAACCTGCCAGCACAAGCAAGTCGTCAACATACTTAAAAATCTTAGTAAGGAGAAAATAAAATTCTCAACAACAGATAAAAACAAATCAAAGCTTGTTTATAATTTGTGACTGGAATTTTTCCTACCTATTTTTTCCTATTATCTGTACTGAAATGGTATTGCCACGTGTAGGTATAATCGGCTACTGCTCTTCGGTGCGAAAAAAAATGCGAATCTCACCAGATAAAAATTAAAACGAAATCAATTGAGAAGTTGATATGCATGGGCACAAAAAGTTTGCTTGGCAATTCGCACAATTCTAGTGTTCGTGTGGAGGTACTAATAAAGGTAATCGAGAATGACACATTTAAAACTAAAAATTCATGAACACGCACACTAAATCCATAAAAGCACATAAAGAGAATAAAATGAACGATCAAGAATAGACTACAAAAAAGAGAGCAGATTTCATGGATTTCTTCGGCTTAGCACTCATTTACTTCGACAGCAGCATTCCCCAGAAGGGGGGACAAGCACCTTATTTGCTTCTTTGTTTTGGTTACCCGCTTGTTTTTTAAGCTATTTCGTCCAGCCAACACGCGCATCAGTAAAAAAAAACCAGTCGTTGGTGTGGTTTTCATGGAAGAAAGATGCAGATAAACCCTTTACTTAATATATCATTTCAAAAGTAATTAGAGTTTGTGAGATTCCAGGAAGGGTTGTGTGCAATAAATAGGTTCTCGCATTTTCTACTTTCTAATTCACGCAACCTTTTTCTGTATAGTGTATAATCCAGATTGTGAAAATGGAACCTACGTAAAGGGGCATACTTTAGTATTTTGAGACTCCCCTGGTCTAAAAAGGCTGTATTTATTTAGACAAAACGCATGGCATTTGAGACGTATTATTCACTATTGCTTGGCCAAATGCTCATTCCAACCTTTCATTTTTCGCAGCTGTGGAACCTTTTACAATTTAAATGGGTTTCTTCCCGATGACCTTGGTAAAGGCTATTTATTTGCTTTATATGGAACAGTCACCTGTCTTTCTTCCCATTGTGCAGTAGGACAATTTGAGAACACCTACATGCTTGACTTAGACTCTAGCGGGTATTTCTCATTATCCAAAATTTGTCTCCTCGTATCATTCTTTTGTATTGAGTTCTTCTGCAAATAAAATTTATACTGCAGGTGAAGAGGCAATGGGTCTGTTAATGGCTTAATGCTCTTAACTCGCGGTAATTTCTTTTGGATCTCCCTCCTGGACTTACCGACTCCGAGGCCAAAGTTCTGCTACTGACGTCACAAGTTCAATGATGCACTGCCACCTTCAAAGTTCGAGCAATTCCATTTTTTTGTGATAATTCATATATTATTCTTTCTCTTGCTCTCTTTATTTCTGTCTGTGCATCTTCAGTGCTGCTATTAGGCACTTGGTGCATGTGAATTCTTCGCTTTACTGTATAAACAAAGAGGCGGTTTCCTTGCGACGGTGGGCTTGACATTGATGTTGTCAACACTTTTGACGTCACTTTGAACTAACAACCTTATTCTCGGCGTTTTGCTATGTGGTTACGTGCCATGTTTGAAGCTTATCGTCATCTTTGTCATGTACACTCTTTGTGGCGAAATGTCTATGTCTATACAATGTCTATGCGAAACACAATGTAATCCATGTCCAGCACAGTATTGCTCGTTATGTCCTCAAAATACATGCACAGATTCTACTGTTTCCTATATTGTCTCTGTGGAGCAATAACCTTTCTCTATTTGCCTAGCACTGTTGTAGGGCGACAGCACGTGATTAGCGCCCTGGCTTCACAAATACACATTTCCACAACGGCATGTGCTCGAATCCAAGTGAAGCTGGTTGAGGAAAAGCTCTATTTTTGTTCACGATGTGGGAGTGACAACACAGGAAATGACGAAGTTGCCTGACGACGACGGGAAATCTTCGTTGTCTCTCGCCGATGACGACAACAGTCGTGGTCAGCATAACGAAATAGCCGGGCGCACAAGGCAAACCCAAGTTTGAACTTCTAACTGCTCTCACTTTAAAATTGTAGATCCCATTCTGTCGGAGTCGGCGTAAGCGAGCTTCACTTGTTTCTTGCGGTTCTTGTTTATGGAGCACACAAGCAACTTAGACACAATGTCCACAAGAACGCCAGCTCAACATAAAATTGTGGTGCTCGAACGTATGCATCCCGTGCATGGTGACGGCGGAACGACGATCACCATATGACGTCGACTGTGGGACAACGACGGCAGGATGCCACTGCATTGACGGCGATAGAACGAAACGATGGCACGACGATGATGGCGTGATGGCACCCGAATGAGCGGGAGGAGATGTTATCTCTTGTATGTTTATATCTTATGCAAGCGTAGCGCTTGGTGTGATAAAGCATCGGTGTTTTTACTCAAACGTTGCATAGATATTATTTCCGCTCTTCTGGCTAGAAATTTTATTCACGTATTTTACACGGCTACATACCCAAATGTCTTACAACTAGCCAAGGTGATTTCACTGTGCAAAAGCGGAGACAGTAACTTTCCGGAACACTAACGTCTAATATGTGTACTAAGTGCTATTAACGTAGTACTCGAAAATCTTATAGCGAGATGGGAACTAAATTTCTTCGATCGCAAATATGTGCTAACAGTTAGCCGGCATGCTTTTTGGAGAAACAGATCAACCTGCACGCCAATGTTATCTTTTTCAGGTATGTTGACTTAGTAACCAAAAATAATATTATTCTAATTCAATTTTAGCGATGTTAAAAAAGGAGCTTTTGATAGTGTTAATCATGATTTACGACTGAATAAATTCAGAAGCAATGTCTTCTGGGGAGGGTGTGGGGGGGGAGGGGGGAGGGAGGAATGCTCGTGTTTGTTCGGAGCTGCCCTTAGAACAGAATACAAAAGGTTTGCTTTTCAATAGTAATTCAAAAGTTCTTGGCAGTCACATCGAAAGTCCGCAAATGATCAGCTTTGAGCTTATCTTACTTTCACTATAGGTGGACAACCCTCTATTAACGCTACCTCTTCACTCCTCTGGTGTATCCAGATCACAATGCTCGTATTTGCACAGCTGAGGCCATGACTGAAGCTTTCCGTAAGCTAATGAAGAAATTAGGCTAATTTGTGACTGGCTTCGTGCCACTAAGGTACTCACAAAGGCTAAGAAGATGAAATATATTCTGGTTCATTCTTTACACAAAGCTATCACATTAGACTCCAGTGTGCTTCGTGCTGAAGAAAGAGCTATAGGAAGAATGAGTAACCTGATGAATGTAAGCATTGCATTGGACCTTCAATACCGCAAGAAAATACAGATTCATTTTCTGTGCGAAAGTCTTGCTACTGCCTTCTTTAGGCTTCCTAAAATATTGCCATTTCTTTGATGTAGCGACCTTGGAAACAATCTATCTTGCCGTATATTATACTCAACTACCATACTATATGGATTCTTGGGGCGGTACGTACAATTCTGACATAAAATCACGTGCATGCGGCAGAAACGAGCGATCCATTTTATGTCAAACTGAGATCCTGCGACCCTTACTAAACACCTTGTCAAGGTGTTAATAGACAGGGTACGCAAGGAATGAGAGCTTGAACTCGACTCGGCACTCCGAACCCTGCGAGCAGTCAGAAGCAGCGCCTTGCCTAAAACGCTGGAGATGCGCCAGACTGACCGGCACTTCTTCATTGCATATAATAGGCTGGAGATGCTCCTGGCGAGAAATACACCCAGTGAAATGCGCCATCCTGGCGATCTAAGTATGTAATAAGACAGAGGGATCGTAGAAGTGCTTGAGCCTACCTACATGAACAGTTTTGTGACCGCGGCGGCGTTAATCAGAAGCTTGGGGGGTCAGAGCTTGGGGGCTCAGCGCCACCACGACGATGCTTCTGGAGAGTGTCATCAGCGGTGGTAAGACAGTGGGCGAGTGGTCGGCATTCTTCAGCATGCTGCGCACCTTAATATTTTTGCATACCGGTTTCTGCATACCGCGTCAGATGATCCACTGCAACGGTAATCCAGCGGTTACCAGCCCCAGTTCAAGGAAGCGGACCGTAAAGATGGATTCCTGCAAGGAATCGGCTGTGAAGGTGCGGTAGTGGAATTTAGGACTGCCTTTAGGCACTGGCAGTCTAGGCAGCAGCGGACGTACTTACAAACAAACGTATGCATGCCAGGCCAGCACACCGAAGGCGAGTGTCGGTCATTATTACGACTCAGTGTGCACATTGGGGAACAGTCTGAAAACAGGCACATAAATCAGTCCCAACATGACGTGGTGTTCCTGGGAGCCATTGCCGACACACACAGTGTGCGTGTGCGCGTGTGTGTGTGCGTGCATGTGTTAAATGTTTTGTCTCGGATAGTGATTCGCCAATGGCATGCTGTGCGTTAATGGCGTGTGTTTGTGCGTGTACATGCGTACGTGCGTGCGTATGTGTGCGGGGGGGAGAGAGCAAGACACTCATACACCTCAATAATGTCTGCAGTGGCGCCTCAAAGTAAATTTCAACGCTGATCTTCGGAAGCCACGCCAACTTTCTAGGGGGAAGGTTATACAACGGCGCCTGCGAGCATTGTGCTGAAAGCCGACAGTACGATGTCAGTGATAGTAGCGGTGACAGGGCCAATGCGATAACAGATTGCGCCCCGCCAATTTTCGAGCCGAGCGCCACGCGATCTCGCACTCGGTATGCAGCATCGTGCAATGACTGGCGAAAGGTGCAGAGACTCCTTATGGCGCTGGGCGGGAGACACTTGTTTTTATAGGAGGCCGGTCAATGAATAGTTACAGTTATTGAGTCAGCCAGAGGCCTTGTCGGGTCTTCCGTACGATGCAAGAGACAGGGGCGGCCTCCTTAGAGCTTCCCCTAAAACCTGCAGCGTCAAGTTTTCAGGTATTGCCATGAGCAGGCTAGTAAATCTACTTTGGTTTCGTATCTGATCTGCCGCGTGAGCTAAGGCACATAGAAAATGTTCCTCCTATTGTGCTCCTGACAGTAAACATTGATGGTAATCCTATGGCCAAAAGCTCCAAAACACAAATATGTTCAATTCAGTGCGTCATTCATGACTGGTGATGTTGCGCCGTTTGTGCTAGGGGCATTTGCAGGTCTCTCAATTCCAGCTTTTGTGAATGAATCGCTGCTCATAAGGACATTTCAATACATACTGAGAGAGAGAGAGAGAGCAAATGATAAATGAAAGGTAGGGAGGTTAACCTTGACTGAGCCCGGTTGGCTACTCTATTTATCAATAGGTGAAGCGCCAATAGTGATGACACACAAGAAGGAATACAGACAGGACAAGGCGCTACCCTACAGTGGAGAAAGGGAGAAGGGGACGGAAAGATTAAAAGAAGAAGAGAAAGTCCACTGGGGATATCGTTCGGTCACTCAGTCCGGATCACAGGGCGCTGACTCAAACCTGCAGCTTTCAAATATCGCAGCAGCACTTTTGTGGCCTTTTGTAGCTGCGACATGCGCAGCCATGGTCCCAAAATCTTATTCATGGTGAACGGTTTTCTGTCTAACTGGTTGAGAGCTATGCAGAGATCTCATCTTTTACTATAAAAAGATGGGCAGTAGCACAGAATATTTTCTATAGTTTCCTCGACACCACAGGCATTGCACTCATCGCTATGAGCCTGCAATGCTGAATGCGACGCCCAAGCGTAAGCGGCACAGCATTCTTTCCTTATTACGCGGAAGCCCTGGTAAAAGCCGCAGTTGCATAGATGGATCGAGGGAATGCAATCGATGTTTGGTGAATTCAGGTTTGTGCCACTTCTTCAATGTCATACGGTGCGCTAGCTTGCTTAAGTGTTGGGCTGCGTCAGTCCGGGATAAAGGTACAGAAAGAAGTGTTGCTCCTTCGTGTGGTTTCCTAGCAGCTTCGTCAGCGAGGTCGTTGCCGGAGATACCGCAATGGCCAGGCAGCCACTGAATCACGACGTCGTGTCCTTTCGCGATCATGTGATGGTGCATTTCTCGTACCTCCGATACGAGTTGTTCACATGACCCGCGACGAAGAGATGACAGACGACATTGTAAGGCCGCGTTCGAATCGCAGACTACGGCACCTCGGAGGCCAACAAGCTCCGAACCAGTCGATGTTGTCAAGTGAAAAATCTTGTATCGGATGCTTAGTGATCGTGATGGTACAACCACTGTGCCAATGGAGCTGGTCTGGGTGGAAGAGCCATCCGTATATATGTGGACTCGGTCAAACCAGAAAGTGTGCAAGCAATCCAGAGCTGCTTGCTTCAAGGCCAGGGTAGGCAGGTCGGTCTTCTTTCTTATCCCTGGAGCCGTAACACGCAATTGATGTTGTTTTAAACACCACAAATCTGAAGTTGAACATGCTGAGGGTGTGAAGCGCGATGGTAGGGACGCACGATGGATGCTGACCTCGTTGGAGAAGGACGCCTGTGGTCGTCGTTCAGGCAAGCAGGAAAGAGAGTTTGATTGCATCCGTGAAACATGACGCAGAAGGGCCCTGAGCATGTACATTTGGGCGATGCCTCTAATTGCCAGTCAATGAAAACCGACGAAATAGCCGTGTAATGAGTTTGGACCTGTTATTCATTAATCTTCATTGGCGGTGTTCACATGCCTCCTACTTCCGGGTGCTTCAACCTGAAGTACTGCACTGTTTTTCACTCGATTCAATTTCAAGTGCAGAGAGTTGGAACAGCTAGGGTAATGGCACATATGAAATCATGGCTACAACGTGCTCCAGAGCATCTCAGAGCAAGACTTGAAAAAGCGTCATAAGGTCTGTACAGAAATTTTTAAAAGCTAAAATGCCTTAAGTGCTTTGTATTGAACTTTTCCATCTTATACAAGAAAAAAATTCCTGCACAAAGTTCTAAAGACATAGCAGAGAAAAAAAATAATGTACCGACTTTATGACATCAGAATCCAATATCAGACCTCAGAATTCGAGATCGAACGCGCGCACCGTTTAGGCACTTTCACAGCATCAAGATGTCGGCCTGTTACTATAAAGTGTACTTCTTTTAAAACTGGACAAAATGTGCTGGCATTACGGTCAAAATTCAAAGAGGATAGAATGCCAGTTGCCGAAGACTTTTCTGCCGCCACTCGCCCTGCTAGAAGAAAGCTGCTTCAATTCGCCAAAGGTTTACCCGGGTCACCGAACTTCCAGCTGCGACACAACAAGCTCATTGTTCACAATAAACGCTACGTGTACGACGCAACCGGCAGCAGCTATGAAGAGCTAAACCCGCCCATTCATGGTGATTCAACTAACAGTGTATCGCTACCTTCAGCGCCAAACTTGACTGGCGAAACATCACCATAGGTAAGCGCGAGGAGACGAGGTGGTTTGTTGCCGGCATCCAATGTGTCTGTACTTTTGGCAAATGTCAGAAACGTACTTAATAAAGGTGAGTCACTTGAATCAGTTGTTCACACGTGCAATTCAGCTATCATTGCGCTCACTGAAACCTGCCTTTGCCCAAACATTACTGACAACGAAATATTTCATGACGCACCTAGCTTCAGCATTTATCGCTGTTACCGTGAATCACGTTAGGAGGCGGTGTTATGTTGGCTATGTCTCGAGATATTCCGTCTTCCTAAATTCCTGTTCAAACTAATCTGGAAACTGTGTGGGCGCATGCTTATATCTGTCATAAAACCTTCGTGTTTGGAGTTTGCGATCGTCCACCCAATAATTGCTCAAATTTTGCTGTCCATTTACATGATGACGTCGATACCATTATTGCACGTCATCTTAACGCTTTCATTTTTCTCCTGGGAGACTTCCACTTTCCCAACATTTCCTGGTCTTCTGATCCCCCGGCTTTGAAACCGTTTTCATCAAAAAGCTTTGAATTTATTAATCTTTGCTCGGTATTTTCTCTTTATCAGCTTGTCTCTCAACCTACTAGGCTATCGCACAATACGGCAAATACGCTTGACATTATACTAACGAACTGTCCTTATATGGTCTCTGATTTATCGTATCTGCCAGGTATTACCGATCATTTAGCGCTGTATTTTGAAGTACAATATTTTCAGCCAATAAAACGGAGAGTCAAAAAGTCCCTTCGTTTTTACAGTAAAGCCAACTTTCAAGTCATTAATAACAAACTGACCACGCATCTCAACGTTTTCTTAGATGATTTTGAAAGCCGTACTACCGAAACTAACTGGAATATGTTTCCAACAAAAGAGCATGAACTAATCGACAGGAACATGCCTATGCGCCCTATTTCTTCGCATTCAAAAGCACTTTGGTATAACTCGCATTTAAAACGACTTCGTATGAAAAAAAAAGTGGCTCTATCGCTCTGCCAAGCATTCTCCCTCCGTGCAGCGGTGGGATGCATATGTGAAAGCGAATAAGTGAGGACAAGCCTAGCCGCGAACAATGGGTTGCACAGGTTAGACACGACGTCAAAGCTACCACCAAAGAGGTTTGTACCCACCTCCCGGTGGAAAAGATGGGCAGCCGTCTCGCTCACCTGTTGGAGGCCATGCAATCCCTCCTCGCAAGGTGGAAAGGACAACGGGTCAACCGCAGGCTCAGAAAAAAGATATCGGAAATCAACAGAAGTATAGAGGAACACTGCAGAGCCCTCTGTAAACAGCAATGGGATGAGGTGTGTAACTCGATCGACGGGCAGATGCGCAACGGGGCACCTGGAACCTCCTAAAGCGTCTCCTCGACGAGACGAACACTAAAACCAACCAACGCAACACACTGGCGCGCACTCTACACACAGCCAAGCGAGAATATTCGAGCAAGGAAATTTTGTCGAAACTCGTACAGAAGTACCTATCAGTCGCATCGTGCCCTACACCACCGTCCCCTGACTACGAAGGCTCCGAGAACCCTGAGCTCGACGCAGAATTCGGGATTGAGGAGATCAGGCAGGCGCTCCACGCACTGAACGGCAGATCGGCTTCGGGTCCGGACAAGATCACAAACAAAGCTCTACGGAATCTGGACGAGAAGTCCATCGAATACCAAACGGACATCAATAACCAAGCATGGAGCAGTGGTAAAGTCCTGGAAATGTGGAAATCGGCCAACACCATTCTCATCCCCAATCCAGGCAAGCCGCCCAGCCTCGATAACCTCCGCCCAATTTCGCTCACATCGTGCGTGGGGAAAGTTGCTGAGCACGCAATCCTAAACAGGCTTTCACGCTACCTGGAGGACCACGACATTTACCCGCGCAACATGATCGGCTTCAGCGTCGGACTCTCGACGCAGGACGCGATGAAGCTCATCAAGCATCACATTATTGACTGTAATACGCGGGACACGAGAGCCATACTAGGTCTAGATCTGGAAAAGGCATTTGATAACATTCTTCACTCATGCGTATTAAACACAATCTCGAGCCTAAACCTGGGGAAGTACTTTCATTGCTACACGAGATCTTTCCTGTCAGACAGAGAAGCCACCCTTAAGATCGGGGACCGGACTTCCGACATGATCAAGCTGGGGTCTAAGGGGACGCCACAGGGGTCAGTCATATCCCCAACCCTGTTTAACCTCGTCATGATTGGTCTTTCGCGGACACTCTCTGCTATTGACGGTATCAGTCATACCATATACGCAGACGACGTTACCATCTGGTGTACGGGAGGTAGTGACGGACAGGTAGAGACGGCCCTGCAAGAGGCGATTGATGCTACCGAGACATACCTTGAGTTCACGTGCCTTTCGTGCTTACCGCACAAGTCGGAACTGCTACTTTATCGACACCAGCGCAGAGGCCCGAAACCAAAGGGATGGAAGCCACTCGCCGAATGCGACAAAAAACTGCGCACAAAAGACGGAGGCTACATTCCGAGGGTGGATGCTATCCGGATTCTCGGCATGATGGTAGAGTCGAGTGGTTCAAACAACCAGACAGTGCTGCGACTCACTAAGACGGACAATGCAATCAGACTAATCAGAAGAGTGGCCAACCGGCAGCAAGGCCTCGGAGAAGATAACCTCGTGAGATTGGTACATGCGTTCGTAATGTGTCATTTCACTTAAGTCGCGGCCATGCACAACTGGCAAAGATCGGAGCGGGATAAGCTCAATGCATTAATCAGGAAGGCAATCAAGAGAGCTCTCGGCCTCCCCATATACACTCCCACGGAACTCTTACTTCAACTTGGCATGCATAACACGCTAGAGGAAATAGCGGAAGCACAGGAGAGGGCCCAGATCATCAGGCTATCTACCACACAAGCTGGAAGACACATCTAACAGGAGCTGGGCATTCCTTCCAGAGTAATCAAACGAAAGCTCTGCAGCATCCCTCGAGAGCAGCGGGACCACATCACTGTCGCGCCGATCCAATGAAACGTCCATCCAGAACACAACGTGGGAAGACGTCGGGCGCGCGCGAAGGCTCTCCTGGAAAAGGCTAGTGAAGGGGCTTCGCAGAACAGTTTCGTAGACGCAGCGCGCTACGCCGACGGACAGGCCTTCGCTGTAGTTAGCGTAAATCATGAAAGGCAAATAACGAACGCAATCTCGAATCGGACGGCGTCCTCTGAGATTGCAGAGCAGGCTGCAATAGCGATGGCCTTATTGGACGACAAGAGGACATCAATCTACAGTGACTCGATAGCAGCTGTTAGGGCATTTTGCAAAGGAACCATATCCAAGCTGGCCCTAGGGACATTACGAAGCAAAGAGATCAAGCCACACACATTAATCTGGTTTCCAGCCCACATGGGACAGATCGAGGGCGCCCCACCCAACCTCAATGAGTCGGCACACGGAGCTGCGCGAGGGATCATCAACCGCGTAGCTACCTGGCAGCGTGACGCCGGGGTACTGACAATGGGGACTATCCTTCCTCGTACACCGAAATTACTAAGCACTTTTACTTGGCTCGGAGAATCTACCCCCTCCCACACTGCAAACTCAATAGACCCCAGGCTTTGACACTAAGGCTTCTACAGACGCGGGCATACCCAAACCCCCTACTTCTTCACGATGTACCCCGAAATTCAGACGACAAATGCATGTGCACTATGCAATGACTTAGCGAACTTACCTCACATGCTCTGGCGATGCCCCGCGTTACGCGGCGATGAAAGTAACATTTCTTCACGCTGGGATGCTGTCCTACACAGCCCCAACCTCGAGGAACAGTTATGGGCTGTCCAACGGGCCCGCGACGCAGCGGAAAGGCTCAGCCTCTGTCCCGACGGGGGAGCGGCCCGCTGCGCGCTAGGGCACGCCCTAAAGGACCCTAATAAAGTTTTTCATCCATCCATCCATCCGAACTGAAATGCTCAAGTAATAATTTCCTGCAAAATAGTCTGCCAACTATGCTGAGTAATGATCCAAAAAAGTTTTGGGGAACCACTCACCCCGACCGTAATAGCGAAATCAAGTTACTTGACTCTTCTGGTGAAGCAATTCCAGTTGCCTACTGCTCTATGGTATTAAATGATGTATTTTGCAGTAATTTTGTTGCAACCTCGTCTACAACACTTCCGAACGTGCAGTGTTTTGATTCTCTAACAGTGGGTCCAGTAATTATTCAACCCCTTGGCATCGAAAAATTATCGCATCATTGAAAGTGTCCTCAAGCCCAGGAATTAACCTCATCAATGCTAAATTCTGAAAAGTAAATAAATATATTCTAGCATTATGCTATCCAAAATATTCCAACAATCAATTGATGAATCCACACTGCCATCCGTCTGGAAAGTCGGAAAGGTGGTTCTAGTTCATAAATCTGGAAGTAAAAATTCACCCCTAAACTACCTCCCCATTTCACTAACTAGTGTCCCGTGTAAAATCCTTGAACATGTCTTTTACACAAACATTGTTATTTCCTTGACGCCAACTCGTTCTTTTCGAAGGCCGAACATGGTTTCCACCGATCTCTTTCTCGCGAAACACAGTTGGCTCCCTTTACACACAGGCTAAATTCAATTCTTGATCGTCATTCTATAGCTGACTGTGTCTTCCTATATTTCGCAAAAGCTTTTGAAAAAGTGTGCCACTGTTTACTTCTCTTTAAATTAAGCAAATTGAACATTGATAGGAAACTTCTCTCCTGGATCGAATATTTTCTAACCGGACGTTCACAATTCGTATTGAGGACAGTTCATTCTGGAGTGCCCCAAGGTTCACTGCTCGGCCCTCTCCTGTATCTCATTTATATTAATGACTTGCCGCAATGCATGATCTCTAACATTCACTTATTCGCCGACGAGTGCGCAGTATTCCGAGAAATTATTGACCAAAATGATGTTACGATCCTTCAAAACGATATCAACTGTATATCTAACTGGTGTAAAGTCTGGCTGATGGAACTCAACACAACAAAATGTAAGGTATTACGTATCTCCCGTACAACTTCTTGCCCCACTTCCTACTTGCTCGTGAATTCCACTCTCGAATCCGTAACATCCTTTTGCTACTTATGTGGTCACATAACTTCCTCTCTTTCTTGGTCTCTTCATATTACCAAAATAATTAGCAATGCGAACCGCTGGTTAGGTTACCTCCGGCGCAATTTTTCATCTGCTCCTGCTTTTTTAAAACTCCTCCTTTACAAATCTTTAGTTCGAAGTAAACTCGTATATGCTTCTTCCATCTGGCACCCCAGCACTGCTATATTAACCTCTGCCCTCGAGCTTGTCCAAAATAACTCTGTCCGCTTCCTTCTAGGAAACTGCTGTGGTACTGCCAGTATCACTTTAATTAAACAGTCTCTACAGCTTGTCGCCGCAAGTTTTGTCGCCTATGTCCCTTCCACAAAATATACTATAGTCCCGGCCTACACAACGACCTTATTCTTCCTCCATCATACATTTCCCCTCGTTTCGACCATGCACAAAAGGTGGGAATAATGTCGTGCTTAACGCAAACGCGTTATCAATCATTTGTACCCCGCATCTCACTGGACTGGAACCACCTTCCGGGATCAGTCACGTCCACTGCTCACTCTTCCCACTTTCATAATGTTTTAAAGACATGTGTATTACAGTTTAACTAACCACCTATGTAATCATATTTGTTATCGGTCAATTGCTTGAATTCTTGTTGCTTGCCGCTGTTATCTCGTTGTTTTAGCTAACATTGTATTAGCAGAAGAAAAACCTGTATCGCGTCTTTTTTCCCGTACGTTCCACTCCCCTCTGTAATGCCTCTGGCCCTGAGGGTAATACTAATAAATAAATAAACTCAAGCAGGTGTCGTTACTTGAGTGTTTGCCAAATAATTGCTCTTTTTTTCCTAGGTCGGCATTAAAGCGGTGCTAAGGCGGTATTGCCAACTATCCTTCTCTGGCGCTAAAGGAAGGACCTATAACTATAAACTCTAGAAAGTATTTTGACAACTCTCCGAGTGCTCTGGATATTTTGTTATAATAGCTTTTCTTTATCCATTTTTGGCCTCTTCTCGGAAGGATACTGTGTTTGACGTCATGACACGATAGGAGGTCACGTCAAATCAGGACATTCTGAGGTTTTGACATTCGCTCATGTTTGCTTGGCCGCCTCGTATGTTGTTACCCGTTCTGAGAACCGGTGTGACAGCATAGTGGATGGCAGAGTGAGCCGAAGCGAGTGTCAAAATATCGCAATGTCCTGATTCCATTGTCCAATATCCTGCTGTTGCATCACCACATGCTATGTCACGATGTCACAACGCAGTACAAACGAAACCGAGACTAGCGGTACAAAATCCGCTATATTAAGCTATTTAGGGTTGTCTGAGGCTTGGCGGTATGTATTCTGAGGTTTAGAAGTACTGCGTTTACTTAAAAGAAAAAAGTAATTAAGAAAGACTTGAATAAATAATTTCGGTCATTACACTTTCAATCTTTCCAATACATGTTCCCTACGCTGCTCGGTATTTTTTGCCTCGTAGCGAGCTATAGTGAGGATCTACTGCTCACTTTTAAACCCAATGAGATCAATGCCATTTCGAAGTGCGACATTTTCGTTTATTCTGTGAGAGTAACAGTGCCCGGTTGACAATTTGTGATATTTCTAATTTTGCCCACACCTGTTAGTCTCTTTAGCCAAAGTGTCTGTCACACAATACAATACAATACAATACAATCGTTATTGTGCATAAAGAAAACAAAGTACATATCGCAGGCCTACCAAAGCCTCAGAGGGCTTACTGTCAGTGCCTGACAGTCAGGTCACAGAAAATTGCACAGGGTTAATAGCGGAGTTAAGTACTATTGGGTCAGCAAAATGTTGAACAGTTATACAAAATGTTACATTAAACATCGACAATAACTAAGTAGTGCCTTAATCCCACGTCTTGTGTTTGCTTCTAACACAGGCGTTGGTAATTAATTAAATATGGCTGGAACATAGTATTGCCGCATTCTCCTTCTGTACTTTGTCGCAGTCTTGGGGATGACGTAGGGTTCCTTCGGTCTTAAGGAGCTTAAGGAGTGGAAAATCATTATTCCAGAAGTGTTTATTTACAACACTTTCCACAATCAGGGAAGTGAATTTTGGCAAATTCAACAACCTAAAGACGTCTGCATCTTGCTTTGGACACAAATCGTAAGCCACTGTTCAAAGCAGTGAACGTAAAATTGAATTAATTCTTGAGCTCCACCTAAGAGTACAATGGCCATATACAGTCAAGCCATAACGTAGCAAACTGTAGATTAAAGCATGAACAATAATTTTTCGAACGGAGATTGGAATAAGACATCGTGTATTGTATAATACACAGGAGACCGCGCGCAGCCTTTTACAGACGTGGGATAATTGCGAGTTCCATAAAAGATCACAGTCAGAAAGCAATCCAAGATACTTAACAGAAGATGCATTTTTAACAGGTTGACATGTACATTCATAACAGTCCAATGTGTTTAAGAATAATGATGTCGTAGTCAAGGTTTTTTTCATGGGGTTATGGAAACAGACAAGTCGCGTTTTAGAAGGGTTGATGCTTATTAAATTAGCCGCAAACCAGTCCATAGCTTTAGTTGCCGCATTCTGTAAGGACCTGATTGCATCAAAGTACTTAGTTGCACAGGATACAAGAACAGTATCATCGGCATATTGATATATATAATTACTTACTACACTGAACAAATCATTCACAGACGTGTTAAAAAGCGGGGGCTTAATATTGAGCCCTGAAGGACTCCAGAATGAATTCTGGTAAGAACACTTAAAATATTTCCCACCTTTACACACAGTCGTCTATCCTGCAGAAAGTTAGTTAATAAATTCAAGAATGACCCACGAAGGCCTAGGAGAGACAGTTTCTGTAACAAAATTTCATAACAAACACTGTCAAATGCCTTAGAGGCATCCATTAAGAGGGCACATGCTACCTGGTTACGGTCTAGTGTTAAGTTTAAAAGATCAGAGAAAGCTTCTAAGTGTGTTTGTGTATCCTTCCCCTGTACAAATCCATACTGAAATGATGATAATTCACTATGCTTATCTAGAAACTGTGCTACCGTAAGAGCCACATATTTGTTCTAATACTTGAGCTATACAGGGAATTGTCGAAATAGGTCTGTAATTTTCAATACAATTGCGTGCACCTTGCTTATGAAGCGGAATTAAAATTGCGGTTTTCATATCAACTGGAATCACACCACCATCCAAAACAAAGTTTAAAAGAAATAGCAATACAGGTTTATTTGCATCAAAATTTCTCTGGAGTTCACTGACAGAGATTTTGTCGAAGCCAGGTGATTTGTTCGTCTTAAATTTGAAGACAATGGACCTAATTCTTCAAGCGATAGTAAAGGAAGATATGCGGAATCTAGCAAGCTATCTATTAAAGTACACACCGATGGTTGCCGTGTCCTCGATCCCGAGACACTTGAACAGAACTGATTAAATACGTTTTCCAAAGTTTCGTCGTCTGCAGAAAAATAACATGAAAGACACTGTTTAGGCGTTGAAATGTTGCCGCCTCTAAGATTATTGATTAGGGACCACGTTTTCTTTATGTCAGATCGAGCTCCTTGAAATTTCTTTCTAAAATAAACGCGCTTTGTAAGTCTGATCATTGCATGCACCTTTCTTCTGGAACATTTATATCTTAAGCGCGTGTCATTGCAGTTTGCCGACCACTTTGCCTTAGTCCACAACAAGTCTTTTTCCTTTATAGCTGCTAATATTTCGCTGGTCAGCCATTTCTGGCTCAGGTAACGTTGCATGATTTTTACAACGCGTGTTGCCGCCTGCCTAAAAGCATCAAACGCGGCTACAAATTCGCGGTACATGTTTTCCGGTGACACAGTACATAAAAAATTATCCCAATCATTTTTCTGGACTAGTTTATCTGAAAGCTTTGGATCAATTATACAAGTTTGTTTGATAGAGTTAATAGCCTCTGATAACAAAGGGTTCACCGTCTGTTTCAGTGAACAGCAGATGAAGTAGTGGTCAGAAAGCTTAACCTGTGCAATAGTAGATTTTACTTCCAGATTATGGGCTCTAACATTTACATGATCAATGCAGGGTGAAACAAGACGTTGAGATAGGAATTGCTCGCGAGTTGCTGCATGGATTGTCATTTCGATTCCCCATTTGGATAGTGCATCTAAATAATCAGCAACTATTCCTACAGTTGGACGTAACGTATCTATATTAATGTCACCTGTGAGGCAAATACATTCATCGGTTCCTAGACGTCATAACGCAGAGTCTAGCTCAGCCAAAAAAAGACGC
This sequence comes from Dermacentor variabilis, assembly GCF_050947875.1. NCBI lineage: Eukaryota > Metazoa > Arthropoda > Arachnida > Ixodida > Ixodidae > Dermacentor > Dermacentor variabilis. The sequence continues at coordinate 124,358,606 of NC_134569.1, forward strand.
CTGTTACCACATGGGGGACGATATACAGAAAGCAAGGCCAATGAAAATCGAGGATTAGATAAGCGGAGAGTAACAGTTTCGGCATGGTCGAAAGGCAACTTGAGTTCGGAGACTGACCAAGTGTCTTTTTTACGAAAACAGCCACTCCTCCACCCTTCCGGACCAGACGAAAAAAGAAGAATGACTGATAGCCCGATAGCGCGAAACTAGAAAATAGACCTGGCGAGATATCTCGGTGAGTAAGATGACGTCAAAAAGAAGTGGAACAGAAGATAGAATGACTACTAAATGGCCCCAGTGCTTACGAATGCTCATGATGTTTACGTGAGTAACATGGAAAGCGTCGTTACCCGGATAACAAAAAACCGAGAAACTTCTAAAAGGTCATTGCAAACCTTGAAAGTACTACCCATGACTGGATAAGCCCCTCAATGTCCAATTATCTATTAATTCGAACGAGTGGAGCGCCGTCTGCTTTCCTTGCAAACACCTTTCCATTTCTTGTCCAGACTTACTTGAAGCACATTTCCTTTGCTTTAGTGCGAGCGAGCCAGAACAGTTGACGATTAACCCGTGTGAGGTTGTCATTGAAATACAACCATGGAAAGTTATTCTGAACTAATCCTGGCAAATTTTTACGCGATCGAAGCCATTGTTCCTTCGCTTCAACGGAGCCCATCTGGACAAGAATAGCTGGTGCAGTATTGTCCCTACTGGGTAGACGATGGATAGCAGAGACTTGAGTTGCTGCAAAGTCAGGTACCTCAAGTTGTTGTGCAAGATCACTGAGGAAGGATTGCAAGTTCTCCTTTGGCTTGCTGGGAAAGCCGTAGATCTCAAAATTCATTCTCCTACTTTGCTGCTCCATTTCATTCATTTGCTCACTTATTTTGTTAATCAGGTCTGACTGGAACTCGACGGTAGAAGACAGCGAGTCAACCTTGGAACATAATTCCGACACTTCCGTCTGATTTTTGTTGACTGTCTCCAATACCGAGTCATATCTTGTGGAAAGAAATTCTATTGAAGTCTGCACTTCCTGTATCGCGTTCTCCATCTTTCATACCAATTCCTTATACGTAAAAACTTCCTGTACCTTCGTGGCGAGTATTTCTACACTAGATGCAAGTCGGTCCAGTTTTTCATTTACAGCAATAAATTGCTGTGCAAACGATTCTTCTTTTGCTGTCTGTGTCAAGTCTGCTTGTGTGCTGTTTTCCGGTCGACATGCTTGGCACAGCCGGGTTTCACGATTAACTGCACTCATTTTTGAGTAGCTGTTTTCAACTACTGTAGAGCATCGTTTTCCAAGGTGGAAACCTTCTTAGCAAGCCGAACATGTTAAAAATTTCGCATCCAAAGGTAACGGCTTAGAGCAAGCAGCACACTCAGAAGGCATTTCTGTGCAGTCAGCGGCAAAAAATTACAATGATAAAATAAGTATGAGCAAAAGGCTCACCGGCCGAAAGGTATGAAATGATTAGCTCCGGAAACGTATTTGCCGCTGACTGCAAAGAAGCCGAGCGATGCTGTTCCTTAAGTCGGCATTCCCAAGCGTGTGGGGTGCAGGCTAGGTGATGTACTGATGAGAGGGTGACAGCTTGCGGACGAAAATTGCAGACGGAAACCCACTGTCTGCGCAGGCCCTGAGCAGATCCAGGCTCACTGATGCTAGCGGCTGCACTGCCCGTGTCTCAGTGAAGCTTCCGAAGACCTCATGCAGCACCTGCGAAATGCATGAAATGATTAGCTCCGGGAACGTATTTGCCGCTGACTGCCACATTACACCACACATTGCACCACTTAATTTTTTTCTGTGACAATGTGGCTTCCTTCGCAGCATCGTGTTTCTCTGCATATGCGTCATATCATATACAAATTCACAAACCATCCATGTTAGCATCGTGATATTTCTTAATCCGCTTATGCTAAATATTATATTCAACCGACAACAAAGTCTAGCCATTTGTGCTTGCAAGGGACCTCTCATAATTTTCAAATTGGGCGCCGTGCAGGTGGCGAAATCGGTGCGGCTTTTGTAGTTCACCAATTGCACTGGTTAGTCACTGTGGCGAATATGATGTTCATAGAAAGTTTTCTGAGCCTGGTTTGCCACGTGCAACTTTTCAAAGAAAGCCTTATTGACAAAAACATTCACGTGTGTACCTGTCCTAATGATGCCATGTAGTAAATGTGACTGGTGTGCGTGCCTTTAAGTACTGTTGCCAGAGATAAATTGTCACCTTTGTTTAAGTTGCATAGTTGCAGCAACATATTTGTGCGTGATGGGCACTTCAGTGCTCAGCTGCGAGGTCACTCACTGAGTTCCAGGACAGCTTTTATACTTTTTGCTCCGATATAGCGTTACGTGCGAAAATTCTGAAGTATTGTGTTTTACCACAAGGAAATGAGCGGTTGCATTATTTTAGACGTATGCTGCGGGGTGTCTCGTATCTCTTTTATTTTGCCTGTGAGAGTATCTGTGAGAGTACCTGTGAGAGTGCGATTGAGACGCTCCGTGAGGCCATTTGTTTGCGGATTGCGTGACATGGATAGCTTGCGCCTCGTGGCACAGGACTGCACGATGTCCGCGATAACGTTTGATACGAATGTCCGGCCATGGTCTGCGACAAGTTGTCGCGGAGCTCCATGTACTAAAGTCACGTCGTGTAGAAGAAAATATGGGACAATTGTGGGGCAGCTTGTAGGAAGCGCTCGGGTGATGGTGTAGCGCCTGGCGTAATCCGTGACCACAACGATCCACTTGTTCCCAGAGGTAGAAAGAGGAAAAGGGCCAAGTAAATCTAAACCGACCCGAAAGAATGGTTCCGCGGGAATGCCGAGTGGTTGAAGGTACGCAGCAGGGAGCTTCGATGGTGTCTTTCGTCGCTGGCATTTTTCAGACGCAGCTACGTATCTCCGAACGGAGCGAGCAAGCCATGGCGAAAAGCAGCGTCGTCGGATCCGGTCGTAGGTACATGGCACACCCTCGTGACCGGCAGTGGGGAGGTCGGGAAGTTCGTGGAGAACAGCCGAGCGAAGGTGTTTAGGGATCAGAAGGAGTGACGCAGGGCCGTCGGGGAGAACGTTGTGGTGGTAGTGTACGCCATTATGAAGTGTGAATAAGCGAAGGGAACTGTCGGAAAGTGACGATTCCAGGCGGTCACGGATGATTCGCAAGGTCGGGTCACGGCGCTGCTCATCGGCAACATGGAGCAGTGAAAAAACAAAGCGAACACAGGCGTCGGTGTCAGTATCAGACGTAGAGGCCGCGGCTTCGACTGTGTAGCAATAGAGGCAAGCTACGTCCTGGTGTTGGCCTCCCGACTTGTAAGTCACTGTGTAGGGATATTCTTGTAGTCGGAGGGCCAAACGACCGAGTCCGCCAATAGGATCCTTGAACGACGAAAGCAAACAGAGCGCGTGATGGTCTGTGCTTACTGAGAAGGGCTTGCCATATAAATATGCGCAGAGCTTTGAAATAGCCCAGACGAGAGCAAGACATTCGCACTCGGTAATCGAATAGTTGCGCTCAGCAGTTGTCAGGAGCCGGCTAGCATAGGCTATAATGCGGTCGTGTACGTGTTGGCTTTGCGATAAGACTGCGCCGATCCCATAACCGCTGGAATCGGTTGGGACCTCTGTAGGCGCAGACAGATCAAAGTGGGCCAAGACCAGTTCATTGGTGAGAATTGTGATAAGTCGTGAAAATGTGGCAGCCTGAGGGGAACCCCACAAAAAGTCACGTCTTTCTTCAGAAGTTCAGTGAGTGGTCGAGCGATTGCTGCGAAAGCTTTCACGAACCGTCGGAAATAAGAACATAGCCCCTCAAAACTCCTGATGTCTTTGACAGACTGAGGTGGAGGAAAAGCCGTTACTGCACGGAACTTCTCCGGGTGGCGTTTTACTCCGCAAGCATCGACGAGATGGCCTAGCACTGTAATCTGTCGGCACCCGAAGTGGCACTCGGATGTATTTATTTGTAGCCAGCCTTGCGGAAGACGTCAAGGATAGCTGTGACGTGCTCAAGGTGCGTCTCAAATGTAGGAGAGAACACAAGGACGTCATCGAGGTAACAAAGGCAAGTTTACCATTTTAAACCTTGAAGCAGAGAGTCGATCATCAATTCAAACGTGGCGGCGGCATTGCATAAACCAAACGGCATAACCTTGAATTGGTAGAGTCCATCTGCAGTGACGAAAGCGGTCTTTTCTAGATCTTGCTCATCTACGGAAATCTGCCAATAATCTGATCGAAGGTCGATGGACGAAACGTATTTGGCACCGTGAACAGAATCAAGAGCGTCGTCGATTCGTGGTAAAGGGTAAACGTTCCTTTTAGTAATTCGGTTTAGGTGGCGGTAATCAACGCAGAAGCGCCACGTGCCATCTTTCTTTTTGACGAGCACGACCAGTGACACCCAAGGTCTCGACGAGGGCTCAACAATGCCTCTGGCAAGCATCTTGTTTACTTCCTACTGAATAACTTGCCGCTCTACCGTGGACGCGCGATACGGTCGGCAGCGAATGGTAACACCATCATAAGTGTTTATCCGATGCTTTAAAAAAGACGTCTGACCTAGTGGTCGATTTTCAGTGTCAGATATGTCGCGGTAGGAAAGTAAAAGGCGAAATAGGGCGGCTGGTTGGTCAGTTGCAAGGTTCGGAGCGATCATGGCACGTAATGGGCCGTTGAGGTTCAAGGCATCCTGCGAGTAATCCGGAGGATCTTGAGACGCGTCGGTTGCAAAAGCAGTGACGTAGTGGTCTGTCACTGACCGGAGCGTGGCCGCCGCTATGCCTTCAGTTAACACGTGCTTCGTCAAGCCAAAACTGATAACGGGGAGACAAATCCGATGAGCGGCAAGGGTTATGACGGAGTGTGGCATAGAGATGTGGCACGCCAGGAGGACATCACGAATAGGTGCGACGACATAGTCGCCATCAGGCACAGTTGACGTTGAGGCGGATACGATGAAGGTTAAAGCTTTTGGAGGTAAGCGTACAAACGCTGCAGTGCAGAGGGTGTTCGGTTGTTCGGGGCGAACGTCTGAAAGAAGAGGAAGCTCCAGGACAGCGTACTGGTGGCGCAGTTGATGAGGGCAGAATGCGTCGTCAGAAAGTCGAGCCCGAAGATTAGGTCATGAGGGCAACTGGTCGGCACGGTGAACAGGACTGGAACTTGGCGGCCAGCAGTTCCTATGCGAGCAGTGCACATACCGCTGGCGGCAAAAATGGCACCCATAGGCGACGCGTACGGCTCGAGTGATGGCAGGTGTAAGAACTTTTTTGAGGCGACGACATAGGTTAGCACTCATTATCGACACTTGAGCTCCAGTATCAATTAATGCCGTCAACAGGACACCATCTACGTCTACGTCAATTAGGTTCATGTTAGCGAGGAGCGTGAACGGAGGATTTGGACAGGACGGACGTGGTGCAGCACGACCTCCAAGGCCTAGTTTTCAGTCCGTCGGTTTGGCGTGTAAAAGCGGCGAGGCTGGGGTGACGGGGAGTGTCGGCTCTGAGGTGATGGCGGTCGCACGGAGGAGCGGCTATCAGGGGCATCAGAAGTAGGGTACAGACGGCGAGATGAATAACGGCGAGCGTCGGCATATGGGCGAGGAGCAGAGAATGAGCTCCAGTAAGCCGGTATCCAGGTGGTGCAGTAGTAGCGCGACACATGACCAACGCGTTGGCAGCGGAAGCAGGTCGGTTTGTCGTCTTGGTTTTGCCCTTCAGCAGGATTATGTGGGTCTGGGAGCGGAATACTGTTCATTGCAGGTTGTAGACATGGGAATGGGTGCCGAATCAGGTCGGGAGACAGAGCAGGCGGTAGGGATGCAAAGGTTTGCAGTTTCTTGCCGCCCAACTGCTTGAATGACGGAAATAGTGGGGGCCGCTTGCTCAAAGGTACCGTCAAGGGGTCGTGGATGAAGGAGTGCCACACACGCCGCTTCAATCTCACGGCGAACAACACGTGTGACGTTCTCTTTGAATGGTCGTGTGGCGATAAGAGCGGAGCAAGAAGACGTTGCAGGGATGTTTGGGAGCCCGGAAAACTGTGGGAAGATGCGGCGGCTTTTGGTTACCTCGAAGCGGCGGCATTCTTTGACGATGGCGTCGACAGTAGAAACGTCGTTATAGATTGGCAAATTGAAGGCGTCGTCCGCAATGCCTTTTAGAATAGGGCCCACCTTGTCAACCTCAGTCATGAGCTCTTCGACATTCTGGCAAAGCGCGATCACTTCCTGTATGTAGGAGACATACGATTCAATCGACAACTGGACACGGATGGCAAGCTCTTTTCGCACAGCCTGTTGGCGACCTTACGGGTTGCCAAATAGGTCGCCAAGCTGCTCTTTGAAAATTTCCTAACTGGAGAGCTCAATCTCATGGGCGCGAAACCAGACACGCGCTGTCCCGTCCAGATAAAAAATCACTTTGGCAAGCATGATGGTAGGGTCCCCGTAGTGGCTTTTCCTAACACGCTCACACATGCTGAGCCAGTCGCCGACGTCAACGCCATTTTGGGCGGAGAATGTCCCAGGATCACGGAGACTTGGAACCGTAACGTATGTTGTGGTTGGCGCCGCAGGTGTAGGTGGCAACGGGGTGGTTCCGACTGAAGCCGTGGCTGAGAAGATAACGGTGCGGCCACTTCGGGGCTCCGTGGCGAGGACGGGGAACGTTCCACCTCCATCACAATCTTACCCGAAGGACGAGTCAGCAAGACGAGCAACGGTTAGATTCACAGCGCGAGCAAAGTTTATTCTTCCTTCTATTTTCTCGAGTGATAGCGCCCACGCACATAAGATTGTCGTTCATTTCTTCAAACCTAAGTTCCTCTTCCTGAGTTTAGCCCGAATACCTGTTCTGTAGCTTGATCCGGAATTCCTCTGTTTTCCCTCTTGCCTCTAACTCATCGATCGGCTTCTAATCTACCAGTTTCTTCCGTTCCCTCCTCAAGTCTACGCTAAGTCGAGATCTTAACATCCTATGATCACTGCAGAACACATTGCCGAGCACGTCCACATATTGTATGATGCCAGGTTTAGCGCCATGTATGAAGTCTAGTTCATTTCTAGTGTCGCGATTCAGGCTCCACCACATCCACTTTCGGTTATCCCGCTTCCGGAAGAAAGTATTGATTATCCGCAAATTATTCTGTTTTGCAGACTCTGCTATAACTCTCCCGTGCTATTCCTATAACACATGCCATATTCCTCCACTTTCGTGTCTCCAGTCTGCTTCTTTCCTACCCTGGCATTGAAGTCACCCATAAGAACAGTGTATTTTGTTTTGATTTTACCCATCGCCGATACCCCGTCTTAATAGAAGCTTTCGACTTGCTGGTCATCATGACTGGATGTAGGCGCGTTGACCTGTACGACCTTAAATTTCTACTTATTATTAAGTGGCACATCAAGACCTGCCACGCTCTAGTTAATACTATGCGGTTCCTGTATGTTACCAGCTATATTCTTATTAATCAAGAATCCGACTCCTAGTTCTCGTATCTCCGCTAAGCCCCGGTAGCACAGGACGTGCCCGCTTGTCAGCTCTATATATGCTTCGTTTGACCTCCATTTACATATCTATTTGTATATACATGCGCAGATTTCAGTGACGAATGTCTCCCTCTGCCAGAAAGCGTAACATTAATTCAGTATGTCAAGCGTATCAAGTCTTAAGAAGAGTGGTGCGTCACCTTGTACAAATGAGCCACAGGGCCACAGTTCAATGAAGAGACGCAATGAAGAGAATTTGGATGATGAACCGCGTCCCGTAACTTCTGTCGTCTTTGCAAGGCACGCGCTTGAAAGTGCTAGCGTGCTTCATGAGGGTCAGCGAAAAGGCACGCATGATCGGTTTTCATTGGTAAGCCGTTGCTACGCGACCCGCCAGACGCACGAAGCGTCTCAAAGAACTGACTTTTCACGGGGGGCAGCCAGAGCTGAGATTCGAAACGACGGAGAACAGCCTGCGTACGCGCCGAAAAACTTGGAGGAAGCTTAAGATTCGCCCTTAAGAGTAGAACGGGATAGCATACAAAGATCGCTGAATGCTTCTCAAGCGCCCCGGCAACTGCATCTTACGTAATGGTATTGTTTACCGGCAAGCGCTGGCGGCGAACGTTGTGCACGAAGGCAACCTTTTTGGGAGAAACGCGGCCTCTAGCGTGGGCCAAACCGGGAGATTGTGCGCAGCCGTGACCAAAAAATATTTGCATCATTTTCCAGGTTTCTATTACTGTTGCGCATTTTTACCATTTCAATCTGAAAAGATTTTACATAAAAGGCATGCGCTGTCAGTGTTTGGTTTCGTGGCATTTGTTTGAAAATTGTCATTCTCAAATTTCCGTGGAACAGTTTTATCAAGGATGTAGGACGAGGCATAAACAAGTTTAGTGATAGAATGATGTAGCAAGATAACCAAAATACGGGATGTCATATAGCTAGCTGTGGCATGTATATATACCAAAATATATGAGGCAATTTTCGCTCATGGACAACTGCACCGATGTCGACACCGGATTTCCTGCGAGACGGAGCCCATAACGCTAGCGGGTTAAAAAAACGTTCGTGTGCGTGAGCTTTTATAAAGGACCATATACGCACGTCGATGGCACACAAGATGAAACCGACGGGAAACCAACAGCATTATTTGCCAGCCCCCACTGAAATATCAGACAACATTGGCTTGACGTCTACTCTTTCATTCCGCACAGGCCCATGCATCAACACAGCAAAACTGCAGGAACGTTTATGCGCTTATAGAAGCATAGTAAACGTGTGTACAACACTCATGCCTGCTGCAGATGAAAGAGGCGGTATTCTCGATCGATCATTTTCAGGGTGCAATTCAGGGGTGCTGTAATGTAAAACTATTCCAAATGTTTCTATTCCGATTCTTCAATCAGCCCTCCGCGATTGGTCAAAAACTTTTCTGGACTCCCACGCTTCAGCTGTCTGTCACGCGACGTCACGAAAACCGCGATAGCACCCCATCTGATATGACGTGTACACACCGATTATGCATGATTTGACTGAAGAAAAGAAAAAATATTTATTTCTAATTCGACGTCTTTTCGCCATTAGCCCTCGGCTATTGGTGAAAAGTTTTCGGGCGGCGCCCACTTCACCTGCCTCTCAGGCGACGTCACAAAACTGCAAAAACTCACTGCATCGAAGTGACGTGTACGCGGTAAACACGCTTTAATATGCCGAACAAAACTGAATTTTCTTCTGAATAGCCGCAGGCTGCCACGTTCCGAAATGAATAAAAGATGGCTGCCGCCGATCGCTAAGGCACTCGCTACTCGAACCTGCCGGTGCACATGAGTTTATTTGCGTGTAATAAACGTTTCTGCGTGGCCGTGTAGCGTTTCCGAGCACTTTCGGCACTTTTACGACCTCGTTCTGCCAACTTTTGTTTCCTGAGCATCCCCTTTAGCGGCACTCTTAAGCTTCCGTTGCATGCCGCCGCGATATCCGACGAGCCACCGCAAGCTAAGTAAGGAAAAGCGGACGAATCGCAGACGCCGGCACCATCGTCTTCATGCGGTTATGAATTTTCAGTGCACTGGCTCGGCCCCACCGAATCCCTCTTCACTTGAGCGTGCTCCTCGCCTCTTGTCAGTCAATTAGATAAGACAAGGCACTCAGTGTAGGCAATGTTATTCGTTCTTCAAGCAAGCAAAAGTGACCTCCTATGAACGAGGAGGGCGTTTGATTGGTCTGTTCAGACAACCCTGCGGGTGACCACCCGATGCTTGCGTCGGCGGTTACGCAAATCTGACGGCAGGAGATTGGAATAAAACATATTGAAATAGTTTTACATTATAGGGCCCCTGGACAACACGAATTCCGCCATATTCTCGGATTGACGATTTGGTCACATCTTATTGCACCAGAAGGCTGCTGTGGACTCTCTAATTGGCTGCAAGTCTGGGTAGAAATACACGGAAATAGACAATATTTTTTGCGCAGTCAAGGAGATATAAAAGCATTTTTCCAGATGCACTTAGGCTACGGCTCTATCAGTGGTTCAATCATCTAATGGTCCAGAAATTGAACGATTGGCTTGCCCTAGCGTGATTGGTCAGAAGGGTGCTATCGAGCGCGCCATTGGCTTGCCCGAATATCATTGGTCAGAATCATGCTGGCGTCCTTGAAAGCATCATTCTGTCCAACCTGCTAGAGGCAAGCGAAGGGTTCAGCGAAGCGAAGGCAAGCGAAGCGAAGCGAAGGCAACCGAAGGAACAGTTATACGAACTTACTCTGGAGGTCTCAAACTATTATCTGACACTAGCATGCACAACAATGCACTGTTTTGTTCACGCCATATTTGAGAAGAACCATGCACACCGTAAGCAAGAGCCCCGCGGCCCGCAGACAAGCCGCGAGTTAGCAACACTTGCTCGTGAACAAAAGGAGTTGGTTCGACAAAGTGAAGGTTACATGGCAGCCCACCAGTATGAAAGACCTATTTAGCAGGTAGCAGCTCATCGTCAAACACTTAAGGCATTTTCGCAACGTTTTCCACTTGGTAGTGCAATAAAACCAACAACGTGAAGTGCTGCCACTAAGGGCAAGTCCTGCCGATGATTTGAGTGAGCACGACGACAAAGATTAGCAAGACTTCAGCCACTGCGCAGATGTCCGTAAACGGCTCCTGTTCGATGAGTGTCGGGATGGGTTTTACAGATGTGTTCCAGTTGAGGCTCCTTGCGTTATACATGTTTCACGTAGCTGTCTCTAGAGATTCCCTGTAGCTCTCCGCCAAACTGTCGTTGGAATGAAGTCTGTAACAGCTATTCAAAATCATTTTTTTAGTACAAAAGTAGTGGGGATAAGCTGTCGTGCGCACAACTTGAATCATGAGTTTTCTCACAGGAATAGCCTTCACATGTTGCACGTGCTGTGGCCATTAGCAGTAGTAGTCGCAGAGCCACGGGTCGAGATAGGCACTTAAAAACAAAACCTTGCTATGCAACGCAGCACCTAAGTTCCCGTATGCCCTGCTTAGGCGGCAATGGCTAAGCAATGTATGACAGGGAGAAAATGTTTTGTCAACTCGAAGACCTTATTCAATTTTACCCCGTGTCTAGGAAGAGCACCATAAAGAATGAAGCGGGCCAAATATCGAAGCATTTAATATGAAAGCGTTAGTTTTTCTTCACTCGTTACTAAGTTTTGAGCCGTCGGCGCCATCTGCTGCTACAAAGGTGCGTGAGAGAGTACGAGGCCTCGCGTTGCTCGCTGATGTCGCCGTTCGCATGGGCAGACTTTATTAGCGCACCAGAAGGTACCGTGTCAGAGCGCCATACGATGAGTTAATTTATTAAAACGTGCGCTTCGATCAATGAAAAAAGACAATTAGGTTTACGGGACGCAAAGCTCGATTCCCTTGAACACCACCATATGGCCTTGCTCATAGTGAGTATTAGCAATTGTGCAATACTGTTGCCACAGTAACGTCGAATTTCATAGAGGAAGCACGAACCCCATGCCTCCAAGCGGTCTAGTGAGTTCGAGATTGGGAAGGGGAAGGAGGCCTGTCCCGCCACAACAGTCCTGCCTTACGTGCCGCGAAAGCAGTAGCACACTGACCTAACCAAAATGACTTATCGGCTCGAGCCGCAGAAGCCCACGCAAAGCGACATACACGCTGCAACCCTGCAGTTCGAGAAGGAGTGTCCATCGCAGAGACCGGAGCGTACACCTAGAGCTCAAGATCCTGCGGTTCGATCCGCCGAAGCAGAATCCACTCAAAACAGATGCTTCAACGCTGGCACTGACCAAATATCTTCTGGACAACCCCTTCGGCTGCAACTGCTCGGTGGGCCAATGGTTGCTGCCCAAAACCATCTCTCCGCCGTGCCTCTGCCTCACCAGGTATTACTGTGGTTGGAATTTCCCGAAAGTGACCTGTCGATGATTCGGTTGTGCTCCCTGTGTTTGCCGTCGGTTCGAAATCAAGAACTACCTCATCTGTCCATAACCAATACCTTGCAGTAAGCGTATAAGCCTCCTCACCTCCCTCCTCTCAGCAGCATAGGCGAGAGACTGAGTTCCGTCAAGAGCTCCGCGTTGAGCAACAGGCACCCAGTTGAGAAATGTAAACACATGTATAAGAAAGTGCATCCACGTCACTTTCAAAACAACGATTTGATCTAGCACATTCAGCATATACCGACTCACTTTAGCAATCGAAAGACCGCCATCGCTACACTAAAATAAATAAAAACCACAGAAGTAAACAAATCTACAAATAGTTCCCTCCTCTCATACAAACAACCTTCTCGTTACACCTCTGCTTATCTAGTAGAGTTTGCATGTCTGTAAGATGCATGTCTGTAAGTTTGCTGTCTGTAGGAGATGCCTCAAGGCCGTGTACCCATGGTCGCATAGCATGTCCAGAGCTTAAAGGCTTTGGAGGATGAGAAAGCTGATTCAAAGGTTTGCCTCTTCGCCTGGGTTTGGCATTCTTCGTCATTTCACCACCGGATTTGTTGCGGATATGTAGCGGTAAACGAAAATGGGGGGAGGGGCGATTTTCACTTAAGACTTTTTTATTGCGCACCAAAAGAGCTACTAGACAAATCAATCCTTCCATATATGCTTTCTGTGTGGTAATCCCTTTAGGTAATGTGCGATCAGGTTCTTTATCCTATCTGACAGGAAACGTTTTGCTGCTGATGAAGCTATGTTCGCGCCTTACCTGGACCTAGTCCTCTGACCTAAACCAAAGTCAATGCACTGCCTCAGTAAAAGAACCGAACGTATGGTAATTCGATGGGGCCACATCAGCGCTGTACGGATGATGGGGAAGCTCCCACAGCCTACGGTGGCAGCTTACTGATTTGACTCCCTCTGACTAGAGAACGTGCACTACGACACGCTGTATCTGTACGATACGCTTGGGGAGCATGCGAGCCCTTGTCTCCGCGACACTGGACTGAATAGAGTCATCATGGAAACTCCTATGTTCACGCTACTTCAATTATGTGCGTAGTAACGTCACGCACACCCGCTCTTCCTTTATTTCCATGATAACGCAAATCTTCCGTTACTTATTTTTTTATTATACATCCTCTTATCTAAAAACTTGGCGACTGCATATGTGCCTACTTTCATCTACTCCTCCAAAATGGATGTGCCACAGAGACGGGAAGGCCCAAAGCCTTAAATATCCTTTTATATGTGTCATACTACACTGTGCCCTCTACCTCTCATCAAGATTCTTCTGTATACAAGCATTGTGCATCGCCTTCGTCCGCGTAACGCAGATAGGTAGCAACGTGGCTCGAGTTACCCACTACTGTCCCCCCGCCCCTGCTACGTCGCTAACTTATACAAGCTTCACATCATTTAGTTTCTAACAGCACGTTGGATATGCATGTAACTTTTTTTAGGGGGTGCGTGGGCTGCGTGTAGAAGGGGCACATAGAATAGAAATAATTAATTCACGGGCCAGTTTAGTTTTCTGTGAAGGGGTAATTTATTATTCGGTAGTAATGATCGAACGCTCGTGAAAATACACGCGCGTGAGAGGTGCTCTAGATATTGTCCAAAACAGCCTTGCACGTTTCGTCGTCGAACACCGCGACCGCCTTGTCGCAGTTGTCTTCGAACTGGTCAATGCAATCCTGTGGGAAACTGTGCAACACATCTTTGGTGACCCATAGACCACAGCCTGCAAAAAAGAAAGCAAAAGTTCCCTCTGTGAGTGCTGCTTGAGCGTAAGAGAAGAAAAAAATCTAAATGCATGACCTCGTGATAAGACGAACATGGGAATTATGCATTATCATACGTTACTCCCGGGGATTTTCTTACAAGCCCTTACCTCCCTTTTTCTCGTGACTTCTCGCTCCTCTCTCTCTCTCTTTTAGATCCTCATTGTATGAACTTTTCGCATTTCTGATTTGCTGATTTCAATAGACAAGAAAATGCGATTAGGTATACGCTGTACCCTTTTTGAGTTGTTGCTTTTTGTGATGCAAAACTCGAGTAGGCGGATTCTGAAATGATCTTATTTGAATGTGCTGTCGACTGCTGCATATGTAATTGTTGCCAAAGGGCTCGTCAAGCTGGTTACGTAGTTCTTTCTCCCCCCCCCCTCTCTGTCGCACGTAAATAATGGGGAAACTTTACACTTCAAAGCTAGATCACATCTTCACTGGAAATTATCGAGGCCATTCGAAAGTGCACATGTTTCATATAGTAGTCCCATCTTTGTAGAAGATTTACTCTATTCTTTTACAGAATTTATTTTCTACTTGCTAGATAATATAGTTAGTTGAAATGGAGCCGTTTAGTTCATCTTACTCCTCCACATCACAGCAAACATCTTGGCTGTGGCAGTCTCGATGCCTGAAGGCAGAACACGACAGCTTACAGACCATGTTGCTGTCCTGTAAAAATGTCGCGTACTACGTGATGCGTGTGGCATGACCAATTCTCCCCATTCCATCGCCTTGGTCTTAGTTGGCACTGCCTATGCGTCGAAGGAGCAACATACTATTACATGTTATATACATGTAGGGAAAGGTACCCCAATTAGTTGGCGCACATCAAGCCACCGCAGTACCTCAATTAGCAGAGTGCTGGAACCGTCGTGCGTAGATGCTAGGATCTGCTTCCATCGGCGGCAAAATGCATTTTCTTCCAGTTTTATTCACTTTTTCTTGCGGTAGCCATTCTATGGCCGCTCCCGAGGTTCTTCGCCGTCGGCGTCGGTGGCGTCGGGAGGTTCCTTATAAAGTCAAAGTGCGAAAACATCCCATCAGCGCCTCGTATGCTGTAGGTGCGAGGGAGAGCTTCCGAGGGTTAGCCGACAAGGATGGTGGCTTCATGCGGCAGCGTCTTTCCGTACGCGTAACGGAAGAATGTGGAAAGCTCGCGCGGTCTGCTCACGTGCACACGTGGCAGGGCCCGGGATTCGGGAGATGTGCGCGCGCTTGTAGAAGGTAGGAAGGGGGCAGGTTCGTGCGCATCTCCTTTTCTATTTTGACTGCGGCGGCTGAGCGCTGCCGTCCTAAGTCTACCATGCAAACAATCTGCGATGGCATTGAAGGCCACACGGCTCGATATAGCTGATAGCTTCGTGTGCGCTGAGTTCTCGTACACCTAGTTCACACTGACGGGAGAGGCAGCACGAAGGGCATTTCGCTCGCCTCAGCTGCCGCTCGAAACAGGCCAACGTTCTGACAGCGAGTGTGCGCGCTCATTGATCGAGATGGGTTCGTACTTGCCTGGGCGCGTGATAGCGCATTTGTTAATTTAGTTAATACGCGAATACCTAATGCAGCTTACAAAATTGATGAAACTACTAATCTTACTTCATATAACAGTATAATAATTCTCTATCGCAGCCAATGATACGACTCTGAATCAAAACCGCGACTTTTTTTCCTTGTTCGGATGACGAACTCCATGGCAATATTTACTCATCACTCGTAACTGACTCTACAAATCATTAAGTAAATTGGTACATCCAATGATCTCGTTGAGGTCATAGTTTGTTGTCTTCGTGCAAGTATAACAAAATTGCATACGATCGTATGCCGCTTCTATGTCATCCCTGCTAAACAATCAACACTATGTGCCTATTAGCCTAGCTTATAGCAGATTCTTACTTTGTCTCATCTTGAACGGGAAGTCCGCCACGGAGCAATTCCTATAGTTGCTATATATCACATTCACCCTTTTCTCACCATCGGCACCTGAAAAACAAAAGAAAGATAAAGCGCAGAGAACTGCGTATCTAGGCTTGTATCCGAAATGACTTCTTACGCAATCATTATTCGTAAGAACAATTTCCAGCAAGTCATGATACCACAGATCCTATTAGCGAAGGCGACCAACCAATAATTAATAACCGATACAAACAAAAACGTTGCGAACTCGCTCCATGAATTATATGTTCAATTTCGCGAATTCAGTTGCTTGGCGCAAAGATTGCGAAATCTGATTACAACCAGTGCGGATGTGAAAAACAAAAGGAAGGGAATTTTTGACAAGCGTTGAACTTCTCCGACGTTTTTACTGCGTCTAACAGGCGAGCTGTTGACTGGTATGCAATATTCCTGCGCTAAAACTCAAAAGTCGATGAAAAACATTCGTTCATCCTTTCACGTCAGAGGCACTTGCAGGTAACAGGGCCAAAACTTTTGCAAGTTAGTGTACGTCTCACTGTCAATGCGGCTATATTATTTTGATGACTAATCAAAACGCTTTTTGTTCATGCACTATATTGATAGAACATGTCTGTAACATAGGACATGTAGAGGCGTCCACTGATCATTGTCGACCGCACTTTATCTAGTAAGCCTGAGTACAATCGCTATTATATGCAATATTGGGCTACACCTTGCTTTTTTTATTTGTTTATCATAAATATCTATTAAACTTAAGCAGCAAAGGTTTTAAGCTACCGCGCATAAATACCATAACTTATAAAACCTTACAACATTTCTCCTATTTTCCGCATACGTAGATATGTGTGTGCCCTGTCTGCGTCCGAGTGTGGGGTGCTATTGGGTGCGGGCTCTGCCACTGGAAAACCTAGCGCTGGCGTCGGCTTAACGTGGTATGAGGCATCACGTGGACAAAGCGGCCGCGTCGGCTGCTTCGAAAGTGCAAGTTGAAACCGAAAAATTAAAGTCCCAGCTGCGCTGCGATTCTGATTAAGTGGGGAGGTTTTCCCGATTCGGTGCCTGCTTTACAACATTTGAAAGCACTATAATAGGTAGCGGCTGCCTTTGAAGGTGTCGAACATGGTAGGCTACTGCTCGGTGCCGCAGTGCCGAAGGTAAACAGCGACACCCGGTGTCACACGTAGCCGCAGGACAATAAGCTGCGTGAAGCTTGAATCGCGAAATTTAGAACCGGCAAGCAGCTACCGTCTACAATCGGGTATGGAGCAAGCACAAACGCCAGGAAAGATTGGTGATACGGCGTCGGCACTGCGATTTTCGGTGAGTAGCAGAAAATGCTTACTGACACCCTTGCCCGCGTGCTGCCAGTCAGTGGGATGAAGCATTTATCTATGAACTTGTTCATGCTAGGCACTGGCAAGTTCACTGCGATGGAAAGGGAACGGTAAGTGGGATATGATTTCCTTATATCCACTATGCATGAAGGAAAAACGAGTGACCACTACGTAATTGTCTCGTCTCTTATTGAAATAAATCGTGTCCTTACATAACCTGTGAGTTTTTAGGTATAAATATGAATATTAAAGAAAAACATGCTCGTTTATACGAGTTATCTGCTATAATGGGCCTCAATTGCAACGTCATCTATGTATTTCTAAATGCAGACGGCACTAAAACTCTGTGAACAAACAAAATAGCTGCTAATTGCACTGGTAATGCTTGTCGAATGGACAAACCGAAACGCCAAACGTGTGAACGCGATTGGTATGCAGGCCAAAAAGGGTGTTCGAGGCCGCTTTTGAACGCCTGCGCACCAAAATTTCACCAGGCGTAAAAGCTTGTTTTAACGCGATAACGTTAAGGGCCCCGTGTTGCAAGAAATCCGGTGTCGGCGTCCGGCGTTGACGCCGGCGTTGATGTCGCGTAAGCAAAAGAACGTTTTGCGTATTCCATACGGCACTAAAAGTCTTGTTCAAACACTAAAGTGGCTCATACCTTGTCTTACATTCTTAACAAGGTTATTGCGGGGAATATTGAGAATGACAGCCCACAAACAATTGTCATGAAACAAAACACCGACGGTGCAAGCTTCTTATGTCAAATGTTCTCAGTCTGAAATAGTAAAAGTCCGAAACACTAACAGAACATAAGCCCACGCAAGACGCCGTGTTTTACCTTAAATCTCGCCTTCGTGCAAACGTTTCCCTGCTATCGTTTACTGGAAGAAATTACTTTTACATAAGCTGCAGTTGCCGGGAAGCGTCAGAAGCAGTCAAGGACCATTGAATGTTGTCATGTTCCACTCTTAAAGGTGAAGCTTAAGCGTCGTATAAATTTCGCATGTGCCTTTCGCGCGCTAGTTCTCTGAACACGGGTGTTCATAATGAGTGAACTTCCAAATGAGACAATAAACAAGCATCTGTGGCCTAATGCTTTCAATATCGGGCTTCTGCGCTAAAGGTCTTGTGTTAGAAACTTGCCATCGGATAATTTTGTTAGTTTTTTAATGAAGTTGACTATGTTTGTTAAAGCACCGTACTAATGAACTTGCAAAGTAAGAAACTCGTTTGAAGCAACACCACAAAGTTTTCGCAAATCCACGTAGTAAACATAACTCTTATGGTGGCTCAATTGCTCTGGTTACAGCTACCATTGACAAAAGTGCCACATCTTCTTCAAGTATTTATTGTATTAAACTCTATGCTTGAAGCGGTAAATTACTTTGCTGCAGCGTTCCGAGATGGCTGCACAGTACCGTTAAACGCCTTCAGCGTTAGGATCAAGATACATATAAAAAAGTGTCTCATTATTGGCAAGAAAGCTTCACTTCCAAAAACCTCAACATCAGGATAGGCGGGCTCAGTTCAGAGTTCCGACAGGTGCTAAAAATGATCTTAGCCAAAACGCAAAGACGCGACGAGCAATAAATGAATGATTGTCCATTTGAGCTCTTTCTAGCTGACCTCCAACGGGGAGGCGTTAAAACGCGACGTGTGAAACACAAAGTGTGGTTTACTGGCTCAGATAAACTGCGCAAACAAGCTGCTGCCCATTTGTGTGAGGCATACGCCAGGTCGCCTTTATTTTCAACTTTTGATAATTACTTTCTGAAGTGAATCTAGGCTGCGAAGCAGGCTGCGTTGCTGCCTGTTCTCTGACTGACACGAGATGCGGGTCACGCCATCGCATGACGCCGTCGGTCTTCGCAACTGCTGCATGAAAACTGTTGCGGCGGCCTCTTCACCAGCTTCGCTGTAAAATCAATTCCTCTATAAAAATTTGCGAAAGCAGAGGACACGTCAAACGGCGTAGTAACATGCCTAGACATATAGATATTTGTGTATAGTATACTTTTTACAGCGTACGAGATGGCTACATCAGAGGACATGGACCTCCAAATAACACCCCCGCATCCGGTTGACAACGCGGACGAAAACGGGGACACAAGAAAAGCCAAGAGATCGCCGCCCACAACCAGGCGATGGATGGCTGACAGTTCTGTCGCGGCGACAGCGAGATGCTGTCAAGCGCAACGACAGGGAAACGGCTCCCAACAACAAGAATAACATAAACGGACAGCCATCAGCATGCGGCGCGCAAGGAGACGGGCAAATCGGTCGTCGCAACATGCGCCCGAGGAAGGGGAAGCCTCTGCCACCATCACCGAAGAATGACATCAAGATAATGCTGAAGCCCCACAAAGGACTAATGCTCAAGGAATATCTGAGAACAGAAATACCACAAGCGATTATTCGGGCTACCGGGACGATAATCACAGGAAACGGACCGAACCATCGAAAAATCACTGGAGAAGATTTCATACTGCGAATCCGAGAGGGAGCAAATATCATCATCGTCTCCACACCTTCACTGGAAGTGGCGGACGTCATTCGTCGAATCACGTGCATGGAGCTGCGGGGCAAGCAACACCCCTTCAACGTGTACGTAGCGGATCCAGATGATAGCTACAAAGGGGTGGTGCACGGATTCCCAGCACACACCGAATCAGCAGATCTCCAGCAACACCTGCGAGTCAGGACCCAAGGAGTCACCATCGAAAGGGCCCGAATGCTAGGAAGCTCTAATACCGCTCTCCTCACTTTCACGGGAGGCACGCGCCCCAAATGCGTGTACTACATGGGAGTAGAGATGCGGTGTACGGAATACAGGCCAACAATCCAAATGTGCCTGGAGTGCATGCAAGAGGGACACCGCTCAGACGTTTGTCCGAACCCCAAGAACATATGCCGTGGCTGCGGACTCGAAAACCCACCCCCACAAGGACACGAATGTGAAGTGAAGTGCGCCGTGTGCAGGGCTGCGGGGCACGAGACTCGTCGGTGCCCGAACAAACTGATTGCCGCCAAGCGCGTGAAGACGACTCGCCAGTCTCGATCGCGGGAGCGGTCGGGACAGAACACCAAAAAGGCACCGGGGCGCTGGTTCGAGTCCATGGAAGAGGAGGACTTCTACCGGCACCGATCGAGATCCAGATCTCCACACGGAAGCAGAGCGAAGAGCACTACCCCCTCGAGGGACCCCTCCAGCTCCAGGGCTTCGCAGCGGTCAAATTCGCCACTGCCTAAAAAACAGCAGGTGAGCTGGGCGAGGGTTGTTTCTCCCACTGCTCCAAAACAGAATACTGGCGAAAACGATAAGCGTATTCAAAAATTGGAAAAGGAAAATGCGCGGCTAAGAGAACAGCTCTCAGGAGAAGAACGCAAACGACAATCACTTGAGAAACAAATATCAGAGTTAGAGGCGCGCTTCAATAGCACACTACAGCAGCTGGAAACACCGCGTCAGTCTGAAGAGATAGCCAAAGCGAAAGCGGCGGCAGGTATAAACTCCGTCTCCACGCAGTCTCCGACAACCCAAATCTCAAAAAACACGCAGATAACGGCAGCGCAGGTCCAGACAATGATCGCGGAAAACTTGAAAATATTTATGCATGAAATGATGACGTTAGTTACCCAAAGGTTAACGGAATTTCAACAACTATGCACGAAGGACTTCGAGAAACACAAGGTATTCGTGGCGGAACAGCTTAAGGCAGTCTCGAAGGCTGTTCCAACCAAAAAACGCGCAATTGCGATAGGAGCGGGTTCGGCAAAAACTAAAATAAGCCACTGCGTAACAGAATCCGACGGCTCGGACACGGAAACGTCACGGGCTTAAAATAAGAGTGGGCAACATGGCTAATCACGCTAAGAAATCACAACGAATACAAAATTCAGACCAATTAGAGATATGGCAATGGAACTGCCGTTCCTTCTCCAGGAAAGCAGCAGTGTTCCACCAGTTTATCAAAAACTCCGGAATCGCTCCGGATGTAATATGTCTGCAGGAGGTGGGGGCCAAGCCGGCCAAACTGCAGGGATACTACACTCTGAGCGATCCTCAAAATTCGAAGGTCGCCACGCTGGTGAGCAAGTCGATAAACGCTCAATCATTAACACTTCCGCAAACTGAGGGAGAGACTAATTCCATTGTTATCAGTGTGGTGCCAAGGAAACGAAGTAAAGCACACACACTAATCACAAATCTCTACAGTCCTCCCAAAAGCAAAGGGGACGACCTACCCCACATTCTCTCAGCAACAAAAGATTTAGCGGGCACCAGGGATAAGGCGGTGATAGTGGGTGACTTCAATGCACCCCACATACTATGGGGATACGCGAAAACGTCGCCCAAAGGGTTCCTACTCGAGCGCACCGCAAAGGCCTTGGGCTTACGGGCAATCAATCAGATCGGCAAACCGACGCGCACAGGTAACAGCGTCAGCAGAGACACGGCGCCCGACCGTGCCTTTACAGTTAACATCAGAGACGCACAATGGGTTTCCTTTGACGAAAATTTGGGAAGCGATCACGACATAATCCGAATAGCGCTCTCCACGCCCAACATACGGAGAAGATTAGGAATGACTAAATTAACTGACTGGCCTCGTTATAGACAACTCCAGAGAGCGCTGGAGGAGTCGGATACAGCCCCGACCAACATGCGAGAATGGACTGAATTCCTTCGACGAGCACACGGGGACACCACTAAAGCCATTGAGCGTACAGCGGAGGTGCGGGTGATAGACTCTCACCTGGTCAGCCTATGGGAAGAGAGGCGGAAACTGGCCAAGAGGTGGAAAAGGCAACGTCTAAACAAACACCTGAGACAACGCATCGCTCTCTTGGCAGAGCAAGCCCAAGGCCATGCCAACGAGCTCGCTAAAAACGAGTGGGCGACGTTCTGTGGAACCCTGTCAGGAACTCTTGGAACGACCAGTACGTGGCGAATACTACGAAGCATGCTAGACCCGATGAGCACGCGTACTGAGAATAACAAGAAGCTCCAAATTATAGCAGACAACTTCGAGGGTACAGACCAAGATCTCGTCCATGCGCTTCAGAAAAAGTACATAGGACCCTCACCTGCCACGGGATCGTCGTACGCGAGGAGACAATACGCGGGGGAAGCGAACCCTAAATTAGACGAAGATATAACGTACGCGGAAATGTATGAGGCGGCACAGTCCGCGGTTAAAAACTCGGCACCGGGCCCAGACTCGATCACAAATGCAATGATTCGAAACATGGATTCGGTAGCCCTAGCGAAAATCACAAAGACATTTAATAGCGAGTGCTGGGCCAAGGGAGACTTGCCCCAAGAGTGGAAATTGGCTAAAATAATCATGATCCCCAAACCAAAAAAGAATCCCTCGATTGATACACTACGGCTGGCGTCGCTCACGTCCTGCCTAGGTAAGCTCTATGAAAGGGTTATCCATAGCAGATTGCAGCGATACCTGGAAGAGCGGAGCTGGTTCCCGGACTCCATGATAGGATTTCGCACGGGTTTATCTTGCCAGGACGCGTTCCTCCTACTTAGAGACGAAATTCTAACTAATATAGCGTACGGCGACGAGAGACTAGTCCTAGCACTAGACCTGAAAGGAGCCTTCGACAACGTCTCTCACGCCGCAATATTGGAGGAACTCGAACTCGCGGGTTGTGGTGAGCGCACATACAATTACTTAAGAGCGTTTCTTTCCAACCGCGAGGCGAGCATCAGTATAGGCCAAATAACTTCGGATTTATTTAAAATGCCTGACAAAGGAACACCTCAAGGAGCTATTTTATCTCCTCTTCTCTTCAACATAGCGATGTGTCGCCTCGCGCACGATCTGGATCGGATACCCGACCTAGGTTACACGCTCTACGCGGACGACATCACGCTGTGGACGAGCAGAGGTTCACTAGGGGATAAAGAATATACGCTCCAAAGCGCAGTATTAGCGGTGGAAAAGTTTTCTAGACGGAGTGGCCTGAAGTGCGCTCCCGAAAAATCTGAGGTTATCCGGATACACGCGAAAGGCTACAAATCCAGAGGATCGATTAACATCGTGGTTGAGGGCCAATCAGTCCGAGAGGTACCCACGATGCGAGTCCTGGGTTTGTGGCTTCAGAGCGACGGGAGAGCAGTACAGACACTCAAGACCCTCAAATCCACAGCCAACAACATAGCCCAAATGATACGTCGCGTGACGTATCGAAAAGCGGGAATGCGAGAAGACGATACCCTAAGGCTCGTACAGGCCTTAGTGGTTAGTCGAATCACGTATGGCTTACCATACCAAATCCTGAACAGGGAGGAGGAAAAGCAGGCTAACACAATAATCCGAACCGCTTTCAAAGCTGCTCTGGGCCTGCCTAAATGTACTTCAACGGAGCGCATGTTAGCTTTGGGAGTGCACAATACTTTCGACGAACTGAGGCAAGCCACCCTGATGCGACAGAGGGAGCGCCTCAGCTTCACAAAAACTGGTAGGGCAATATTGGCTAGACTGAATATCCCAGCATACCCCATTTATCTCACAGAGCAGGACGTGCCTCTCCCTCTTTCGATGAGATCCAAAATTACAGTAGCCCCAATTCCAAAGAATATGCATCCCGAGTACAACAAAGAAAGGCGCAAAGCACGCGCGCAACACATTCAATCAGCGTACTCTAATAACCATAGGTACAACACGTACTACACGGACGCAGCTCTGTATGCAGAGGCGACCGGGCAGCGCTACCAAAGGAGGTACGCCCTGGCAGTCGTGAACACTATCAGCCAACAGCAAATTACCGCGTCGGCCACGGCAGGATCTCCCACTTCGGCTGAAATATTAGCAGTGGCGATCGCACTCGCTCACGCGGAGCGTTCGCAAAGGGACTCGGTCGTGGTCAGGGACTCCCAGGAGACATGTCGCATGTTTCTCAAGGGGCACGTGACTGCGGCTAGCCTCGCGATAATTCCCAAATCCTTCAACCACCATCATCGCCTACTCTGGTGCCCGGGCCACGCGGGGGTACAGGGGAACGAAAAGGCTAACGCGTTAGCTCGAGGGTTCACTAACCGAGCGACGGCGTCCCCTTCTAACCCCAACCACCCGCACTATCCCTCACAAAATTCCACCAATTTAAATGCCAAAGACATCCTTGCTCATCAGCGTGGAGTCCGCAGAAAATACCCGCCGCCGATTGGCGTAACGGGGAAGAGGCCGCCGATTGGCGTAAAATACAGACCGGGGTGTTCCCCCATTTAAAATTGCTAAACGCCATGTATCCCACTCGTTATAGGGCCAACTGTCCTTGGTGCGGTGGCATACCTACCCTGATACACATAACCTGGGAGTGCACTAAGCACCCTCATAGCCTAAATACCAGTAGGACAATGGAGCAGTGGGAGGCACAGCTCGCCCGCTCCGACCTGGCAGGACAAAAGTCCTTAATTAGCCAGGTCAGGCAGGCGGCAGAGGCCAGTGGGGCCCTGGACTGAGAGGCTCCGACCACCCCTCCTTCAAATCTTCACAATTGCAATAAAGTTTCTCTCTCTCTCTCTCTCGAATCAAATAGGGTCTGTTTCCGTCTTTAACAAGTGCTGAAAAGGGTATTAGCGGTATTGAGTGCCACACTTTCCAGGTTACTCCAGTTCTAGCAAAATATTTGTGGTATTATTTTAATCCTCATTTCATATTTACCATCGTCCACAGTGAAGACAGGTTTGTCGGTTGTTGATCCTTCCTTGAAATAGTAGGTGTGGTTCTCTCTGAAAGAAATACAAAATTTCCGTCTCATGCATCTCTTAGGCAAAATGAAACCAAATGTGTTCTAGGTGTAGTATAACTTTTTTTTGTTTTAGAAGCACTCAATCATTAACTACTACTCAATCTTAACCACTCAATCTTAACTACTACACGCAGAGACAAAGAAACAGCACGCGCATGCGATCGCATAGATGAGATGAATACATATATATAGAAAAGCATCAGTCATAGCTCTCGAAGTATAATATAATATAATATAGAATAGCTCTCGAAGATAGCTATTCCGGCGGCTAGCTTCCCACGCTATGAGTGCCGTCCTCGCACCTGTTAAAGCTTTTCCTAGACGCTAGAACTATACTATTCCTGCGCAACCTTGAGCGATCGGAAAGCGCGTTTTCCACGCCTGGCCGGCGGAGAGGGGAGGCTTCGTTCCGGCCGCGAAGCTCTACACATCCCCGTAAGGAGCCTGGTGGTGGTCTCGTGCTGACGATGCCCTCTCGGTGAGCGCATATTTCCCCCCTCATCTTTTAAGAGATTCAATACATACAAGCATTTGTCTCGCAAACCAGATTTATTTCAAGGAAATTTTCCACGTCTCAATTATTTCTCTCGTCGTATTCGAGTGCTGATTGCCGTGTTATAGTTTGTTAACGAAGCTTCCCCTCAAGTCTAAATATTGGAAGGCAGTTTGTCGTGTGCGTATCATGGCCACGCATGCTTATATCGCCTTTCCGTTTCTCTACCACGGTTGCGCCTTAAAACCACGGCGCTGCAAGTTTGCTTTCCTTTCCTTCCCTCTTCTCCGCCCTTAAACTGGCTCTGTTAACTACTACACGCAGAGGCAAGAAACAGCGCGCGCTTTAGAGCCTATAGATGAGATGAATATTTACAATTAATATTAGGGTTATATTTATATTCGAGTGCTGATTGCCGTGTTATAGTTTGTTAACGAAGCTTCCCCTCAAGTCGAAATACTTTAAGGCAGTTTGTCGTGTGCGTATCATGGCCACGCATGCTTATATCGCCTTTCCGTTTCTCTACCACGGTTGCGCTTTAAAACCACGGCGCTGCAAGTTTGCTTTCCTTTCCTTCCCTCTTCTCCGCCCTTAAACTGGCTCTCTTAACTACTACACGCAGAGACAAAGAAACAGCACGCGCATGCGATCGCATAGATGAGATGAATACATATATATAGAAAAGCATCAGTCATAGCTCTCGAAGTATAATATAATATAATATAGAATAGCTCTCGAAGATAGCTATTCCGGCGGCTAGCTTCCCACGCTATGCGTGCCGTCCTCGCACCTGTTAAAGCTTTTCCTAGACGCTAGAACTATACTATTACTGCGCAACCTTGAGCGATCGGAAAGCGCGTTTTCCACGCCTGGCCGGCGGAGAGGGGAGGCTTCGTTCCGGCCGCGAAGCTCTACACATCCCCGTAAGGAGCCTGGTGGTGGTCTCGTGCTGACGATGCCCTCTCGGTGAGCGCATATTTCCCCCCTCATCTTTTAAGAGATTCAATACATACAAGCATTTGTCTCGCAAACCAGATTTATTTCAAGGGAATTTTCCACGTCTCAATTATTTCTCTCGTCGTATTCGAGTGCTGATTGCCGTGTTATAGTTTGTTAACGAAGCTTCCCCTCAAGTCTAAATATTGGAAGGCAGTTTGTCGTGTGCGTATCATGGCCACGCATGCTTATATCGCCTTTCCGTTTCTCTACCACGGTTGCGCCTTAAAACCACGGCGCTGCAAGTTTGCTTTCCTTTCCTTCCCTCTTCTCCGCCCTTAAACTGGCTCTCTTAACTACTACACGCAGAGGCAAGAAAGAGCGCGCGCTTTAGATCCTATAGATGAGATGAATATTTACAATTATTATTAGGGTTGTAATTATATTCGAGTGCTGATTGCCGTGTTATAGTTTGTTAACGAAGCTTCCCCTCAAGTCTAAATACTTTAAGGCAGTTTTCCTAGTCTCTAACGCCGCTCGAGTTCACGCTGCTCCTCTGGCGGCTATTTTTCCAAGAAATTATACCTTCCAACCACTCAGAATCGACTGTCGCGGACAACACCAGCCCCTTTCCACATAAGTATGAGGCTCGGAGCAGGAGCTATGGCGCTTGAAAGTAACCATTGGCTTGACGAACCAACCGAATGAGCTACCTTTCCGGACAACATTGAAGGATCACGAGTTCAAATCACAAGTTATGTTCCTTTTTTTTTCCCCTTTTTTTCTTTTTTTTTCTTTTTTCAATGTCTTTACCTTCAGTTTATCACTGTACGGAAACCCTCCTAAAAGAAAAAATTATATATCCTCAATTATGTGTGGCCACACATGTGCAGGTCGTAAATACCAGGTTCTCTAGCCGAGTGCCATCCATGCGGTATAACCGAGCTCAGATTGGCCCACCTTGACTGATCAAATTGGGCACCACTGTAGGTTAAATGAGGCGTACAACTCCTGCGGGACCCGCCGTGGTTGCTCAGTGGTCATGGTGTTAGACTGCTGAGCACGAGGTCGCGGGATCGGACCCCGGCCACGGCGGCCGCATTTCGATGGGGGCGAAATGCGAAAACACCCGTGTACTTAGAATTTGGTGCACGTTAAAGAACCCCAGGTGGTCGAAATTTTCGGAGTCCTCCACTAAGGCGTGCATAATCAGAAAGTCGTTTTGTCACGCAAAACCCCATTCTCCAATTTTTAATTTAACTCCTGCGGGGACGGTAGAGTATCCGTCTCCAGTGCAAAAGGACCGTGATTCAAATCCCGGTGCAGCGCAATTCTCCACCGGAAAATACAAAAAAAACGTGTGTTGAGAAAATTGCACAAACAGGCCTGGAGTGCGGCCTGATCCCGGTGACCAGAACCGGTAACGCACTCTCTCACCAGAGCAGGATTGGCCACCCTGGTGCAGTACTGGGCCACAACCTCCTATATGAACACAACAATCAAACCCCGGCCCTCAGTCCCCAGCAGCCGCGAAGCAGCTGACCACGGCGGCGGTCAGATCTGTGACGCTGCAGAGGGTGCTAAGAATACCTGGCTCCGGACAGGCCGCCATTGGAATCTGAACCTGGCAACGTTTAACGTTAGAACGCTATCTAGCGAGGCGAGTCTAGCAGTGTTATTGGAGGAATTAGAGGGTAGTAAATGGGATATAATAGGGCTCAGTGAGGTTAGGAGGACAAAAGAAGCATATACAGTGCTAAAAAGCTGGCATGTACTGTGTTACCGGGGCTTAGCAGAGAGACGAGAACTAGGAGTCGGATTCCTGATTAATAAGGAAATAGCTGGTAACATACAGGAATTCTATAGCATTAACGAGAGGGTGGCAGGTCTTGTTGTGAAGCTTAATAAGAGGTACAAATTGAAGGTGGTACAAGTCTATGCCCCTACATGCAGTCATGATGACCAGGAAGTCGAAAGCTTTTATGAAGACGTGGAATCGGCGATGGGTAAAGTCAAAACAAAATACACTATACTGATGGGCGACTTCAATGCCAGGGTAGGCAAGAAGCAGGCTGGAGACAAGTCAGTGGGGGAATATGGCATAGGCTCTAGGAATAGCAGAGGAGAATTATTAGTAGAGTTTGCAGAACAGAATAATATGCGGATAATGAACACCTTTTTCCGCAAGCGGGTTAGTCGAAAGTGGACGTGGAGGAGCCCGAATGGTGAGACTAGAAATGAAATCGACTTCATACTCTGCGCGAACCCTGGCATCATACAAGATGTAGACGTGCTCGGCAAGGTACGCTGCAGTGACCATAGAATGGTAAGAACTCGAATTAGCCGAGACTTGAGGAGGGAACGGAAGAAACTGGTACACAAGAAGCCAATCAATGAGTTAGCGGTAAGAGGGAAACTTGAGGAATTCCGGATCAAGCTGCAGAACAGGTACTCGGCTTTAACTCAGGAAGAGGATCTTAGTGTTGCAGCAATGCACGACAATCTCATGGGCATCATTAAGGAGTGCGCAATAGAAGTCGGTGGTAACGCCGTTATACAGGAAACCAGTAAGCTATCGCAGGAGACGAAAGATCTGATCAAGAAACGCCAATGTATGAAAGCCTCTAACCCTACAGCTAGAATAGAACTGGCAGAACTTTCTAAGTTAATCAACAAGCGTAAGACAGCGGACATCAGAAACTATAATATGGATAGAATTGAACAGGCTCTCAGGAACGGAGGAAGCCTAAAAACAGTGAGGAAGAAACTAGGAATAGGCAAGAATCAGACGTGTGCGTTAAGAGACAAAGCCGGCAATATCGTTACCAATATGGATGAGATAGTTCAAGTGGCTGAGGAGTTCTATAGAGATTTATGCAGTACCAGTGGTACCCACGACGATAGTGGAAGAGAGAATAGCCTAGAGGAATTCGAAATCCCACAGGTAACGCCAGAAGAAGTAAAGAAAGCCTTAGGAGCTATGCAAAGGGGGAAGGCAGCTGGGGAGGATCAGGTAACAGCAGATTTGTTGAAGGATGGTGGTCAGATTGTTCTAGAGAAACTGGCCACCCTGTATACGCAATGCCTCATAACCTCGAGCGTACCGGAATCTTGGAAGAACGCTAACATAATCCTAATCCATAAGAAAGGGGACGCCAAAGACTTGAAAAATTATAGACCGATCAGCTTACTGTCCGTTGCCTACAAAGTATTTACTAAGGTAATCGCAAATAGAATCAGGAACACCTTAGACTTCTGTCAACCAAAGGACCAGGCAGGATTCCGTAAAGGCTACTCAACAATAGACCATATTCACACTGTCAATCAAGTGATAGAGAAATGTGCAGAATATAACCAACCCTTATATATAGCTTTCATTGATTACGAGAAAGCGTTTGATTCAGTCGAAACCTCAGCAGTCATGGAGGCATTACGGAATCAGGGTGTAGATGAGCCATATGTAAAAATACTGGAAGATATCTATAGGGGCTCCACAGCCACCGTAGTCCTCCACAAAGAAAGTAACAAAATCCCTATAAAGAAAGGCGTCAGACAGGGAGATACGATATCTCCAATGCTATTCACAGCATGTTTACAGGAGGTATTCAGAGGCCTGGAGTGGGAAGAATTGGGGATAAAAGTTGATGGAGAATACCTTAGCAACTTGCGATTCGCTGATGATATTGCCTTGCTTAGTAACTCAGGAGACCAATTGCAATGCATGCTCACTGACCTGGAGAGGCAAAGCAGAAGGGTGGGTCTGAAAATTAATTTGCAGAAAACTAAAGTATTGTTTAACAGTCTCGGAAGAGAACAGCAGTTTACGATAGGTAGCGAAGCACTGGAAGTGGTAAGGGAATACATCTACTTAGGGCAGGTAGTGACCACGGATCCGGATCATGAGACTGAAATAACCAGAAGAATAAGAATGGGCTGGGGTGCGTTTGGCAGGCATTCTCAAATCATGAACAGCAGGTTGCCACTATCCCTCAAAAGGAAAGTGTATAACAGCTGTGTGTTACCAGTACTCACATATGGGGCAGAAACCTGGAGGCTTACGAAAGGGGTTCTGCTGAAATTGAGGACGACGCAACGAGCTATGGAAAGAAGAATGATGGGTGTAACGTTAAGGGATAAGAAAAGAGCAGATTGGGTGAGGCAACAAACGCGGGTAAACGACATCTTAGTGGAAATCAAGAAAAAGAAATGGGCATGGGCAGGACATGTAATGAGGAGGGAAGATAACCGATGGTCATTAAGCGTTACGGACTGGATTCCAAGGGAAGGGAAGCGTAGCAGGGGGCGGCAGAAAGTTAGGTGGGCGGATGAAATTAAGATGTTTGCTGGGACAACATGGCCACAATTAGTACATGACCGGGGTAGTTGGAGAAGTATGGGAGAGGCCTTTGCCCTGCAGTGGGCGTAACTAGGCTGATGATGATGATGATGATGATGATGAATCATTCACACTTGTAAAATAAGCTGAGATGTCTGTCTCACTTTCATTGTTGTACATTTCGCTCCTTTCATTATTCCTCAAAATGTTTTGTGCAGGTACTGCCAGTTGCGAAGTATTTGGCACGCGGCACATATTTTGTAGATTCTATATGCACTAAGCTAGAAACGTCAACTTTTCCCCACCGTTCTTTCTAAGCCAGTGAATCAGAGGGTGTTATAGAAGTAGCTGAAGTCAGAGTCCCCTTTCTTAACTAAACCTAATTTCGGCATTAGGAAAAAGACCATTCGAGGATAGTTTTTACTAATGGTAGAACACTCAGAAACTTGGTGTTCTATTTGGAAAAACGTTAAATGACGATAAAGGTGCCGTCGGGCTTCACGGACGATTTGAATTCCACAACTTTAATTCGAAATAACAACATGTTGATTAAATTTAATAAATACTGCAATGTGTTTCTGTAATACTTTGTACAATTTATATGACACAGCAAATAATAATTTCGCTCTAGCGCTCCAACACTACAATTTCAATTACGCCATAGCGATCCGTTATGCTTTGTTTGGGTGGACGATGCTTGCGAAGAGCGCTTCGCTTTTTCCTTGCCCTGAACAATATAGGTGGTATCGTCTACATCATGTGTAAGCATATGACTGAGTTTAATCATTTGGCCTTTGACACTGAATATCAGTATTCGACATCAACTACCCACTTTTATCCAGGGCGTTGGTGGCATGCCGGTGAGAGAGCAGTCTTAACTATATTCATGTGTCTTTTTCCAAGCTATTCTCTTGTCATTTGCACGAATACTCCCCCTATATCATACGCAACATGGTGCAATTACGTGATATGCGTTCTAAACGTGGCTGCCTCTGCTGCACGAATTTCCTACACTAAAGGCGATATGACACATCGCTGTCGCATTTATGCAAATACAATTACCACAAATCGTTTTCATACAAACCTCTCACCAGCTGCGCTCAAAGCAAGCTACCTAGTACCTTGCGTGCACCTGCCCGAAACCAATGCTTGAATTTATAACTTGAGGGCTTTGTACACCAGGCATAATCATCAGGGGCTCCGGGTCACAACGCATTGTGTCAAGGCTGCCTCGATTCATCTTCTAAAGGAATAGGAGGATCTTACACCAGAACCTTTGTTGTGGCTGTGTGGATATTCGATGTGCCGGCGAATTTTGAAATGTGCGTGTTAATTAGATGTTGGCCCTCTCAGCCCTGAATTTTTTACTTTAGGGAGACCTTTTTATTTCATATATTTAGTGTGACAAAGCTCTTAGAAGCATGATACAAAAAGAAAAATAATTTTAATGATTTTAGCCAATTTACAAACATTGTGTGAAATGACACCACCCGGGCTCAAATGTTGTGAATCAACACGTGATGTATCCTTTGAAAAAAACGTACACCTTTATTATAATCTCTATAGCAGGTGCTGGAAATGTTGGATGAAATTAGAATTTCATTCCCTCCAAACCTAGTGCTTGCTCGGTACCTTTACCGGTAACTGTACCAGTACCTGTACCGGTAACTGTACCAAATATAACTGGTCTAATCGCAACTGCTCAGCCATCCTGATCAGAGTTACAGTTAGCATTGAGTTCTTGATATCCCTAGGCCAAGCTCCTCTAAGGAATCTTCAGTTTATTTTTTTCATTTAGCGAACAGGTCTGGCACACGATTTTAATGATTCTTTGTTTTTACTGAAGAATAATCAGCAAGCAACTTAAAGTCCTGATTGTTGTAGATTTTGAAAGAAATAACGTTCCAGAACAAGTAAATATGTCAGAAATTTATAAAAATGCCCGTTGTGCTTCTAGAAAACGAGGCGGGAAACAGGAAATAAATCTATTTGACTACTCGCGATCTCAGTCTTACAATTTAGCCCAGGTGGCGTCATATTCGCATACCGCAGAATCAACTGGTTAATGAGAGGGAAAATCGTTTTGCTCATTTTTTTTCTTGAGCTGCCATTCAACGTATTTTTATTGTGGTGTAAAGGGGTTTATTAGTCACCGGCGCTTGGGACCGCCCGTTAAAGGAGGGCACGGACTGCCAGCACGAGCAGCATTTCCCGAAGAAGAGCGCATGTCCGAAGATGGTTCAACGTGTTCGATCACCTAGTTGACGGTGGATGCGCATTCGACGACACTGTAGACCCTTCATACTTAGGTAGTAATTTTGATGAGAGACCACGTGCAGCGGAAGGAACCGCGGGCCACACAAGTACTTTAGGAAGGAAGGTGGGCGCAGAAGCGGTGTCACCGTGAGTGCTCTTCCGGAGATCTTGGTCATCGGAAGTAAAGGCCCTACCGAGATCGCGCCACTCTTCAGCATTGCTTGCCGTGGCAGAAATGGGAGCACATTAAGATGTATCCGGGCGGTGTGGTAGAATCGGGTCCATGGGGTGCGACGGACGCCGACCGTACACTAAGAAATGGGGTGGTAAGCCCGCAATGCTGTGAGTAGCGGTGTTGTACGCGCGGGTCACGAAGCGCAGAATGACGTTCAAAGTTGTGCGGTTGGAGGCGCCGTACATGGAAAGCATGTTGCGGAGCATATGGTAAAGGCTGTAAAATCGCTGGTGAGAGCGGGGTGAAGATTTCCGGCACTGACAATTGGGGCAAGAGAGAAGGAACTTTTGAACGTAACTGTCCATCCCTCATCAGTAGTAACACTGTAGAGGGCGCTGGTCGTTTTGAAAACTCCCGACTGTGCATACTGTGGATCGAAGTGGAAAGCTCCGCATATCTCGGAACGCAGACTGCGTGGTACTACTAACAACCACTGGCGCCCGTTGGGGTTATAGTTGCGTCGATGAAGCAGGCTGTCGTGAATAGAGCAATGGTGAGCTTGACGACGCAACGTGCAAGTGGTTGGCTGTGCCGATGAACCAGTAAGCTAGTCTATAAGGGACGCAATCCAATGATCCTTGCGCTGCTCAGAAGCGATGG
Source organism: Dermacentor variabilis (assembly GCF_050947875.1). Taxonomy (NCBI): domain Eukaryota; kingdom Metazoa; phylum Arthropoda; class Arachnida; order Ixodida; family Ixodidae; genus Dermacentor; species Dermacentor variabilis. Next base: position 124,392,232 of record NC_134569.1, read on the forward strand.
TGGTAAAGTTGAGCGAAGAAACGGTAAACTGGGATAGTGAGCAGCAGGCATTGCGGATGAAACGTCTGATGTAGAAACGGTGGCCTACGGAAGTGCGCGATTCTTCGGTGGACGTTGGCTTAGGGAATTCGGCGATGGCCCGAACTTTGGCTGGGTCGTCGAGTATTCCATCTTTAAGTACGACGTTAGTTAGAATAGTCAGCTGCCGAGCTTAGAATCGGCACTTCCCTAGGTTTAGTCATAGGCCAGCGTTTGTTAAACACGTCAAAACATACCGGAGCAGCTGAAGGTGCGTGGTGAAGTCAAGAGCGAAAACTACAACGTCGTCACGATAGCACGAGCAGGCCTGCCACTTCAAGAAGCATAGAACTATGTCTATCATGCAACAGAAAGTAGTCGGTGCATTACAAATTCTAAAAAGGCATTAGGTTAAGTTCGTATAAGTTGTCGGGAGTGGCAAAAGCTGAGACCGCCGGGCCGGTGTAAGGTCACCGGCAATAGAAGAACCGAACACATCACTGGGCGATAGATCACACGTAGAAATAGCACTGAACGCACTGAAAGTAGTAGAGTAAGGCTCATCGGGAACGTCCATAACTTGCACATCCTCGATCGCTTCTACTTTGCGAAGACATTCCCCTCGGAGCAGCATTACAACGTACTGGAACAGGTTGCGATCGAAAATGGTACTGTAGCCCTGTGTGATATCCACTGTCGCAAAACGTGGGAGCAGACCTTTCCGAGTGAGAAAGTTGTCAGATAGAGACGACAACCCACTATACTGTTCCAATCCTCTTCTACAATTATTATCGTGAAGCCAGATGCCCATGTTTGGCGCTGATGGCGTCCTAAAGTGAAACAAAAAGTGCTAATGCCACTACTCATTTTCTTAGTTTTCCGCAGAAGAATGGGGATCTTCCACCCCTCGGCCAAAACTTCTAGCGTTGCCTGTGCACTTTGCGGATTTCACGTCAAAATCTTAACTCTTTCTATTCACATTGCTTCAAGAATTGTGTGGGACGTTCTCCGTCTTGGGTAAGTTGATACCGCCAAGTACGAAAGCGTTAACTGAAAATGACTGAAACTACGTTCTCAGCCGCTTAAAGGCGTTGTCTGAAATGCTTATAGTTTACCCGCTTTCATGGGAGAGCCTCAATTGGCATATATTTCATATTTAGGGAAAATGTGGGGACTCAATGATTAACGCTTACCAAGAGGTAGAGTTCTACAGATCAATTATTGGCGTCGAAAGTAATTACTAATCGTTTTCTCCAGATTTTCATGCTTTATGAATGTAGTTGGTTTTGTTGGTCTCCTGCGGTGTAGTAACGAGGCGCGTCATTTATTTCTCGTTATAATGGGAAACATGTGAATCCTGAACCATCATGGCTTATTCCGGGTATGGTATTTACAGCCTTTGTAGAAAATTATTTATTCAAGAATTCTAGATACTCTTACTGCAGTCGTATGCAATGTTTCGCAGAGTCCTAAAAGAAAAGTACAGGACACAATTTAAACTTAGCTAGGAAAAGGTAACCGTTAGCTATATTGCGTGGTGGAGCTTCACGTCAATGTCCCTTAATTACAAGCGTTAACATATTTGCAGAACAATCGCTCTTTCTCTACTTTCATGCGCTGCACGAGGTTTGTAGTTGGTTTCCACGGTGCAGTTAAAGAAATAAACAAGGCATGTCATTTATATTTGGCACAAATAAGGCCGACGTTATGGGTAATGGGTGCACAAAATTTGTAGTCTGTGCCATTATTGTACCGTTTGCAATAGATTACATGTGCAAGGGCTCTGGATCGTTATGTTTGTATTCTACGAGTAGCGTGAGGTTCAATCTGTTGCCCTGGCATAACTGCAAACACCACGGACATATAATTTAGCAGCCTTTGCGCAAATAAACAGTAAATTTGGTTGCGCAGTTAAATGGGTGAGCGTCCAACACAGCCACCTTAAGAAACTCCTTTAGCAAGTGCTTGAAAGTGCTATACAGGCATTTCACGCTGCCGTTCCCAGTGTTCCAAGGAAGGTGTAGGTTGCACCAAGTTTATATTTGGTTAAAATATAGGTGACATAATAGGTTATGTGTGGGCAAAGTGCAAAGTCGATGCTTATAACTTACGGAATCTGGAATAAATTATGTTTGCAAGCGCTATGGAGTGTTATGGATGTGTTTAAGGAACGTCTTGATCGCACACTTCCAGTATGACCAAGAACGCAAAATCATCCTGGCAGAGTTGTCTAGCCGCGTCGAGGCTACATTGCCTTCACGCTATCTCCGGTGCCAGGGCCTCAAATACTGATCTACGCCTCTCTCTCTCTCTTGGGACCGGTGCAGAATTTATTGCGGAGCCTTGGCAGAACAAGTACCACTACCATCAAATTTAATGTAACTTGAAAGAATGCTATGACAAACTTGTGGCCAATTAAATGGGTGTGGCTTAAATATAGCCGTCCCAAAGACTTTCTTAATCCAGAGTTTGAAGTGTCATGCGGCCATGATAAGCTATGTTTCGCAATTCATCCATTCATTTCATCATCAGCCTGGTTACACCCACTGCAGGGCAAAGGCCTCTCCCATACTTCTCCAACAACCCCGGTCATGTACTAATTGTGGCCATGCCGTCCCTGCAAACTTCTTAATCTCATCCGCCCACCTAACTTTCTGACGCCCCCTGCTACGCTTCCCTTCCCTTGGGATCCAGTCCGTAACCCTTAATGACCATCGGTTATCTTCCCTCCTCATTGCATGTCCTGCCCATACCCATTTCTTTTTCTTGATTTCAACTAAGATGTCATTAACTCGCGTTTGTTCCCTCACCCAATCTGCTCTTTTCTTATCCCTTAACGTTACACCTATCATTCTTCTTTCCATAGCTCGTTGTGCCGTCCTGAATTTGAGTAGAACCCTTTTCGTAAGCCTCCAGGTTTCTGCCCCGTAGGTGAGTACTGGTAAGACACAGCTATTATATACTTTTCTCTTGAGGGATAACGGCAACCTGCTGTTTATGATTTGGGAATGCCTGCCAAACGCACTCCAGCCCATTCTTATTCTTCTGATTATTTCCGTCTCATGATCCGGATCCGCCGTCACTACCTGCCCTAAGTAGATGTATTCCCTTACGACTTCCAGTGCCTCGCTGCCTATTGTAAATTGCTCTTCTCTCCCGAGACTGTTAAGCATTACTTTAGTTTTCTGCATATTAATTTTTAGACCCACTCTTCTGCTTTGCCTCTCCAGGTCAGTGAGTATGCATTGCAATTGGTCCCCTGAGTTACTAAGCAAGGCAATATCATCAGCGAATCGCAAGTTACTAAGGTATTCTCCATTAACTTTTATGCCCAATTCTTCCCAATCCAGGTCTCTGAATACCTCCTGTAAACACGCTGTGAATAGCATTGGAGATATCGTATCTCCCTGCCTGACGCCTTTCTTTATTGAGATTTTGTTGCTTGCTTTATGGAGGACTACGGTGGCTGTGGAGCCGCTATAGATATCTTCCAGTATTTTTACATATGGCTCATCTACACCCTGATTCCGTAATGCCTCCATGACTGCTGAGGTTTCGACTGAATCAAACGCTTTCTCGTAATCAATGAAAGCTATATATAAGCTCGCAATGCCCAGGGACAATTGTGTTACACCAAGTTAATATTTCGTGGAAATGAGTCTGATCTGCATTGTAACGCGTGGCTGATATTTAACGTAAGTGGTAAAGTTATAATCACTGCAGATAATTGTTTAATCGTCGTTTTGCTGTTCTTATACGCAGTAACAGGTTTTCCGCGGCATCCCCGGCGAACTAAACAAGGTCTCATGTTTATTTTTTTTTCAACAACAGTGACTAGTTATGGTTATTGCGCAGGCTAAGTTCGAAGTGCGTGGACCAATTACGGCCTCATTAGAATATTACATATGCGAGTGATGTGGATAGTAATATGTGTGTTTTGCGCACAATGAAGAAGTAATACTGGGGCGCTCTAACGTAAAACTATTCCAAACTTTTCTATTCCAATTCTGCTATTAGCCCTCCACGATTGCTAAAAACTTTTTTCGACCACCCCACTTCACCTGTCTGTCACGCGACGTCACAAAAACCACGATAGCTCCCCATCTCTTATAATGTGTACACACTGATTTTGCATGATTTGAAAGAAAAAAGAAAAACTGTTATTTCTGATTCGAACCCTTTTCGCCATGAGCCCTCGACTATAGGTAAAAAGTTTTCAGGTTGCACCAACTTCACCTGCCTGTCACGCGATGTCACAAAACCGCACGAACTCACTGCGTCAAAGTGACGTGTACGCGATAAGGATGCATTAATATGGTGAACAAAACTGAATTTTCTTCAGAATAGCCGCAGGCTGCCCCGTTCCGAAAGGAATAAGAGATGGTTGCCGCCGATCGCTGAGACGCTGGCTACTCACACCTGCCGGACTGCATGGGTGCATTTGCGTATAATAAAGCTGCTTGCGTGGCCATGTAACGTTTTCGAGCACTTTCGGCACTTTTACCACCTCATTCTGCCAACTCTTCTTTGCTGAGGGTCAGTAATAGCCTCATTCTTAAGCTTCCGTTGCATGCCGCCGCGATTTCTGACCAGCCACTAGAAGCTGAGTAAGGGAAAGCCGACCTATCGCAGACGCCGGCACCACCCTCTTCATCCGGTCATCAATTTTCAGTGCACTGGCCCTGCCTCAGCAGATCCTTCTCCACTTGAGCGTTCTCCTCGCCTCTTGTCAGCCAATTAGATACGACAAGCCGTTCAGTGTAGGCAATGTTATTCGTTTTTCAAGCCAACAAAAGTGACCTCCATTGAACGAGGAGAGTGTTTGATTGGTCTGTACAGACAACCCTGTGGGTGACCGCCCGGTGCTTGCGTCGATGGTTACGCAAATTTGACGTCAGGAGATTGGAATAGAAACATATTGGAATAGTTTTACGTTATAGGGCCCCTGCTGTCACAGGAGAACTATGACTATGACCGAGATAAACACTCGCATAAAAAAGACGGAGGTAGTCACCTATCGGCGATTGTTCTGGTCGATTAAAATGTGTGTTGTTGCATTCCTTCAGCAAATCCCTCACGAATGCTGGGAAGCATCGTATACAGGCAAGGTTTCACAGTGACCAGTCGCATAAGGGTCACTCATTGAATAATGGGCACAACTTGTAGATATTCGAAATTTTAATTGCAACTTCTCGATAAAACCGGCGTCGCAGGAAATTGGGTTGTCTGGCTACGTCACACAACTCTGCTACTTTTTTTTAGTTTTGTGGGTGAAAAAACAGCTTTCTATCATTACTGATCTTTGCGTTTACGTCCACTTTCACTTCTCTTTTCTTTATAATTGCCAGTGCAAAAATACGGGTGCTCGAAGCGCGCTCATTAGGGTTGGCGCAGTTGTGCTGTTCTGCTATCGACAGCGCATGTGCGGATTGCGAGTGGGCGGTTACAAGGCCTCCCAAGACTTGGATCGCGTTTGTTTACAAAAGTGACCAAGCCTAGTATACGCTCTGTCACGCTCCACTGAATCAGCTCTGCCGGAACCAAGGTAGGAGTACAAAGCTCTCCTGCAAAGAAATCAAAATACATCCGCTCCTCGCACAATAGTGTGCGGACGCACCATAGCGTTGCTGTTGACAAGCTCTGTGCATGTGTTGATACGGCACCATGGTATGTACAGCCATGAGCGAAACTATACGGACCAGCAATTGCGCGATAAGACTCATTTTCTACCCTGTCTGCTAACGCGACTAGAAATTAAGGATTGTAGTCCAAAGCTGGCGTTACAAGTTTTCTAGTTCACTCATCAGTTTCCAGTTATGGGTGTTAGTTACGCTGAAATTCAGTTTTTTTTCGGCAACTCTGCGGTCCGTATACCATTGCTCACGAATGTGGGCTGTGCTTAGTGAAAATAACATTAAACGTCAAACTAAATATATGTAAACTTTGCTTTGGGCAATGACAAAGGCCCAGAGTTTTAGTTCGGCCTCTTTTCATACACAGTCGAGGCGGAACAAGTGGAACACTTCTCATAACGCGAGCTTTCTGAGAGGCCTTCATCACAAAGATACACCTTGCTACCTGTTTCAATGCTTAGCATTCGGGCCAAGCTGCCTGCTGCCATTGCAACATTTAAATGAAAACAAGTAAATTCATTGCTGGCTGACTTTAGCGATGCGCAAATATCTAAACTTTATAATACAAATGGAATACTGCTGATGTTTTCTCTGCAATCAATTCCAGAATCACGATTCAAGTTTGTCACTTAATTGCTGCGTTCAAGCGCTATAGGATACAATAGAACTTCTCGCAGTCTAGAGGGTGAAAGGCTGACGCAAGGGAGAACTCTCGGGAATGATTCTATTGCACGATCAACATGGTTGTTTTGCAGGCACACCAGTTCCTGAGCACACGGAGAAAGTAAGTTAAGCAGAGTACTTCCCATTTGTTCAATAATCATGTCTGAAATTAGACTCCCTATGAATTGTCTGTCTCATTTTAGTCATAGCAATTTATCCTTTGGTCAGTATGGCAAGGCTTGGGTTCCATTAAAGCAATATTTAGTGCTTTAATATTTCACTTCGTTCTTTCACCGAGCACTGAGCTCTACTGCCTTCATCTTGTTTGTGGCATTCTCTTTGTTTCATTACTGGTAATGTAGCGGTACACCAAATACGAATATAATTCGTTTGCTTCTCGCTTGCAAGCTTTATAGCGGAGGTGGCGTTTAGTTGATAAGGACAATAGATATATCAAATAAAGTAAATAAGCCATTGCTTACCGAAAAGCGTTCACTGAACCTACAATTTTCGATTTAGAATTGCAAATATTTAGCATTTCATGCGGTGTGCAGAGGCCGTTTTTCTCAGGTATTGCAAGTCGGTTTTATTCGAATTCCTTTTTTCGAACTCACCCACTTTTTGTTGTTGAATCTCACAAAACTTCTGCCCCATAATTTTATTCGCTCCTGTATATAAACGCACCACCAACACATCACCATTCCAGGTGCTTGCCATTTGCACACTATGTGAACTCACGCTTGACGTCCGTTAACGGGCGGTAGCACAAATGTGTAGGTAGCAACCTTCCGGTTCTCATCGAGCTGTTGCCGCACAACCATCGCACAGTCCAGATCTCCATCGTCATCCGAATCAAACGCGGTAATGGCGTAAGGAAATACCCCAAATATCTGCAATAGCAAGCGAAGACAAATATACCATTGAATCAAATATACAAGCACTAGTAGTAAGAATACTCTTTTTTGGTGACAGACCAGCTATGCAAATGCCTTGTACCAAACTGTGTTCCGTATGTTACTCAGACTTTTAAAATGGTTTAAATGTTTATTCTTACACATCTCAAACTGCGTTTTTGTCCCCAGCTGCTTGCCAGAAATATAAATACAGTGTGGAAACTATCTGCGAGTACTCATAGAGTATTTAGGTCTGGCATATCAAGAGCAGCCAACAAACACAGACACCAAGGACAACATAGGGGAAATTAGTTGTGCTTAAGAAATGAAATAAAGAAACCATAAATTAATAAAAATGAAAGTGGATGAAAAAACTACTTGCCGCAGGTGCGAAACGATCCCACAACCTTCGGATCGTTTCCCACCTGCGGCAAGTTATTTTTTCATCCACTTTTATTTTTAATAATTTATCGTTTCTTTATTTCATTTATTAAGGACAAGTAATTTCCCCTGTGTTGTCCTTCATGTCAGTGTTTGTTGGCTACCTATGATGTGACTAATAAAAATCGAGCCCTTCGGTTCACCCCCTTTCTTCTCGTTATTAGGTCTGGCATAGGCGTGTAGCATGTGGATAGCTTTATCAATCTAATGTTCTCCTGTATTACCATCTACCTCATGACATGGAATGAAGATGTGAGTTCCACCAAGCGATTCCTAACAGTATATGCAGGGTACAGTATTTTTGCTTGCACGTAGAAACGCATGTTTGAATGGTGAATGTCCTGTATTATTTTGGCCCCAAATTCTAATTCAGTTCCTTTATTTGCCAAGACTGCACCTGAAAATTTCTGTTTGTTCGTTTCCTGGTCATGAAAACCAACTTGTCATTTTCAACGAATGGAGCCAGAATCACAAAATTCGCTTTCACTTTGTTTTCTTGATTACATAGGCTTCCTAAACAGTGAGCCAAAAGCCGATTTTTTTGTTACAATAACGCCTATGTAATATACGTTGTAATACACAAAGTTGTTTCCTCAAAATTCATTACCTTTCATTGCTCATAAACCTAAGTTTTCACAGATTTAGTGGCAGGATCCGCAATATTATAATGTTACAATGCAGGTCATAAGACCACGGGCCACAAATAGAATCAGGGTGTCTAACCACTGAATAAATAACTTGCAGTCACTGTGCACATTAAAAAACTCATTGGCGGCAGTGCTCCCTATTTCCTGCATGCCTTCTCCCACTTCGGAATGTTTCTGCGCTGTTGGGACTACTTCCGTGCATAAATTACTCAAATGTCTGCGAGCCCACACCTTTTAATGGGACATCATCTGTTATTTGATGCTTGTTATGCAGAATGAGGCGCAATTTACAGAATCCGTAGCCTTACGCCATCCATGTTTTAAAGCGCACATTTTCCAGCACACATTCTAGTACGTACTAACGTTGCCGTTGAGGGGGGAATTACCCATCAGCGCTATTTTTTACCGTTGATCAATTGTGCCAAAGGACTTCAATTTGTTACACTGCCCAATATAGTCGGGTCAATTGATCACCTCAGCAGTGAAGCATTAAATGCTTAGTTGGAAACATTTCTAGGCAAAAAATATAAACATCAGGCATTTTGGCTCGAGAAGGATGGCCTGTGGGTAATAGAATCCTTGCGGCGTTTTACACTCGACAATAGTGAATGCCATGACAGTTGGAGATGTTCAAACAAAAAATCTATGCTCCGGTTATTTCAGCTCCCTAATTCAAGTACAGATGGTCAGTCTGCCGTTGATATCTAAAAACCTTACTGTAGCCCGGTTTTTTGTGTACGCACCTTAAATGCATCCATGACATCGTGCTTCAGTTGGTGTTTTGCTTTTCCTGAAGCAATACGCATTTCTAGCAATAATGCTGAAAATATCACTAAGACACAAGAAAATAGCGACTGCATGTTTCCACCGAAAACGCGCATTCCTTCAGCTTTGCCTTAGCTGGCGAACAACCAATGACCTAGTTCAGCCCGCCTGAATGAGTACAAGTGCTTACATATATCTCCACGGCGAAGCGTTTTCCTTCTTTCTGTGTGATAGTTTGAGTAAAAGATTAAGTTTCAATTACAAGCGCTCAATTTCTGATTTGTCTGCTAGACGTCAGAGCGATAATTTATTCTACAGTTTTCTTTTGTGTCTCCAATTTTTTTTACTGTTTTATTCGTGAGCGCTAAATAGAGCGTTCGGTTTAATTAGCCGCCTGACAAGTTTGAAGCATGCATTTTGGATTTGGTAGATTCAAGCCATAATTGAATTCAGCAGGGAAAGAATGACATAAAGTCCCAACTACAGAGGTAAATGAAAGTTGCTTTAGGGATACGCGAGAAAGCATTGTGCAATGTACGTAATAGCTGCTACTTTTTGTTTTATTTGATTGGTCCAACAATCTTACTGGTCAAACATATGTACAACGGAGGAACAGGTGCATCGCAATAAAGAAAAATTATAGCCAAAGTTCCCAACCGGACTATGATAAAAAGTGGTGGTGCCCCCACTTGACAGTTGTCAGCTGTCACAGGTAATTAACGCAGAAAGTTGGGCTAGCTGGTGATGATTCATTTGCTGTGACATAGTTCCTAGCTCGAGCAAGACTACGGAAAAAAAAGGTGCGACAGGACATAGCGCTAGACTTCAACTGACAACCTTGCTGCATAAAAACATGTATTCCTGTCACGGCGGCCCCATTTCAATGTGGCCAAATGCGAAAACACCCGTGTCCTTACACTGAAGTGCACGGTATAGAACCCAAGATGTCCAAATTTCCAGAGTTCCCCACTACGGCTAGCTAGCCTCATAATCAAATTCTGGTTCTGGCACTTAAAAAGCCAGATTTTTAACATTCAAAAATACCACCGCATGCTCAAGTAAATGCGCAGACAGAACCATAAGCGAACGTGCCACTTAGGAGACAACCAAATGTCTAACCAAAACGGTAAGCGCAGACAAAAAGCCATTGCAGAGCACACAATAGGTTCTTCTCGAGGTACGACATTTCTTTATCAGCGAGCACCACTGATGGAGCCCTTGCGCATTGATCAGCAGCTTTTGAAATGCAAAATGTCTGGAATATTTACCAATCTAACTGCCTAGCGAACCGTCTGAGCACTTGCCTGTTATGAAAGCACGAGAAGCATTTACGATTACATCTTCGGCACTGGTAAGCCAAGTGGCCAGCGCCTGCTAAAGCGTTTGCAGTTTTCCAGTGTTCCCTAAGCCGCTAATCCCGGCACCTGCCTGTTTGTCCAATATAACACTTACCACAGGAAAGTGGAATTGTGTATACCACCCCACATTGCACTTACCAAGCGCTTGACGTGCTCTTTAGTGCATGTAATATGACACCTGGCGTTGTTTACCACTCTGCACATTCTTCCGAGCTTTAATGCCGCTAAAATATCGACGCCTAAACCGCACGTGTTCGTCACCTTTCTTAGGCGGTGGGACACACCATGTAGTTATTGCACAGCCACAGGGCGCTCACTGGGGCATGCGGCATTGCACCGAGCGGCTGTCGGGTCAGCGTTTACGCCTTCATTGACGCCCTCAGTGACTTACACCAAGGTGTCATCGCGATACCCGGCCTTACATAAACGGCTTGCTTCCTGCTGAACGCTGCAGGAAACCTGGTGAACACAAGATTTCACGAGAGCAGCTATAAGGCAGTTCGTAGCTATGCCTCTTGTAACTAACTTATAGTGCGCCGAACGGTAGTCAAGCGAGGGCTACTTGCTCCTAGGAGAGTGCATCGAACAAAGGGAGCTATGGTTTAGAATGATACGAATATCTAAGCACTGTAGGCTACCATCACCTGGCAACTCATGTGTGAACTCAAGTCCTACTACGCACTATTCAAAAGCACACATGACATTTTTAAGAGCAAAGCCTCTCCGCTCAGGCTTCAAACCTTTCAGCACAGCAACAAAGTCATCAAAACGCCTAAAAATATTCGCTAGAAGAGTGTTGTCAAGTAAAGAGAAAATATGATTCTCAGCCACCGATAACAGCAAATCAAAGCTTTATGTGTACTTACAGGGTAGTGCTACGTGTAGGTGGAATCGGCTACTGCTCTTCGATGCCGAAAAAACAATGCGAACCTCACAAGAGTAACAGTGAAAATTGAAGCGATATCAATTTAATTTCATATGCATTGCCACAAAAAAATGTAACTTGGCAGTTTATAATATAGTGTTCCTGTGGAGGTGCTAATAAAGATCATCGAGAATGGTGCGTTTCGAACTCAAAAGTCACGAACACGCACACTAAATCCATAAAAGCACACAATGAGAATGAAACACATGGTCAAGAATAGACAGCAGAATAAAGAGAGCAGACTTCAAGAATTTCAGCGGTTCAGAACTAATTTACTTCAACAGTAGCATTCACCCACAGGGATAACAAGCATCTTAATGCTTGTTTGTTTTGGTTCCCGTCGTGTTTTTAAAGCTATTTCGTGCACAAAATATGCGGAACACTGAGAAACCCCAGTCAGTGGTTGGGGAGATTTTTATTTAGAAAGGATGCACGATAAACACTTTACTTAACATAACATTTGAAATACCTTTTTTGAATTTTTGATATTAGAGAAAGTGTTGAGTGCATTAAATAAGATCTGATGTTTTCTTCTTTCTAATTTACGCAACCTCTTTCTGCATGGCACGGTATTACATGCCAGCAAAATTGAACTTAATACAGGGAGATAGTTAAGTACTCTGACACTCCCCTTGTCTAAGAAGGTTATATTTATTTAGCCAAAACGCATAGATTTTAAGATTTATTATTCTCAATTGTTTAGCTCAATGCTTATTCCAATCTTTCAGTTTTCACGGCTCTGGAACCTTCTACAAGCCAAATGTATTTCATGCGAATAACCTTAGTAAAGCCTGTTTAGCTTTATTTGCTTTATGCGAAACAGTCACATTTCTTACTTTCTGTTGTGCTGTAGGACATTTTCAGAGCACTTACATCCTTGAGTGTGAATGTAGCGGGCTATTTCTCATTGCCCCCGAAATTGAAGTCTCCTGGCATCTTTGTTTTGTATTCAGTTCTTCTCTAAATCAAAATTTAGAGTGCAGGTGAAAAAACAGTTGTTCACTCAAACGCTACATGCTTTTAAGGCATGATAACTTGTTTTGAATGTCTCTTATCAGCTTATAGACTCCAAGGCCAAACTTCTGCAACTAATGTCCCAAGCTAACTGCTGTACCGCCTACAAAGCAATTTCAGTTTCAATTTGAGTAATGTCACTTTTTCCCGGTCATTCATTTATTCTTTTCTCTCATTCTCTCTCTCTCTTCATTTTTATCTGTGCATTTCCAGTACTACTATTAGGCACTTGGTGCGTGTGAATTCTTTGTATTACTGCAAAAAGAAACTGGGACTTCCTTTGCGACGGTACAGTTGCATTGATGTTGTCGATAATTTGGACGTTACTTTCAACTAACAGCCTTATTCTCGGCGCATCCTCTATGTGGTTATGTCCCATGTTTGAAGCTTATCATCATCTTTGTCATGTAGCCTTTTTGTGCCACCAAACGCTGATTTCACGAACATAACAAAGATGAATCCCTCGTAAAGACGCCCACCGTCTTTTCAAGAAGAATCTCTATGCGAAATCTAATGTAATCCTCGTCCAGTACAGTATTGTTGGTTAAGCTCACCGAAATACATGGAAAGATCCCTCTGATCCCATATAGTCTGTGTTGCGCGCCAAACTTTACCCCTATTGCCCAGCACTGTTGCAAAGCGATAGCAGGTGATTAGCGTGCTGGTTTCACGAATACATATTGCAATACTGTCATGTGTTCGAATCCTAGTGGAGCCAGTTGGAGAAAAGCTTTATATTTCCTGGCGCTTTGGCAGTGACAACGCTGGAAATGACGACGTTGCCTCACGACAACGAAAAATATTCGTTGTCTGTCGTGGATTGCGACAACGTTCGTGGTAAGTGTAATAGAATAGCCAGGCGAAGCAAACCCGATTTCGAACTCTTCACTCCACTCACTGTCTAAAATTGCAAATCCCATTCTGTCGGAATCGGTGTAAGCCAGCTTTAATTCTTTCTTACTGCTCTTGTTTATGGAACACACAACCAACTGAGACACAAAGTCTAGAAAAACGTCTAGCTCAGCATAATATATTGGGGCTCGAACATATGCACCCCGTGCATGGCGACGCTGGGAATACGATCACCATATGACGTCGACTGTGGGACAACGAAGGCGTGACGACACTGCAGTGACGGCTATCGAACTAAACGATGGCACGACAATGAAGGCGTGACGATGATGGGGTCACGGCCCCAGAATGACCGGGAAGAGATGTTATCTCGTGAATGTTTATATCTCATGCTAGCGTAGCTCTTGGTGTGATAAAGCATTCCTTTTTTTTCGAAAATATTGCCTAGACATCATTTGCGCTCATTTGACTAGAAATTGTAATCACGAATTTCATACGGCTACTTACCCAAATGTCTTACAGCTAGCCAAGGTGATTTCAATATGCAAAAATCGAGACAGTAACCTTCCCGAGCGCTACCATCTAATACGCGTACTAAAGGTTATTAAAATAGTACTCGAAAATGTTAGAGCGAGATAGGCAGTAAATTTCCTCTATTGCAAATATGTGCTAACACCGTAGCCAGCATAATTTTCCTAGAAAGAGATCAACCTGCAAGGCAATGTTATCTTGTTCAGATATGTTGAATTACTAACTAAACATAATATGATTATAGTTGATTCTTCATTGAGGTTATAAAAATAGCTTGTGATAATGTTCATAAGGATTTACTACTTAATAAATTGAAGCGCTATTTCTTCCGGGATGGGGGGGGAGGAAGAGGAAGTCTCAGATTTATTCGATACTACCCTTACAACAGAATACAAATGGTCCTGTTTTTCTATGTTAATTCAGATTTTTTGTCAGTCGCACCAAAAGTCCCCCAATGAACAGTGTACGGTTTGTATTATTTTCACTATAGGTGAATAACCTTCCCTTAACGCTACATAATTTCACTCCTGTCATGTATGTAGATCACAATGCCCTTATTTGCGCAGATGAGGCTATGACTGAAGCTTTCCTGCAGTAACGAAGGAATTAGGCTAATTTGTGGGTGGTCTCACGCTAGTAACGTACTCGTAAATGTTAAGAATACTAAATATATTGTGATTCACTCTTTACAAAAAGCTAACGCATTGGACTTCAGTGTGCTTCGGGCTGAAGAAAAAGCTATAGAAAGATTGAGTAACCTAACGTATGTAAGCATTGTATTGGACCCTCAATGCAGCGAGCAAATGCATATTGAATATTGAATATATCTTTATTTGCAACAGATTGGGGGAGACAGGGAAGAAAAGCTGCAAGTGCAGCTTGAAAAAACACCCTGCCCCCTATGACCACAAGACATAGGCAGCGCGGAGCTGCCGCCTGTTTTTAACAGTGCAAAAATACACAGTTTTGCAAGAATGCATGAGAAGCGCTAAGTGAAAAGTGAGTGGTTGCGCGTAATGAAGCTACAAAACGTTTCACATATTACAGATGAAAAAAAAACATATATACACATGTGTATGTAATATAAATGTGAACAAAAAGCTGTAAACTCATCTAATCAGCACTTCTGAAATAACTGTCCATATAAACATTAATATTAGTCCCGCTGATTTAGTCGAGAAAATTCTGATGGGGTAAGGGCACATATATCAATGCCAGATTTGTTGTAAGCATTTAAAAGCCTTGGTAAGTTGTTTTTTAGCATCTGTGAGCTGTAATTAGTTCTAAAGTAGTGCACAGTCCAGGGTTCTGTGTTTCTTGTGAAACGTGAGGGGACACGTTCTTCTAAACATGATAATTTAGCAAGGGATAGATCGCGTTTCCTGTTCATGTAATAAAACTTCTGCAAACGTCGACGCCTATAGATTTCGTGCGCTGCGATAGTTTTAAACTTGTCAAATAAATGCTCGGTGTGTGAATCGTACGGAACATTTGCTAGGACGCGTACTATCCTTTTCAGTAATAAAAATAATTTGTTTAAATTTGTATCAGTTGTAGTGCCCCATACGAGGTGACAATAATTGAGATGAGAGGCGAATAAGACGTTGTGTAATAGTACTTTGACTGATGTAGGAAGATGGTAACGGTTACGGCTTATTATACCTGTTATCTGATTGAGTTTTTGCCTTACAAAGTTTACATGGTCATTCCATAGCAACGATGAAGAAAAATACACGCCTAGAATTTTGATGCATTCTACAAATTCAATCAGAGCATTATTATAGGGTATGCCATGTAGTAAAGGGGAAGTGCTTCCTTTTGGACGAAAAATCATAGCTTTAGTTTTGGTTGGGTTGACACATCAACAGTTTAGCTTAGACCATGTACTAAGTTTCAGGAGCACTTCATTTTATGTTGTGATAAGCTCGGTATAAGAACGTGGTGTTAGAAATATACTGGTGTCGTCTGCGTAAATTAAAAATTTTACATTGAAATGAATATTTATAATATCGTTAACATATAGATTAAAAAGCAAAGGACCCATAATGCTGCCTTGACGTACTCCAGAAAGTCTAAACCTCTCTTGGGACCTGAAATTATTTATCTGTACATATTGGCGTCTATTTTGAAGATACGACTTAATGAATTCAAGAGGAAGTCTTCTTACTCCACAACGATTGTGCTTATGAAAAGGAATGTTGTGGCTAATATAATCGAACGCTTTACTAAAATCTACAAATATACCGAGAGTTATGAGCTTGTTTTCGAAATTGGTAAGGATATATTCTTTATGATGCAGTAGGGCTAACTCTGTAGACTTGCCTTTTTGAAACCCGTACTGAGATTCTCTAATTAAGTTGTGCTTATTACAGAATGAGTTTAAACGTACGAATATTATTTTCTCTAAAGCTTTGGAAAAGATAGGGAGAACAGATATGGGCCGGTAATTATTTATGTCTAGCTTGTTGCCTTTCTTATGGAGTACTGTTACTCTCGCACTCTTCATCTTCGCAGGAAAAACACCCGTTGCGATGCTTAAGTTGTCATCATCATCATCATCATCATCAGCCTGGTTACGCCCACTGCAGAGCCGATGCCTCTCCCATACTTCTCCAACAACCCCGGTCATGCACTAATTGTGGCCATGCCGTCCCTGCAAACGTCTTAATCTCATCCGCCCATCTAACTTTCTGCCGCCCCCTGCTACGCTTCCCTTCCCTTGGGATCCAGTCCGTAACCCTTAATGACCATCGGTTATCTTCCCTCCTCATTACATGTCCTGCCCATGCCCATTTCTTTTTCTTCATTTCAACTAAGATGTCATTAACTCGCGTTTGTTCCCTCGCCCAATCTGCTCTTTTCTTATCCCTTAACGTTACACCTATCATTCTTCTTTCCATAGCTCGTTGCGTCGTCCTCAATTTAAGTAGAACTCTTTTCGTAAGCCTCCAGGTTTCTGCCCCGTAGGTGAGTACTGGTAAGACACAGCTATTATACACGTTTCTCTTGAGGGATAATGGAAACCTGCTGTTCATGATCTGAGAATGCCTGCCAAATGCACCCCAGCCCATTCTTATTCTTCTGATTATTTCCGTCTCATGATCCGGATCCGCCGTCACTACCTGCCCTAAGTAGATGTATTCCCTTACGACTTCCAGTGCCTCGCTGCCTATTGTATATTGCTGTTCTCTTCCGAGACTGTTAAACATTACTTTAGTTTTCGGCAGAAAAATTTTTAGACCCACTCTTCTGCTTTGCCTCTCCAGGTCAGTGAGCATGCATTTCAATTCGTCCCCTGAGTTACTAAGCAAGGCAATATCATCAGCGAATGACAAGTTACTAAGGTATTCTCCATTAACTTTTATCCCCAATTCTTCCCAATCCAGGTCTCTGAATACCTCCTGTAAACACGCTGTGGATAGCATTGGAGAGATCGTATCTCCCTGCCTGACGCGTTTCTTTATTGGGATTTTGTTGCTTTCTTTATGGAAGACTACGGTGGCTGTAGAGCCGCAATAGATACCTTTCAGTATTTTTACATACGGCTCGTCTACGCCCTCATTCCGTAATTCCTCCATGACTGCTGAGGTTTCGACAGAATGAAACGCTTTCTCGTAATCAATGGAAGATATATATAATGGTTGCTTATATTCCGCACATTTCTCTATCACCTGATTGATAGTGTGAATATGATCTATTGTTGAGTAGCTTTTACGGAATCCTGCCTGGTCCTTTGCTTGGCAGAAGTCTAAGGTGTTCCTGATTCTATTTGCGATTACCTTAGTAAATATTTTGTAGGCAACGGACAGTAAGCTGATCGGTCTATAATTTTTCAAGTCTTTGGCGTCCCTTTCCTTATGGATTAGGATTATGTTAGCGTTCTTCCAAGATTCCGGTACGCTGGAGGTGATGAGGCATTGCGTATACAGGGTGGCCAGTTTCTCTAGAACAATCTGCCCACCATCCTTTAACAAATCTGCTGTTACCTGATCCTCCCCAGCTGCCTTCCCCCTTTGCATATCTCCCAAGGCTTTCTTTACTTCTTCCGGCGTTACCTTTGGGATTTCGAATTCCTCTAGACTATTTTCTCTTTCACTATCGTCGTGGGTGCCACTGGTACCGTTTAAATCTCTATAGAACTCTTCAGCCACTTGAACTATCTCATCCATATTAGTAATGATATTGCCGGCTTTGTCTCTTAACGCATATACATCTGATTCTTGCCAATTCCTAGTTTCTTCACTGTTTTTAGGCTTCCCCCGTTCCTGAGAGCATGTTCAATTCTATGAATATTATACTTCCTTATGTCAGCTGTCTTACGCTTGTTGATTAACTTCGAAAGTTCTGCCAGTTCTATTCTAGCTGTAGGGTTAGATGCTTTCATACATTGGCGTTTCTTGATCAGATCTTTCGTCTCCTGCGATAGTTTGCTGGTATCCTGCCTAACGGCGTTACCACCGACTTCCATTGCACACTCCTTAATGATATCAATACACATCAACACATCGCACACTCCTTAATACACATCAACAAACATTGCGATAAACTTAGTGTAAGCCACTTGGGCATTATTTTCCTGAAGAATATTATCCCAGCTTACCTCGCTTAATTCTGCCTGAAATGCTTGCAGCGTTTGTTCAGTAATGTCCTCATAAAATATGTCAGACGCGTTGCTGCGTATCGCAATATGTGCACTTTCAACGTACATACAAATTGGCATGTGATCACCTATGCAATGCGCCAAAACAGAACTGCTCATCATATTCATTTTCACTGCAAAAATCTCGCCCCCGTCTATGCCTCTTGAAATGTCGCCATTTCTTCTATATAGCGACATTGAAATCGATCCGTCTTGCCGTATTTTATAGTTAACTAATACATTATATAGAATTTTGGGGCGATAGATGCAATTCTTATATAAGAGCGCGGGCCGTACGGCAAAAACACGCGATTTGTTTTATATCAAACTGAAAAGCTGCGACCCTTACTAAACCCCTTGCTAAGTTGTTAATTGACAAGGTACGCAGCGAGCAAGAGCTTGAACTCGACTTGGCAGTCAGAACCCTCCGAGCCGTTAGAAGTGGCCCCGTGCATAAAACGCTGGTGATGCGCCAGAGTAACCGGAAATTCTTGATTGCATTAGGCTGAAGATGCGCCTCGGTAAACGGCAGTTCTTCTTCGTTGCATTTCTCCCCCAGAGAAAGACGCCACCCTATGGATCTAAGCATATAATTAGACAGAGGCATCGTAGAAGTGCTTGGGCCCATCTACGTGAACAGTTTCGTGACCGCGGCGGCGTTAATCAGAAGCTTGGGGGCTCAGAGCTTGGGTGGGGGGGGGGGGGGGGTGAAGCCACCACGATTATACTTCCAGGTGCGTGTGACCAGCGGTGGTAAGACAACGGGCGAGTGGTCTGCACTCTTCACCAAGCTGCACACCGGTTTCCGCATACCATGTGAGATGATCGACTCCAACGATAATCCAGCTGTTACCAGCACCGGTTCAAGGAAGTGGACCATAAATGTCGATTATTTCAAGGAATCGGCTGTGAAGGTGCGGCAGTGAAATTAGGGACCTACTTTCGGCACTGGCAGCCGAGGCAGCAGCAGACGTACTTGCGGACAAACTTGTAAATGCCAGGCCAGCACGCCAAAGGCGAGTGTAGGTCATTACCACCCCAGCGTGTGAACATTGAGGATCCGTCTGAAAAGAGGCGCATAAATCGGACCAAAAATGACGCGGTGTTCCTGGGAGCCATTGCGACACGCACAGTGTGCGCGTGCGCGCATGGGCGCGTGCGTGTATGTCGGTGCGTGATGCATACATGCGTGTGCGTGCGTGTGTGTGTGTGCGTCTGTGTGTGTGTGCGTCTGTGTGTGTGTGCGCCTGTGTGTGTGTGCGTCTGTGTGTGTGCGTCTGTGTGTGTGTGCTTGTGCGCGTGTGTGTGCGTGTGTGCGTGTGTGCGTGTGTGCGTGTGTGTGTGTGTGTGTGTGTGTGTGTGTGTGTGTGTGTGTGTGTGTGTGTGTGTGTGTGTGTGTGTGTGTGTGTGTGTGTGTGTGTGTGTGTGTGTGTGTGTGTGTGTGTGTGTGTGTGTGTGTGTGTGTGTGTGTGTGTGAAGCGGCGACAGTGCCGATTCGACAATAGAATACACCGCACCAATTTTCGAGCCGAGCGAGACGCCATCTCACACTCGGTTTGCAGCATGGTGCAGTGACTGCCCAAAGTTATAGAGACTCCTGCAGGCGCTGGGCGGAAGACACTCGTTATTGAGACAATTATTCAGACAGCCAGGTGGCTTCTCGGATTGACCGTACGATGCAAACGACTCGGGCGACCTCCTTAGAGCTTCCACGAAAACCTGCACCTATAAGTTTTCAGGTATTGCCATGAGCGGGCTAGTAAATCTACTTTGAATTCTTGTCTGGCCTGCTGCATGCGCTTAAGCATGTAGAAATCCTTCCTCCTATTGTCCTGCTCAATGTAAACGTGGATGGGATTCCACTGGCTAAAAACTCCAAAACACAACTCTATTCAGTTCAGTGCGACATTCATGATTGGTGATCTTGCGCCATTTGTACTAAGGGCATGTGCAGGTCTCTCGAAGCTAACTTTGTG
Source organism: Dermacentor variabilis (assembly GCF_050947875.1). Lineage (NCBI taxonomy): Eukaryota > Metazoa > Arthropoda > Arachnida > Ixodida > Ixodidae > Dermacentor > Dermacentor variabilis. The sequence goes on from NC_134569.1 coordinate 124,412,587, forward strand.
AATGATTTGCTTCTCATAGGCACATTCAGAAACATACTGAAGAATACATTTGGGGCAATGCCGCTAATAGCCAGTCAATGAAAACCGATAAATAATTGTGTATTGAGTTTAGACCTGTTATTTATTAATTTTCTTGGCGGTTTCTACATGTCTCCAACTTCCGGGTACTTCAACCTGAAGTACTGCATTGTTTTCCACTCGATTCAACTGCAACTGCAGTCAGTTGGCTGCCGGATGGACCAAAGGCTAGGGTTGTGGCACATATCAAATGATAGCTGCAACGTGCTCCTGAGCATCTCACAGCAAGATTTGAAAAGGCCTCATAAAGTGTGTACAGAAATCTTTAAAAGCTGAAATGTCTTTAGTGGTTTGTATTTAACTTTTCCATCTTACACAAGAAAAAAATTCCTACGCAAAGTTCTAAAGGCAGAGGAGAGAAAAAATTATTGCACACACTTTATGATAAGCTAAAGCAGGTGTCGTTACTTGAGTGTATGTAAAGTAATTGTCCTTTGTTTTGCTGCGTCGGCATTGAAGTGGTACTGACATGGTATTGCCAACTATCTTTTTTTTGCACTAAGGGAAGGACCTATACCCATAATCTCTAGAAATGATTGTGAAAATCTCCGAGTGTTCTAGCTATTTTGTTATAATAGCTCTTCTTTAGCGATTTCCGCTTTCTTCTCGGGAGGATACTGTGTTTGACGTGATGACAGCGTATGGGGTCACGACAAAGCAAGAGATTACGACGTTTTGACACTCGCTCTTGGTTGCTTGGCCACCTCGTATGTTCGTACTCATTTTGAAACCCAGTGTAGCAGCACAGTGGATGGCAGAGTGAGCCATAGCGAGTGTCAAAATATCACAATGTCCTGCTTTTATGTGACCACGTGCTGAGTCACGATGTTACAACACAGTGGAAACCAAACCGAGAATAGCGGCAGAAAAGCTATTAATTTAGGGAGCTCTGAGGCTTGGCAGTATTTTTTCTGGGGTTTAGAGGTACTGCGTCTTCCTTTAAAGGAAGAAAGTAATTAGGAAAGAATTTAAAAAATTGGGTCATTACACTTTCAATCGTTATAATACATGGAACCTACGCTGCTTGATATGTTTTACCGCGTAGTTTAGTTCCACAGCGATCCAATGAGGATCTACTGCTCACTTTTAAACCCGATGAGATATATGCTATGTAAAAGTTCAACATTTCCGTTGACTTTGTGACAGTAATAGTGCCCGGTTGACAATGTCTGATATTTCTCATTTTGCCCATACTTATTATTGTCTTTAGCCAATGTGTCTGTCACACATTACACCACTCAAATTCTTTCTCTGACTTCTGGGTTCCTTCGCAGGGCTAGTGATTCTTATTACGTTAGATATACATCGAGGTGTTCCACAAGGGGGAGTTCTCAGTCCAACTCTTTTCAATGTTGCATTGATTGGCCTTGCATCCGAACTTCCTAGCACGGTAAAGATTAGCACATATGCCGACGACATATGCATATGGGCATCTGGAGCCACCCGTCCCCAAATGCGTGCTAGGCTTCAACGTGCAGTGACAATCGCAGCTAAGTATCTTCGGCGTCAAGGCCTCCGACTCTCAACTGAAAAATGTTCTGTGATTACGTTCACGCGAAAACGAATGAGCATGTATCCGATAATCGTTAACGGCGTAGTGATACCTACGGTTACACACCACAGATTCCTTGGCTTAGTCATAGACCGGGGATTATCTTGGTCAAGACACGTCGCCGCACTGAAGTCAAAGCTGAAGAGTTTTGTTCACGTCCTTCGCGTCGTGGCAGCAACAAGATGGGGCCCTTCGGAGTCGTCATTACTCCAATTGTACCGAGCACTATTCGTAGGGTATATACGGTACAGCATGCCGGCGCTCTCAAGCATGGGACTTAGTTGTGTGCGCGCGCTGGAGAGCATTCAAGCTCAAGCATTGCGCACATGTTTGGGCCTCCCACGATGCACGTCAACCAATGGAACAATAGCGGAAGCTCGTGCTTGTCCTATTCGGGTGTACTTGCTCTGCGAGCCTCTTCGAATGTACCTCCGCGTGTTGACCCGACACAGGCACCATCCTCTGTCATCGCTCCCTACCACACACCCAGATTCCAGCTTTTCAACGACTATAACGCGGCATCAGAGTGTTTTGCCGACAAGATTCTCTCCCGACTGTATTCCGAGAACACCCCCGTGGGTTCTGCCTAAACCTGTCGTTACATTGCAGATCCCTGGAATTACTAAAAAGTCTTTCGTTCCATCTATTGGCCTCAGGCAACTCACCCTGTTGCACATTTCTACAGAATACGGAGATACTGTACATGTGTATACCGATGGCTCTGTCACACCATATGCCTCCACTGCGGCCTTCGTCATTCCACATATGATCATCGCTCGCCGGTTTAAACTAGACCATAGCTCAACATCAACTGCCGCAGAACTTGTTGCTATCCGGGAAGCACTTCGATTTCTCTCCGAGGAGCGTCCTCGCGCATGGACGATATTCTGCGATTGCAAGCCAGCTCTGCAAACGATTGACTGTGTCCTCAGACGGGGCCCGTATTATTCTATGGCTATAGAAATTACAGAGTATCTCGACCACGCAACAAGAAATGGCCACAATGTCACCTTTCAGTGGATACCATCACACTGTGGCGTGATAGGGAACGAACAGGCAGACGCTGAAGCAAAAACTGCTTTAGATAATGCTTGTGAAGTACGCATTCCGTTCTCACGAACAGACACAAACGCCCTACTTCGTCGCGTAAACCGCAACTCTACGTTGGAACACTGGGCCCAACCAGATCGACGACACAAGCGATTACACAAATGGGACCAAGAAATGAGATTTCGTATGCCTCACAAGTTCAATAGAAACCACACGAGCATGGTGCACCGGATTCGCCTTGGTGTCGCATTCACCAACCGTTATAGAAATATGATAGGTGCCAGTGATACTAGCCCAAACTGTGAATGCTGTGAGGTGCCAGAAACACTTGAACATATATTTTGCGTGTGTCCCGCGTACGCGCAAGAACGACAGCAACTTGTCTCTTCCATAGCAAACATCCATGAGAGACCGCTATCGGACGAGTTTCTTTTAGGTCCTTGGCCTAATGCAACCAGCGCAGCCCTGGTAACAAGAGCCGCTGTAGCTTTTCTCCAAGCCACTGGGCTGGACGCACGCCTTTAGAGATACCACAACTCTGTGAATTTGTATATACGCATCTCTTCCTTATACCATCATCATTCATCAGCCCTTTCCCTCCCCGTCCCTTTTCCCCAGAGTAGAGTAGCAGGCCAGAGCAAGTTATAGCTCAGGCCGACCTCTCTGCCTTTCTGTAAATAAATTTCTCTCTCTCTCTCTTACGTTAGATCATATACAAACTCACAAACCATCCATGTTAGCATCATGGTATTTCTTAATTCACTTATCCTAAATATTATATGTAACCTACAGGAAAGTCCAGCTAGGGCCGTCACATAATTTTCAAATCGGGCACCGTGCAGGTTGCGAAATCGTGCGGCTTGTGTAGTTCACCAAAGCTTCGACAGGAGCTAGTTGGCGTGACATCGTTCTGCTTGCTGCGCTATACTGCTTATACGCACATGTGTGTCATTCGCGCATGTATCTCTGTCTCTTTTTTGTCCTTCGTATTAGCAGTATAGCGCAGCCAGCAGAACGTAGTTCACCAGTTCCACTGGCTAGTCCCTGTAACAAAAATGATGTCGATAGCGAGATTTCTCAACCTGTTTTGCAGCGTGCAACTTTTCGAAAGAAAGCCTTTTGACAAAAACGTTCATGTCTGAACCTGTCCTTATGATGTTATGTAGAAAATGTGAATTATTTATGTGTTTTATCAACTTGTATGCGTACTGCCATGCGTGCCTTATAATGAATGTTACGAGAGATAAATCGTTATCTTAGTTAGTTTAAATTGCATAGTTGCAGCAACATATTTCTACGTGATGGGCACTTCAGTGCTTAGCTGTGACGTCAGCCATAGAGTAACAGGGAAATTTGTATTCTTTTTGCTCTGGCATATAGCATTACGTGCAAATGCTTGTGAAGTGTTTTTTTTTTGCCACAAGGAAATTATCGGTTCTATTATTTTAGACGTATGCTACATGGTTTCTTGTATCTCTTTCATTTTCTCCGTACTCCGCTCCATGTCAATCTGTGCCATCTCTAATGACGTTAAAGGTTAATTTGTTAATTTATCAGTAGACAATTTTTTTCTGATAAGCTGCCGTGGCGGCGTAGTGGCTTTGGCGTCGTGCTACGAAGTCCGAGTGCGCGGGATCAAATCCCAACCACGGTGACCACATTTCGATGTGGGTGAAATAGAAGAAACGCGTACCTTGCATTGGGTGCACGTTAAAGAACCCGAGATGGTAAAAATTATTCCGGAGTACCCCTGCTACGGTGTGCGTCCTAATCATATCGTGCTTTTGGCACGTAGAAACCTGAGAATATTTGTCATTATCACATATTCATGTTATTTAGCCAAGGTGTCTAAAATATATTACGCCAATCATGTTTATTATCTTATTTATGACGTCTTTGCTGTCGAGTGATCCTCCTGAAGTAAGATACTATTGTGCCATGTCATGCCATTTACGTTGTTATCATATTTTGTTCTCTTAATTCACTACTTGCTACCAATTTGTTTATACTACACATGTTTGTTTTTTGTGATGTAGTTCGTAATCAATTTTCACCACTTATCTTTTTTTGTCAAATTACACCCTGTGTTCAGTCACCCATGTTTGTAATTTCTGTGTGGTCGAGAGCTGAACCACTGCACAAATAGTCGCAATACATCGTGTATTCAATATTTCCTCTTTTCTCTTCAGGATTCATCTTAACGATTTACCCTCAAGAAATCCCTAGAGGCGCTAGAAATAATTACCAATTCGCACTAAGCTAGAGGAGCAAGCTAGAGCTTTTAGGTGCTGTTAAGCATACTAAAGGAGACACATGCAGAATTAACATTGCTTCATTTTAAAGGAACAAGAGTGATTGAAGACAAAGAAATAAGATCCCAGGCTGGGCTTCAGCGGTGGTTCATCTAGGAGTGTAATTACCACACTTTAATTATCTTGTTTGTTTTCTTGGTTTTCTTTTTATGCGCATCACCTATTCATCACAATATTAACATACCGTCTGTGAAACTATTGTTGCAACATTTTTTAAACCACGCAGCCAGTTAGAATGTGATATTAAAAACGAATATGCGCATTTTCTCATGTCTTCCTATTTTAATTAATTATAACTCTTCGAAACTAATCTTACCATTCACTTATGGGCAGATGTTGAAAATGCGGAATTGAAGCCGATCAGTGGAGAAGTTACTTAATGACTTGATTACTTCTTGGCCTCAGTGTCGTTATTTATACATATATTTAAAAAAAAGTTATGATTATGCTGCAGGATAGCTGCGAATGTTGCCCAGAGGGCACCACTTCCAGCACTAGAGAACGCACAAAGGGATAACTTTAGCTCAATAATTTTAGTGATTCACTAGCATTCGCTAATTCATTATGATTCCTTATTTGCCCAGTCTTACCATATTTGCGTTACATTAAAGCAATGTGTAGGGCTGTATTATTACACTTCTCTTTTTCAACGAATACCACACTGTGATGTTCCAGCAAGTTAAGTTGCGCTTTCCTTGTCTCCTTCCTGTCCCTGGGGTGGTGCCCAAGTCAAAAGAATGCAGTTGTTTATTTACAAGTTCCTTAGTTATTAGTCTGTCTCAATCTGAACAGTATTTCCGCCTAATTTTTCTCTGTTCTTTTTTCTTGTTTGCGCCGTATTTGACAAGAGCCGTGCACACAGCCAGCAAGAGCTGCGAGGCCCACAGTCAAGCCGCGAGTTTGCGACACTTGCACGTGAACGCGAAAAGTTGGTATGATAAAGCGAAGGTTGCATGCAGCGAACTAGTGTGAAACACCTAGGAATTAAGCACGCAGCCGCTCATAGTCAAACACTTAAGAGATTTTCACAGCGTCTCCCACTTGGTGGTACAATAAAACCAGTAACGGAAAGTGCTACCACTAAGGGCAAGTCCTGCTGACGATTTGAGTTAGCATTATAACAAAGACTAGCAAGAGTTCAGCCACTGCGCAGATGTCCGTAAACTCCTCATGTTAGATGAATGTCGCGGTGGGTTCGACACATGTGTTCCAGTTGAGGCTGCTTGCGTGGTACGTATGTTTCACGTGGCAGTGGCTAGATATTCCCTGTGGCTCTCTGTCAGAACTGTCGTTCGAAGAAAGTTTGTAACGGCTGTTTAAAATCATTTGTTTAGCACAAACGTAGTCGTGATAAGCTGTCATGCGCATAACTTGAATCATGAGTTTTCTCACAGGCATATGCTTCACGTGTTGCAAGGGTTAGGGCCATTAGCAGTAGTAGTAGTAGAGCCGGGGTCGACGTGGACAGATCAAAGCCAAACTTTGCCGTGCAACTCAGCAGCTAAGGGCCCGTACGGCCTGAAGAGCGGCAAAGGCTCACCAATGTATGCCAGACAGAGGATCTTTTGCCAACGTGATGCCCTTATTCAGCTTTACCCCGCATGTAGGGAGAGCGCCATTTAGAATAAAGGGGATCAAATGTTGAGGCGTTTATTATGAAAGCATTTGTTTCTCTTAGCTCGTTACTCAGTTACAAGCCAAGACCGCCATCTGCTGCGAGAGAGGTGCGCAAGAGTGCGCGAGGCGTCACGTTGCTCGCAGATGTCGCCGTTGGCATAGGCAGGCTTTGCTAGCGCGCCAGAAGGTAGCTTATCAGAGCGCCATCAGGTGCTTTCATTTATGACACGTGCGCTTCCATAAATGAAGAAAAGACAGTTTGATTTTCTGGACAAAAAGCTCGGTTCCCTTGAACACCACCATATGACCTTGCTCATAGTGAGTATTAGAACTTCGTAAACAGATACACGCTCACAAGCCAACCAACTGTTGTTACAGTATTGTCAAATTTTATTGAGGAATCAGGAGCCTTATACCACTAAGTGCTCCTGTGAGTTCGAGATCTGGAGGGAAGGTTCTTGTCCTGCCACAACAGTCCTGTCTTACGTGCCGTGAAAGCAGCAGCAGATTGACGTAAGCGAGATGTCTGATAGCTTCCAGCCGCCAAGCACAAAAAGTGACATACACGCTATAAGCCTGCGGTTTAAGCAGCAGTGTCCGTCGCAGAGGCCGCAGCATACACCGAGAGCTAAAGATCCTGCGGTTTGATACGCCGAGACAGAAGCCAGGTCCCAGAGCCGGCAAACAATTACACCACTGTAAACAGACGCTTCAACGCTGGCACTGTCCAAACAGTTTCTGGGCAACACCTTTGGCTGCAACTGCTCGGTGGGCCATCGGTTGCTGTTAAGAAACGATCTCTCCGCCGTGTCTCTGCCTCGCCAGGTGACACACTCGTTATAGTTTCTGGATAGCGACCTGTCTTTATTTCGGTTGTACTTCCTGTATCTGCAGTCAGTTCGAAAACACGAACTACCTCATTTGTCCACAACCAATACGTAGAACTATGCTCAAAAACCTCCTCCCCTCCTTCATCTCAGCAGCATAGGTGAGAGACTGATTTCCGCCAACAGCTCTGAGTTGAGCCAGAGCCACGCAGCTAATAACCGTAAACACATCTATAAGAAAGTGCATCTACCTCGCTTTCAAAACAACGATTTGATCTAGTACCCCCAACATATAACGACTCACTTCAGCGATCGGACCACCATCGCTACATTAAAATAAACGCCACAAAAGTAAACATGTCTACGAATAGTTCCGTTCTCTGATGCAAACAACGTTCTCGTTACACGTTTGTAACCGTCCACTGAGGTTTATTTATCTCTGTTTATTTAGTAAAGTTTGTATAACTGTGAGAGCAGTAGGAGATGCCTCAAGGCCGTGTAGCCATTGTCGCATCCCATATGCGGAGCTCCAATACTTTCGATAGTGAGGAAACCGATTAAAAGGTTTGCCTCTTCCCCTGCCTTTTTCGTTTTTCGTCACACCACTTGCGGATGTGTTGCGGATATGCAGCGGTAAACGAAAATGCGAAGGCAATTTTTGCTTAACTTTCTTTATTACACACAAGAAGAGCAGCTACACAAACTAATTCTTTGATATACGCTTTCCGCATGGCAATGTACTTTTGGTAATACGCGACCAGGTTCTTTGTCGTATCCGAGAGGAAGTGTTTGGCTGCTCACGAAGTTATGTTCACACTTTAGCTGGACCTCGTTCTCTGACCTAAACCAAAGACCATGCAGTGCCTCAGCAAAAAAGCCGTAGGTTTGGTAGTTCGATGGGGCCAGATCAGCGTTGTAGGAACGAAGGGGAAGCTCCAACAGCCTACAGTGGATGCTCACTGCTTTGACTCCCTGTGACCGCAGAAAGTGCACTACGTCTCGCTGTATCTTGTCGAAACGCTTGGCGAGCATGCGACCCCTTGTCTCCGCGACACTGGACTGAATAAGGCCATCATGGAGACTCCAATGTTCATGCCACTCCAATTATGCGTGACGTAACGTCGCCCAGACGCACTCTTCGTTTATTCCTAGAAAAACATCAATATTTCGTTAGTTTTCTTTATTCATCTTCTTATCTACAAAGTTGGCCAATGCACATGTGCCTACTTTCATCTAAACGTCCAGAATGGATGTGTCATAGTGACGCGAAGGCCCAAAGCCTTAAATATTGTTAGGGGAAGGAAGAATCGTTCGTCTATTTACAGATGGCTTTTAATGGCTGCGCCAACAGGCGCAGAGCATCGATACTGCTAAACACTTCGTCGTCTCCAAGACCACCATCAGCGTCGTCTTCTTTCTCCATTACCGACTGTGACATCACCCCCGTCGGAAAAAGCGCCTGATTGGTGCGGCTCGTCGGTCTGAGAAAGGTAAGGTTTGAGACGGCTGACGTGGATGATGTCAGAGAGAGGTGAAGGCACCGGGGCATTCAGCGGAGACACTTCATATGTGACAGCGGTCACCTGGCGAAGAATGCGGTAAGGGCCATAGTATCACGAGAGGAATTTCTCAGAAAGACCAACATGCCGAGTTGGATACCAAACTAGCACAAGAGCACCTGGTTCGTAGTTAACGTCGTGATGGCGCTGGTCGTAACGGCACTCCTGGCGTGTCTGTAAAGCAGAAAGACGAATGCGGGCAATCTGGCGTGCTTGGGTCGATGTGGCTATTGCATCCCGAGTGTACTCTGTCGGCGAGTAGAGTGTGGTCGAAAGGAGAGTCTCGAAAGGCAAAGTCGGCTCACGGCCGAAGAGGAGACAAAAGGGTGAATAGCCAGCTGTGTCGTGGCGCGAGGAATTGTAAGCGAACGTGACGTAGAGCAATGTCCCAGTCGCGATGATCGGAGGAAACATACATTGCTAGCATGTCAGTTATTGTGCGGTTCAGGCGTTCGGTAGGACCGTTAGTCTGAGGATGGCAAGCGGTAGTAAGTTTGTGTTTAGTAGCACATGATCGAAGTAGGTCGTCTATGTCTTTGGAAACAAAGTATCTGCCGCGATCGCTGGGAAGTTGACGAGGTGCACCGTGGTGAAAGTGAACGTCGTGAAGCAAGAAATCAGCGACGTCTGTAGCGCAGCTGGTCGGTAGGGCTCTAGTAATGGCATAGCGAGTTGTATAGTCCGTAGCGACGGCAATCCACTTATTTCAGTCCTTCGATATAGGAAATGGTCCCAGGAGATCAAGGCCAACGCGAAAAAAAAGGGTCGGCCGGTATATCCAAAGGCTGCAGCAGTCCGGCAGGAGGCACAGCTGGTCTTTTTCGGCGTTGACACGACTCACACGCGGCAACATAGCGCCGGACGGAGCGGTTGCGACGGGGCCAGAAAAACCGTCGCCGAATTCGGTCATAGGTCCGCGTTACGCCAAGGTGTCCAGCGGTGGAAACGTCGTGCAGTTGCTGCAGTACAATCTGTTGCAGATGAGACGGAATGACGGTTAGGAGCTCGGGCCCGTCGGGGTGTATGCTGCGGCGATACAGGATGCCATTTTGTAGTACGAACATGTGAAGGGATGGGTCAGACGGAGCAGAGAGCAGGCGTTCGATAATGGGGCGTAATGACTCATCGCGTCGTTGTTCAGCGCCAATGTCTTGCAAGGCTGACAGCGAAAGAACGCAGATCGGCGCGACATCCACTAAACCGTCCGATACATCGACGGGATGACGAGACAGGCAGTCGGCGCCCTGATGCAGACGACCCGACTTGTAGACCACAGTGTATGTGTATTCTTTCAGCTGTAGGGCCCAGCGACCGAGGCGTCCGGTGGGATCCTTGAGGGAGGAAAGCCAACAAAGGGCGTGGTGGTCGGTTGTAACTGTAAATGGCCGACCATATATGTAGGGTCGGAACTTGCCCAGCGCCCAAATGAGGGCGAGGCACTCGCGCTCAGTAATCGAGTAATTGCGCTGGGCGGGAGAGAGGAGGCGACTGGCGTCGGCGATAACGCGGTCGTGCCCACATTGGCGTTGAGCTAAAACTGCGCCGATGCCGTAGCCACTGGCGTCAGTGCCCATTTCTGTTGGAGCGGAGGGCACGAATTGGGCGAGACCAGGAGGTGTGGTAAGCAGCGTTATGAGCTGCGAGAAAGCAGACGCTTGTTCAGAGCCCCAACAGAAAGGAACGTCTTTCTTCAGGAGGTCAGTAAGGGGACGGGCAACATGGGCGAAATTTTCCACAAACCTGCGGAAGTAACAGAGAAAAGGCCCATAAAGCTGCGAGCATCTTTGGCACAAGTTGGTACGGGGAAATTCTGCACAGCATGAGCATTAGTGGGGTCGGGGCGAATGCCTGACGAATCGACGAGGTGTCCGAGCATGGTTATTTGGCGGTGACCGAAGTGGCACTTGGATGAGTTGAGCTGCAAGCCAGCGGTGCGAAAAACAGAAAGAACAGATGAAAGTCTCTCAAGATGAGTCGCAAAAGTTGAAGAGAATACGATGACGTCATCCAAGTAGCACAAACAGATGGACCATTTCAAACCCCGTAAGAGCATGTCCATCATCGCTCAAAGGTCGCCTGGGCATTGCACAAGCCAAATGGCATTACTCGGAACTGATATAGGCCGTCTGGTGTAACCAATGCGGTCTTTTCACGGGCCATTTCACCCACGGCAATTTGCCATTATATCCACAGCGAAGCTCTATAGATGAAAAATAAGTGGCTCCGTGGAGACAATCCAGAGCATCGTCAATGCGGGGAAGTGGATATACATCTTTCTTGGTGATCGTGTTTAGATGAAGATAGTCAACGCAGAATCGCCAGCTGCTATCCTTCTTTTTGACGAGAACAACAGGGGAGGCCCACGGGCTGGAAGAGTGTTCAATAATCCCTTTGGCAAGCATCTTGTCAACCTCGTTCTGGATAACTTGTCGCTCAGAGGGCGACAACCGGTATGGGCGTCTGCGAACAGGTACTGCATCGCCGGTATTTATCCGATGCTTCACGACCGTAGTATGACGCAAAGGGCAATCGCTCAGATCGAAAATGTCGGAGTAGGACTCGAGGAGGCCACGGAGCTGTGCGGCTTGTTGGGTTGAGAGGTCCGGTGCAATCATCTTTGTAAAGTCGTCGGTCGGGACTGATGCAGAAGGCGCAGAATGAGCAGTGGTCGAAGACGGCACAACAGATAGAGCAGAAATGTGGCACTCGTGCGTTGGTGACAACACGGCAAGAGACATGCCTTGAAGAACTACTTGCGGGCACTGTCCGAAATTTAGGATGGGAAGACATGTCTGATTGTCCGCAACAGAAACGATGGTGTGTGGGAAGGAGACATTGTGAGAAAGCAGGACTGACGTCACGACAGTAAAGGCATTGTCTCCGTCAGGTACAGGTGGGCTGGCTAAAACAGGGATGAAGGTTGCTGCAAGAGATGGCAGGCGCATAAAATCCACGGAACAAAGCTGAGCTGGAGCTTGAGCAGGTAGGTCAATGGGGACAGGTAGGGGTAGGTCAAGCTGTACAACACCGGCGGAACAGTGAATCAGAGCATGATGGGCGGTCAAAAAGTCGAGTCCGAGGATCGCATTGTGAGGGCAATGTTCAAGCACACTAAACAAAACGGACGTGTGGCGACCGGCGCCGCTGACACAAGCAGTACACATTCCAAGCACAGCGGGAGTTCCACCATCGGTGGCCTGGAGCAGTCGAGTCGGAGCAGGAGTAAGTACTTTCTTCAAGCGCGTTCGAAGCTCCGCACACATGATGGAAATCTGGGCTCCAGTGTCGATGAGTGCTGTAACGGGCAAACCATCCACGTCCACGTCCAGAAGGTTCCGATTAGTAGGCAGGGTCAGCAGAGGAATTTCAGGCCGGTGTTCTAGAGCAGCGTCACCTCGAGGAGCTGCCCAGTTAGTTTCCCGTCGGAGAGCGGCGACGGTAAGCTGGGGATGGAGAGCGACGCAGCTGGGGCGAACGGGAGCGGCCACTATGTGGTGATGGCGATCGGCTGTCGCGGTAGCTCGAGTGGTGTCAGGTGCGTCTTCAACCTCAGGGGAGAGTGATGGCGGGCGAGGATTCAGTGGGGAACGGCGGTAAACGGGAAAGCTTGGTCGAGAGTGGGCTGGCCAGGAAGTTCGACAGTGGCGAGAGATGCGGCCCACACGTCCACAGTAAAAGCAGATGGGTCTATCGTCTTGCGTGCGCCATTCGGCTGGGTTGCGATAGCTCGGGTATGGACTTTATTGGCTCCGGAGAACAGGGGATGAGGCAGCAGACGAAGCAGTCAGGACAGCTGGCGGAGCAGATGGCTGGAAGACCTACATTGGCAAGTTCTTGGCGAATGACCGACTGAATGAGGGACACAAGCGGCCGGGAATCGTCAAAGCACTGCGTGGCTGGCGTGGAAGGAGACGCTGCTTCGATTTCTCGCCGAACGATACGTACCACGTTCTCGCAGGAGGTGGACTCAGGCGGTGGACAAATGTCTTCGCGCGTCGACGAAGCTGTGGTATTAGGTAGACGCGTAAACTGTCGAACTATGCGGCGACTCTTCGCGTCTTCAAAGCAGCGACATTCGTTAATGATCTCAGTGACCATTGTGGTGTTCTTATAAACAAGCAGGTTAAACGCGTCATCCACGATGCATTTTAAGACGTGGCTGACTTTGTTTGCCTCTGCCAAATTGTTATCTACTTTGCTGCAAAGAGCGAGGACGTCCTGGATATACGCCACGTAAGATTCAGTGGACGTGTGTACACGGGTCCCAAGGTCCTTCTTCGCAGCACGTTGGCGGCCGACGGGTTTGCCGACCAAATCTCTAAGCTTCTGTTTACACTGGTCCCAACTCGTAATCTCTTCCTCATTTGTTTTGAACCAGACCCGTGCTGTTTTCTTGAGGTAGAATATTGTATTAGCCAGCATAAGCGTGTTATCCCACCTGTTGTGTGCGCTGACCCGTTCATAATTCTGTAACCAGTCATCCACGTCAACGCTGTCAATCCCGGAAAACATGCCAGGGTCGCGAGGCTGGGCCAGGATGACCGTCGGTGGCGACGACGGGGCCGCGGTTGAACTCTCTCCTTCGGATGACATGGCGGCCAGGTTACGTCCGCTGCGGAGCTCCGTCTTGCTCAAGTGATTACCCCGCACGTCCGCCAATGAAGTTACGGGAAGGAAGAAGCTTTCGTCTATTTACAGATGGCTTTTAATGACTGAGCCAACAAGCGTAGAGCATCGATACTGCTAAACACTTCTTCGTCGTCTCCAAGACCACATTCCGACTGTGACAATGTATATATATATATATATATATGTCGTACTACACTGTGCCATGTACCTCTCATCAGCATTCTTCTCCACACAAGCATCGTAGATCGCCTTCGTCCTCGTAACGCAGATAGGTAGCAAAGTGGTGGAGGTCAAGTTACCAACTACTGCTGCGAAGTCGCTAACTTAAAGAAGCTTCGCGTCATTTCGTTCCTAACATCAATAAGATATGCGTTTCACCTTCTTTTTTTTCGGAGGGAGTGCGTAGACTATGTGGTGAAGGGAGAAACGGATTAGATATAAATAATCGACGGGAGAGTTTTGCTTTTGTGATGGAGCAATTTATTATTCGGTACTAATGACCGAACGCTCGTGAAAATACACGCACTTGAAAAGTGCTCTAAATATTGTCGAACACACCCTTGCAAGTATCGTCGTCGAACACCGCGACCGCGTTGTCGCAGTTGTCCTCGAACTGGTCAATGCATTCCTGCGGGAAACTGTGCAACACATCTTTGGTGACCCATAGACCACAGCCTGCAGAAAACAAAAGTTGTTCCAGCTGTGAATGCTGCTCGAGCGTAAGAGGAAAAAAATTCTAAATCAATTACCTCATGACGACACGAATATGTGAAATATGCATTATCACACGTTACTCCCGTGTATTTTCTTACAAGCCCTTACCTGCCTTTTTCCCATGACTAATTTCTCTCTATCTCTTATATCCACATTGCATGGGCTTTTGCCATTTCTGATTTGCTCATTTCATTAGACAACAAAACGTAGTTACGTATACACTGCATTCTCTTTAAGTTGTTGCTGTTTGTGATGCATAATGTGAGTACGTGGATTCTGAAATGATCTTATAACATTTGAATATGTTGTCGACTGCAGCATATGAAATTGTTGCCAAAGGCTTTATCATGCTGGTTACGCAGTTATTTCCCCTCCTCTCTCTCCCGCATGTAGATAATGGGAAAACTTCAAACTTCAAAGCTAGATCACGTCCTAACTGGAAATTTTCGAGGTTAGGCCATTCTAAAGTGCACATTTTTAATATAGTATTCCCACATTTGTAGAAAATTTACGCTGTTCTTTTGCAGAGTTTATTTTCTACTTGCTAGACAATATAGGTAATTGAAATGGAGCCTTTCTTTGTTTATTTCTCTATTTATTTACAGTACCCTCAGAGTACGTATGCATTATAGAGGGGAGAGGCATCATAAAGGAGGCAAAATAATGTACAGAAAAGGCACAGTATAAGTAACAATGATAAATTATGCTCGCTTAATGATTTGCACATCATAGACAAAAAATACTAGTGGTAGTTCACCTTAGAAATCTCTTGATAGTTTTTAATAAAACAAATTGGTAATGATTGGTCAATACACACATAGTTAAGTTGCAAATATGTTATTTATGCAATGAAAAAACACATGATATATTGAATGCAAGTTTCATGATTTAAATGTAGTTAACTAAAGCGTTTCTAAAATGAACAGGATTACTTATACTAATAATGGATGCTGGCAGACCATTCCGTTCATTGCATGTTTGGGGTAAAAATTATTGCGAATGTGTTAGTGTGTTAGAGCGAGGCACATGCACCTTATGCGTATGTCCTCTGCGTCAGGATATGAAGGGTGCTAGACTAATCCATGCTGACCGAAGCGATGCGTTCTGGCAGTAAATCTTATGAAATAAGCGTAGGCGTGATTGTTTCCTGTGGCTTAACAGCGAAGGTAGGTTGAGTGTAGCCTTCATTTGTGTTACGCTTGCCGTACGATGGTAATTAGCTAGTATAAACCGAGCGGAGCGATTCGGGACAATTTCAAGGCAGTTCATTGAGATGGCATGATGTGGGGCCCATACTGATGATGCATATTCCGACTGTGTACGGACGTATGTAGTGTATAACAAATGTTTGAGTGATAATGGTGCGAGCGAGAAGTTTCTGCGAAGATATCCAAGTGTGCGATTCGGTTTGCTTGTTATAAAGTCGATGTGGCACTTCCAGGATAAGTTATAGGTTGTATTGGCGCCCAGATATGTGTAGTTTCTTACGCTCTCTAAAGGAATCTTATCAAGTAAATAGGCGCGACAAGCTTCACCAATACGAGATATTCGCATCGATTTACATTTATTGACGTTAAGCTGCATGCGCCATTTTATAGTCCAGTTATGCAGTGTGTTTAAATCGTCCTGAAGAGATGAAATATTGGCGTCATTAGTAATTTTACGATATATGACGCAGTCACCTCCAAAAATACAAATTTTAGACGAAATGTTATCAGGTAAATCGTTAACGTCGATCAAAAACAACTGCGGCCCATGCACAGACCCTTGTGGAAAGCCAGATTTGACGGTTGTTAGAGTTGAACTAACTTCATTTGCGCTAACGAATTGCATGCGGTGTATTAGAAATGATTGTATCCAATTAATTACATTAGTATCAATGTTTAGTGTTTAGTTTACATGGCAGTAATGTGTGGTCTACTTTGTCATAAGCTTTAGCGAAATCAAGAAAAATACAGTCCGTAAGAAAGTCTGCGTCCAAGTTGGAATGCAAGTCGTTAGTAAAGCAATGAAGCTGAGTATCACAGGAGAATGTTTTACAAAAACCATGATGGCTAGATGTTAATAAGTTGTTGGATTCACGATGATTGATTACCTGAGAATAAATTACGTGCTCCATTATCTTACAGGGCACTGAAGTCAAACTAATGGGCCTGTAATTACAAGGGTTTATGAATCGGAATGATCTTAGCCGTTTTCCAATCTAAAGGCAATGTCCCGTTGTCAAGCGACTGAGAAAAAAGTAATTGTAAAATTATTGAACAATACGCACTAGTACTGTGTAAAAATTAAATGTTAATTCCATCAACACCACATGACGATTTTAATTCTAATTTATTTTTAATCAATTTAATACCGTTACTAATAAATGCTATGGGATCCATGTGGGGGTATTTTTTGGGTCGTATTTCGGGAGGAGTAGCATGCAAAGACGGCGGAAAGGCCTGTACGAACAAGTTATTTAGCACGTCAGCGCAAGCGTGGTCGGCGATTGTTTGCCACTTAGTGATGTTTGAGTAACCTTTCTAGTGCTATCTCCATTCATAAAGCTCCAGAATGCGTTGCTGTTAGTTTTCAGTAGCTTGGGAAGGGTAACGTTGCAGTAGGGAAACTTCGCAGACCGTAAACTTGAAAAGTACGTGGTGGCAGCGGATTTGTATGAGAACCAGTGTTCAGGATTTAGTGACCGTTTCATCTTACTCCTCCACAATACAGCAAACATCTTCACTGTGGCAGTCTCGATGCCTGAATGCAGCACACAATAGCTTACAGACCATGTTGTTGCCCCGTACAAATGTGACGTACTACGTGATGCGTGTGGCATGACCAATGATCTCCGTTCCACTGCCTTAGTTTTAATTAGCGCTGTCTAGTCATCGAAGGAGCAACTTAATACTGCGTGTTATATACGTGTAGCGAAAGGTTCCCCAATAATTTGGCGTACGGATAGCCAGCGTAGCGTAGGATTGAGCCACATCCGTGGCTCAATTAACAGAGGGCTGGAACCGTCGTGCGTAGATTCTGGGATCTGCTTGCATCGGCGGCAAAATGTATTTTCTTCTATTATTATTCGCTTACTCTTGCGATAGCAATTATATGGCCGCTCCAGAGGTGCATACATCCACCGTCGACGTCGGTGGCGTCGTGAGGTTCTTTATAAAGTCCAAGTGCGATACCAACCGGGCCGCGCGTCATATGCAGTAGGTGCGAGGAAGTGCTTGCGAGGGTCAGCCGAGAAGAATGCTGGCTTCATGCGACAGCGTCTTCCCGTACGCGATAAGGAAGAATGCGGGAAGTGCGCGTGGTCTGCTCACGTGCTCACGTGGTAGAGCCGGGGATTGGGGAGACATGCGCGCGCCAAGAGAGGGGAGGAAGGGGACAGGTTCGTGCGCATCTCCTCTTCTATTTTGGTTGCGGCGGCTGAGCGCGGCTGTCAAACATCTGCGATTGCTTTGAAGGTTACGCGGCCCGAGATAGCTGATAGCTTCGTGAGCGCTGAGTTCTTGTGCACCTAGTTAACACTGAAGTGAGGGGCGGCACGAAAGGGAATTCGCTCACCAGAGCTGTGGTCAGCATCAGCACGCCAGCGTTCTGACAGCGAGTGTCCGCTGTCATTGATCGAGATGTGCTCGTGCTTGCCTGGGCACGTGACAGTGTGTTTGTTAATTTAGTTAATACGCGACTGTTTAGAGCAGCTTCTACAATTGATAAAACTACTAAACTCGTATAACTGTCTCATAATTCTCTATCGTAATCGATGCTTCGTCCCTCTATCGAAACTGCGACTTTTTCCTCGTTAGGTATACGAAGTCTATCGCAATATTTAAACATCACCCGTAATTAACTCTGCAAATCAATAAGAACAACTAGTACATCTAATGACCTCGTTGATGTCATAGTTCTTTGGCTTCGTGCAATTATAACGAAATTGTGTACCATAGTATGCCGCTTCTATGTACTCCCTGCTAAACAATGAACACTGTGTGCCTTTTAGCCTAGTTAATTACATATTCTTACTTTGTCTCATCTTGAACGGGAAGTCCACTACGGCGCAATTCTCATAGTTGCTATATATCAAATTCGACGTTTTCTCCCCATCGGCACCTGAAAAACAAAAGAAAGATAAGGCGCAAAGAACTGCGCATCTAGGCTCGTCGTATTCGAAATGAGGTCATACGCTATCTTTGATGGTAAGAACAATGGCCTGTCAATCATGATACCAGGGATATTATTAGCGAAGGCGACCAGCCACTGTTAAATAACCGATACAAACAAAAACTTTGCGAATTCGGTCCATGAATTATATGTTCAATTTCAAGAATTCAGCTGTTGACCCAAATATTTGCAAATCTGATTAGGACGTGTGCATTTGTAAAAAAAAAAAACAGGAACGGAATTTTTGAGAAGCGTTGAGTTTCTCTGGCGCTTTTATTGCATCTGCCAGGCCAGCTGTTTACTGGTATGTAATATTACTTTGCATTAACTCAAAATTCCATCAACAAACATTTCTTCATCCTTGCAGGTCACAGGCACATGCAGGTAGCAGGGATAAAACTTTTTGCAACTTAGTGTGCGTCTCACTGGCAATGTCCCTATGTTATTTCGCTGACTGATAAAAACGCTTTTTGTTCAAGCACTACATTCACAGAAAATTTCTGGAGCACAGGACCTGTATAAGCGTCCAGTGATCATTGTCTATCGAACTTCATCTAGTAAACCTGACTATAATCACAATTATACACAATATTGGTCTACACCTGTCTTTCTTTATTTGTTTATCATAAATGTCAATTAAACTTAACCATCATGAGTTTTAAGCTACCGCGCATAAATACCACCGCTTAACATACCTTACAACATTTGCTCCTATTTTCCACATATTTGAATTAAAATTAAAATTCTTTGATCCAAACGTATAGCGTTGCTGAGCCTTGTCCTCATGAGCAACAGTAGAATTGCATGTTATTGTGCCATCAAGCCCACCTCATGATTTAGAACATAAAAAGACGTATAAGAAGAGGCACAAAAAGAAACACATTTCATGATAGTGAATATGCTTTAAAAAGCTTCTCCACAATAGTTGTATATACTGCGGTGAAATTGTATAGCATGCGAAAAGAAAAATAATACCGGCAGTTGAAGGCCCCAGTGGCGCACTTGAGATAATATTAAAGACTACAACCGTGGCCCAGTGGGGTTTTCCGTTTTTATAACAAATTACCACTTCGGTTCAGTGCAACACGCTGTATGCTTCAGCGCGGAGGCCTCAGCTGAACACCTGAGATTATAGTAAAGGCTAGAGCGTAACCGAGTGAGGTGTACAGCTTCTATAATAACGCGTTGCTTACACTGCGTATGCGCGCAAATTCTCACTCGCTTCACTGCAATACAGTGAATGCTTCGCCGCGTTACAAGATTACCGTGGGGCTGAAGGTAATAGAAGTTACGGTTTGTTTTTTCTAAACTGAAGTATCGTAGCAAGCTCGGTGTTTTATTAGTTTCCCGCTTGGTCTACAATTTGTTTCAATAAGAGACGAGACAGTTACGTGTTGGCCCCGCGCTTTTCCTTCACGCATAGCGGGTATAAGAAAATCATATTCCACGAAGAATGGGGCTTCAGAGCTAAGCCACACGCACGGCAGCAGGAAAGTTCATGGTTTGAAGCATGCTTTCAAGGCTTATTGCATATGTGCGTGGTTATCGTTCCGCATAGCATGCACTCAGTCACTCTGCGCGGTATCGAAATATTTCGGACAAGTACGTGCTCCGCGTAACGTATGCGGCTTTAAGTCTTTGCTAGCGCCCTCAGAAATATGCACTTTGAACTGCAACAAGAACATCCCGTGTCGTCGTTATTGTTGTGGCCTTAACACATGGTGATGATGATGAAGCCTCAATTAATGGCACAACCCACTACGGTGGATAGGGCGCAAATCGGGTGGTAATACGATTGAAAAAAATTACGTAATAAATAAATAACACAAGAAAACCGAAAATCAATGAATAATCTAAAATGAGAAATAAGCAATTAATAAATGAGATAAAGTAGTGCTTAATACGATAGTCGGCCTTGCCTTTATAGGAGTAGCAAGAAGAAGTTATTACTCAAATACATAAAGTAAAGGATATATTTAAACATGAGCAAGTTAAATTTTGAATAGTAACATTACTTATAATTTAACTGTGAATTTGTGTTTTTCATTTTCAATTTTCTAAAAGGAAGTAGATGTAAATCAAATATGGAAACTACGAAATATTAATAAGGCAGTCTTTTTGTGTCACACAGGAAATTAAAAATGGCTCGGCAAACGTTCTTGGAGCTCTATCCTAATACCGTTGTTCCAAGGGAGAGCATAACAGTACTGCCTAAAGGCAGTCCTACATTTCGAAGCGGAATTTCCAGAGATTGTTTTCGATGAGTACAAAACTGCCGACACGAAAATAAAGAATGATCGATGGATTCCGACTCGTTGCAGAGGTAGCATAAAGAGAATACCGCCAGGCTACAACTGTGCAAGTAAGAATTAGGTTTTGCAATACGGCGACTCAGCCTTGCAAATTATACTCCGAATTGCCGGTTAGGAAACCATTGTCGGTTCCAAGAGTGATTTAGATGCATGAAATCTGCCAAAATCAGACCTTTTTTATCTTCGGTCAAAGAAAGATGCCTATATCTGGCTGCAGCGATTTGCGCAGTTGCCGGAAGCACAGATTTCACCGGACCTGTTAAAGAAGCTCGTGCTGAGGAATTGGCTATGTCATGGCTCCATGACCATGCCGCAGCCGTCTTCCTTTTCGATGTGGCGCGTGTCCACATTCCGCTTGAATACTTTTTCAGTGTCTTTGAAAACCGAGCGACGCTGCTTTCGAAAGTGAGGCGTGACGTTGACAAAGGCCTGCACACAACCCTTGCGCAACGTTGCAGAGGCGTTTCTTGAAGCAATTCAAGTTGCCTCGCGTGGCTCGGATACACCACTGTGCAAGTAATGCGTGCTCCTTTCACCGAATGGGCTTCAGTGCCCACTGGTGCATCGCGTTCACCGCGTTGACAGCCCAGTGTCGGAGCGTAAACGAACTTAAATCTTGGAGGCAACGTCGGAGGCCGCGCTCCTGGGTGCCTCCATGCTGGCAAAAGTGGCCTGCGGCAAGAGCCAATAGGCGCGCAGCTCGGACTTCTCGGCGACCAGCGGATATGTTTGCCTTATACGCGGCCGGGATACGCATTCGGTAAAAAAGATGGCGTCCGGGAACCATTCTGGTGCTTTCTGTCGCCCAAGATAATTGTGCTGACAGGAAAGAACTTATTTCGTTTCGAGAGTGCTTACAGAAATGTCCAGGAGGGCTCCAGTATGGTGCTTTTATTGAGCACCAACAGCCAAACATATACGAGGAGTGCGCTGTCTCATCCCTCATACTACAAAGTGAGGCGCTTCCGACAAATGGCGACTCTGTAAGTCCTCGCCGCCAATATCAGAGACGTCTACCATTGGGAATCAAGCAGAATACAGCTCTTGCATCGAAATAACTGGTAGAAATATTATTACCACAACATTGTGACCGGCTGCCGGATAAACTGTGCCCGAATTCCCAAAATCTATATTGCGTAAGAGCGTTCTTTCACTGGCAAGCAAACCGGAGGAAGTTAGGTTCCAATGGCGTTCGCTGATAAGAACGAGATCATAGGTACAATACCTGCCGTGGTGGCCACATTTCGATGGCAGCGGAATGCACGAACAGACTTGTCTGTCATGCGTTACCTGAGCGCTAAAGAACTTCAGGGGCTCAATATTATTCTGAAGTCTTCCATTACTCCGTGCCTCATATTTACATCGTGGTTTTGCCATGGAAAACTCAAGGCTTTACGCTTTTTTTCTCATTGGCCAGCATTCGAGCATCAGCCAGTCACGACAGCAATCTCTGCTATAGCAAGTCGAGCACCCACCTATGTAGGCACCACTTAGGTAACCGAAGTTTTGTGAATAAGGGGCCCTACCAAGCACCTTGAAACGATATTTTTGCAGGGTGTTACGATTGACGTGTAACACCCCGGGAAAAAGGATGCTCAAAGACCGTGTCTAATCGAAAGGGAGGATGGATCTATAATTTGCTATGGTTGTCTCGAGCCGTTGCCGGTCTGGCAGGCGCCCCTCCATGATTACAGGCCCCTTTGTGTGTGCCTGACTCTAGGGGAGACCCTTTCCGCGAGCCAAACAGCACCCGCGGGTTGGCGCCAGAGGAGGCAAGCATGTGCAAGGTCGCCTAGGAGAAAGGATTAGCCGCCCATCCCCGACCAGACTCAGTGCATGTCACGTGACGTTGACGTGAGCAAGATCCCGCCTACGACTTGAGTGGGCCTATTTAAGCGGCAACGCAATGTACTTTTTCAATTCATTCATTCAATTCCCTTCTTCTATATCCTTCACCAACTATTCAATAAACTGCGCAAGTTTCGCACTAGAAATCTTCTGGTCCCTGCCTGGTCGCCTTGGTCTGCTGGACGCCTGCAGCCTGTCGACAACGCAACGCTACTCAATAGTAATGCCGGTCGAGGTTTGAGTAACCGGCGTCGCAACAAGGCATCTTATTTGCATTTGTGCTAGTTTGTATGAACATTTCTATAGCTTGTCTGACCAAGGGCGAGATGTATGATCGCCCGGAAAATTATTAAAGAAAATTATTTCGTTTTGACGTCGGTAAAAAAAGAAGTACTACCAAGTCACTTTCTTATGAAGAGCTAGTTGCCGTTATTCTTTCTTGCTTTACGGAAACTATTCGCATTCAACGCTGTGATATTCATAAAGCAGACCATACCACCTAGCAGCCGCGTTAGCACATTGCGGCCGAACGTAACAGACATCAGCCATTCTACTGACGCGTGCTGGTCAGTGATAAACGGGGCTTATGGCACAAAAGTGAGGAATAGCTTATGCCTAACACAGTATTAGAGAAATTTCTGTGCGAGCTTCTCCGCAGCAAAACAATGGAGATACCCATGACACCTGCAGGAAAAAAAATTTACCAGAAGTTAGCATCGCTAACGCTCTACGTAAGCTATGGCGTATTTTGATTGTGATGACCGTGATGTCTAGACAAACGCGCGCGTACGTTCCGGTCGACCTTGAATGAACAATTATTTATATGAAAGCAGCGTTTCTAGAATTCCCATCTCTATCGCGATTACATGCGCGTTGTTACGCGAACGCGTTATTAAAGCTTAACCAGTCTATCTCTTAGTAAATATATGGATACACCAGGCGAATTTCCGCCGTTGCCGTCGTCATTGCCGTCGTCGTCGCCATGATGTTTCCTATAAAGTCCAACTGCTATAACATCGCAACCACGCATTGTATGCTGTAGGTACACTGGAAAGAAGCTTGCGAGGGAGAACGAAGAAGGGGATGGTGGCTTGATTGATGCGGCGGCGTCATTTCGCTCGCGCAAAAGGCAGGAACGCGGGTACAGTGAGCACCTTCTCACACGCGCACGGGACGGAGCAGCGAGGAGGGAGATGTGCGCTATCTACAAGCGGGAAGGGAAAGGGCCAGCTAAGTACGCGTCTCCTCTTCTCTTTCGGCTCCAGCCGTACTGATGATATAGGGCTTTACTGATGAACATAAGGCCATACTGATATAGGGCTGTACTGATGAACTTGCAAAGTCAGAGAATCGTTTGGAATAAAACCACGAAGTTTTCCCAAATCCGTGCACTACACATCATTCCCATGATGGCTGATTTGCCCTGCTTGCAGCTACCGTTGACACATGTGCCACAGCTTCCTCTGTTATTTATTGTTTTAAACTGTATGCTTGACGCGGTAAATTACTTGGCTGCAGTGTTCCGCAAAGGCAACACTATTCCGTTAAACGCCTTCAGCGTTAGGATCACGATACAGCCGTCAGCACACTTAACACGAACGCTCCGCAGCGTGGCCTGGACCAGCTTGGATTGATACCAGCGCCGCGAAGCGTTGTGCTCTGTTATCTCGGTATGTTTGCATCGGGTTACGATAGCTGGAGCGCAGCTCGATTTGACCGCTCACCTTGTCTTTCGCTTGTGTCTGACCGGCGGCGAGAGTGCGCTCACTTCACATGTCCGTTCCACCAGGTTTCGCTCGTGGCTGCGGAATCACGCGCATCCAGAAAACACGTTGCGGGTTGCTTATATCGGCAAAGCGAAATGACGGGCGACAGCTTGCGCGCCTTTCGGGTTTGGCCTCAAAGCTGGCGCTTTAAGGAAATGATAACTAGGAAAAGCAGAGGAAATGCAGGTTTCTGGCGTTTGTAAAGATTGGAGAATAAATAAATGTGCAAATCCTGTGGCGTAGTTGTTCATGTTCTTCATTTCTTATATTCTCTGACAGCGCGCATTGGAATGCTCTCGCAGGTTAGTGTCTGGCTTCCTGTTTAGTCCACGATGCACTGAAGATCCACTTTCGGGACGTAAGAGCTGCGCATGTCCTGAGCAAGAAAGACGCGTGGATGCAATTCAAACTAAACTTTTAATGACCAGTTATTGGCGAAAAGCGGTAAGTGGCATCTTGTCGGATAAAAAACTGGCTTTTTAGGTAACTAGAAAGACTCTGGGCATAGATGCAATGTATCGAAATATAGCATGTTATAGCTTATAATTGCACATTAGGTAACTCGACGACCCCGTCGCTACTTGGTGACTTACACAGCGGTTTCCCCATTTTATTCACAGTGTCATGCTTGACCCTTTGCAATGCGCGTTACCTATATGGTTTTTACGCTAGTTTTCAAACTGGCAAACTGCAGTTAATATTTCAAATGGGTGTATGTTTCTCTGGAAAAGGATTCGGCAGAGACATTCAAGATTGCTTACGTATGGGAATGCGAAAACATGTCATTTAATGAAGACATGGATGTTCGGTTGCGGTTTGCCAATTGAGTTTACTAAATGCGATGCATTTCTTCGTGAACCTTTGCCACTTTGACAGTATCTATCTATCTATCTATCTATCTATCTATCTATCTATCTATCTATCTATCTATCTATCTATCTATCTATCTATCTATCTATCTATCTATCTATCTATCTATCTATCTATCTATCTATCTATCTATCTATCTATCTATCTATCTAGCCGCCTACGTCTTGGTGATTTCGTTAACTTGGTAGGCTCCCCGCGCACTGCTTCGCATAACATCGATTCCCACAGGGCATGGGATCTGCCTGCTTTTTCAGTCGGCCAGTCTTTACCTTTTCGAATTTTGGGCACTACGCACACACACAGACAGGCGCGCATGACATTACCCGGAACGTTGTACGACGAACGGTTGCGCCACAAGTTTGGTGTGAATAGCACCTGCGAGAGCACTCCGCGAGAGCGCTCCGATGCGCGCTGTCAAAGAATATAAGAAATCAAGAACATGAACAACTATGCCACCGGATTTGCAGATTTATTTATTGTCCTACCTTTACAAACGCCACAAACCTGCATTTCCTCTCGTTTTCCTATTTATCATTTCCTTACAGCGCCAGCTTTGAGGCCAAACCCGAAAAGCGCCCGAGCTGTCGCCCGCCATTTCGCTTTGCCGTTACAGTCAACTCTCAGTTGTACGAACGTCGGTTTATCAAATATTTCAGAATAACGAACTCTTTAAAAATCCCCCGCAGTTTTCTTATAGATTCTATGCAAAAATGCTTCACTTAAATGAATTTCGGAACAGTCAATATTTCAGTTTAACGAACTCGCTCAGAGGACCAAGGCTTGCGCTGCACTGCACTGCAGGCGCAACCGATGCCCGCCCTCATCAAACCGCCGCTCCAGAGGCAATGTAACGTCGCTGACGCTACAGCGCCCCTGGGGCAAAGTGGCGGCGCAGAAAACGAACGGCAACGAGGCATGGCCTCCAAGATAGCCCGCACAAAACGAGCAAGCATGTAATCTCGGAGGCCATAAACAGAGTAACATCGTTGCCGCTTACAACGCCGCCAGAGCAAAGCGGCGATCTGTCACATCACGAACCACATGGTGTGCGTTTTTTGCGACTGGCTAGTCGTGGCATGGTCGTCATCTCTTTCTTTCCAGTCTCGTCGGTTCGGCGTGTGCACACAAACGACCCACGTGGTGTGTTTTTCATTGATATGTACACATTCCATTCCACACATTTCTAGCACTATGGATGCCATATCTATTGCTCCATGAATTGCACTTCATACTTTTGACTCTCTATGTCATGTCTTATCTTGGTCTAGTGAACATTCAGTTTAGTGAACTTTCAGTTAAGTGAACATTTCCTGTGGTCCCTTGAAGTTCACTCAAGTGAGAGTTCACTGTATAAGTAATCCGCAACGTGTTTTCCGAACGCGCGTGAGACCGCAGCAACGAGCGAAACGTGGCGGAACGGACAAGTCAAGTGAGCGCACTCTCACCGGCGGTCAGGCACAAGCGAAAGACAAGACGAGCAGTTAAATCGAGCTGCGCTCCAGCTATCGTAAGCCGCCGCAAACATGCCGATATAACATAATACAACACTTCGCGGCGCTGGTGTCGGTCCAAGCCGGTCTGGGCCACGCTGCGGAGCGTCCGTGTTAAGAGTGCTGCAGGCTGTGCATACGAAAAATCCTGAGCATCGGCAATAAAGCTTCACTTTAAAAATCTCAACATCAGGATAGGCGGGCTGAGTTTAGAGTTCGGAGACATGCTAAAAATGGTCTTAGCCAAAACACAAGGACGAGACGGACAACAAATGAATAATTTTCGATTTGAGCTCTTCCTCACTAACCTGCAGCGGGGAGGCGTTGAAACACGACTTGCGAAACAGAAATTATGGTTTACTGGCTAAGATAAACTGAGCAAAAAAGTTGCTGCCCATTTGTGTGAGGCATACGCGAGGTCTCCTTTATTTTCAACTCTTGATAATTACTTTCCGAAGTGAATCTGGGGGGGGGGGGGGGGGGGCGGGGTGGAGGCGAAGTAGGCTGCGTTGCTGGCTGTTCTCCGATTGACGCGTGGTGCGAGTCACGCCATCGCATAATGCCGTCGGACTTCACAACCATCGCATGAAAGCTGTTGCGGCACTCCCTTTAACAGCTTTGCTGTAAAATGAATTCCTCTGAACAGCTGCGCGAAAACAGAGGACACGTCAAACCGTGTAGTCAAACGCCTAGACGTATAGATATTTGTGCAAAGTACACTTTTTACAGCGACAATTAAAATTTTCTTATCAATTAAGATGTGTTTCCATCGTCAACTAATGGTAAAGAGGGTATTAGCGATATTTAGCGCTACAGTTTCCAGGTTACTCCAGTTCGAGCAAAATGTTTCTGCGCTTATTTTATTTCTCATTTCATACTTACCGTCGTCCACCGTGAAGACAGGTTTGTCGGTTGTTGATCCTTCCTTTAAATAGTAAGTGTGGTTCTCTCTGAAAGATACACAAAATTTCCGTCTCATGCATCTTTTCGGCAAAATGAAACCAAATGTGTTCTAGGTGCAATATAATTATTTTGTTTCGAAGCACGCAATCACACACACTTCTCAAGTAAACTGATATGTCTGTCTCACTTTCATTGTTGTACATTTCGCTCATTGATTATTAACCGCCGTGGTTGCTTAGTGGCTATGGTGTTGGGCTCCTGAGCACGAAGTCGCGGGATTGAATCCCGGCCACGGCGGTCGCATTTCGATGGGGGCGAAATGCAAAAAAACCGGTGTATTTTCATTTAGGTGCACGTTAAAGAATCCCAAGTGGCCCAAATCTCCCGAGTTCCCCACTACGGCGTGCCTCATAATCAGAAAGTGGTTTTGGCACGTAAGGACCCCGTAATTAAAAATTAATTAATTAAACTTTCATCTTCCCAAGGAATGTTTCGTGCACGTACTGTCAGTTGCGAAGCGTTTGGAACAGGCCACATATTGTGCCAATTACATGCGCACCTGCCTAGAAACGCGAACCTGTCGCCACCATTTTTTCTAAGCTAGCGCATCACAGGGTGTTACAGAGGATACTCAAGTCAGAGTCCCCTTTCTTAACCGTACATAACTTCGGCATTAAGAAAAAGACCCTTCGAGGATGGTTTTTACTTATGAAAAAACAATCAGGAACTTGGTGTTCCACCTAAGAAAACGTTAAATGATGATAAAAGTGCCGTCGGCGTTCACAGGTGCTTCGAATGCCGACACTTCTATCCGAAACAACTTCATGTTGATTAAGCTTAATAAATACTGCAATGTGCTTTGCTAATAATTTGTGCAAGTTATCTGACGCTGCAAATCATAATTTGGTTCTCCCGATCCGACACTTGGACCGAGTAAGCGCATTTTGCGATCCGTTATCTTTTGCTCGCATGGACGTTGCTTCGGAAGAGCGCTTTCCCTTTTTCTTGTCCCTAACAATATACATGTCGTCTTCTCCATCATACGCAAGCAAATGACTGAGTTTATTCATTTGACATTTGACATTAAATTTCAGTATTCGACGCCAACTACCCGTCTCCATTCAGGGCATTGGTGGAAAGCTGGTGAGAGAGCAATCGTAACTATATTCATGTGTCTCTTTGCAAGCTATGCTCTAGTCATTTGTACGAATACTTCACGTCAACCTATCGCAACATGGTGCAATTGCGTGATGTGCGTTCTAAACGAGGCTGCCTCTGCTGCACGAATTTCCCACGGTAAAGGCGATGTGACGCATCGCTGTCACATTCATGCAAACACAATTACCGCAAATCGCTCTCATACAAACCTCTCACCTGCTGCGCGTGAAGCCAGCTACCTAGTACGTTGCGTGGAACTGCACGAAACCTATGTTTTAAATTCTAACTTGAAGCGTTGGGCTGTGTGCACCACGTATAATCATCAGGGGCTGCGGGTCACCACGCATGGTGTACAGGCTGCCTAGATGCATCTGCTAAAGAAGTAGGAGGATCTTACATCAGAAACTTGGTTGTCGTTGTGGGGATATTCTATGTGCAGGCGAATTTTGAAATGTGCGCAATGTGCGATGTAGCCCGTGCCTACATCAAGTGGACGGCCACGGACATACAAATAAGGCCGGAACTTCGTAAGAGCGCAGATGATTGTCGGGCATTCTTTTCCATCACAGTGAAATTGGCCTCATCTTTCGTAAGCTTACGAATTGCATAAGTCACGACATGCTCAGGAAACCCTTGTTTTCACTGGGCAAGCGCAGCACCGAGGCCAACACCGCTGGCTTCTGTGTGCACCTCGGTAGGGGCTGTTGTGTCAGAATGGCGCAAAATTGGCGGAGACGTTAGCAAACGACTGAACTTTGTGAAGGCCTCGTTGCACTCGGACGACCACGAAGTAAGGCGTCCATTGCTTCTAAGTAGCTTCGACAGATGCGATATGATGGCGGCGAAATTGCGGATGAAGCGTCCGAGTAAGAACAGAGACGTACGGAACTACGCAATTTTTTGACATACGTTGGCTTAGGGAATTCGGCGACGGCCCAAAGTTTGGCTGGATGATGGAGTATTCTATCCTTGGATACGAAGTAATATAGAACTGTCAGCTGCGGAGCTGTGACTCGGCACTTTCCCAGGTTTCGTTGTAGGCCAGAGTTTGTTAAACGCGTCAAAACACACCAGAGCCGGCGAATTTGCGTGGTGAAGTCAGGAGAAAAAACTACAATGTCGTCAAGATAACACAAGCAGGTCTACCACTTCAAGCTGCATAGAACTCTGTCCATCATGCGCTAGAAAGTTGGCGGTGCATTACAAAGTCCAAAAGGCACTGCCTCAAATTCGTATAAGCCTTCGGGAGCGACAAAAGCTCGGACCGCTGCACCGGTGTAAGGTAATCGGCAATATAAGAACCGAACACATCACTGTCGATCGGCCACACGTAGAAACAGCACTGAGCGCACTGGAACTAGTAGAGCAACGGCCAGCTGGAACGTCCATAACTTGCACGTCCTCAATCGATTCTACATTGCCAACACAAACACATTCCCCTCGGAGCAGCATTACGGGGTATTGGAATGGGTTGCAAACGAAAATGGTGCTGGCGCACTGTCCAATGTCCACTGTCGCAAAAGCTGGGAGCAGACCTTTCCGAGTGAGAAAGCCGTCAGGTTGAGAGGGCAACCCACTAAACCGTTCCAATCCTCCTCTACTAATAATATCACGAAGTCAGATGCCCAAGTTGTTTGGCACTGACGAAGTCCTAGCGTGAAACTTAGAGTGTTAATGCTACTATTGATTTTCTTAGTTTTCCGCAGAACAATGGTCATCTTGCACCACAGGACGTAAACATCTAGCGTTGCCTGAGCACTTTGCTGGCTTCACATCGAAAGCTTAACCCTTTCTATTTAGTTTGTTTCAAGAATTGTGTGGGACGTTCTCTGTCCTCTGGTCAGTTGATACCGCCAAGGCCGAATGGGTTAAATGAAAATGGCTGAAACCACGTTCTCGGTCATTTAAAGGCATTGTCTGAAATACTTATAGTTTCCCCGCTACCATGGTAGGGCCGAAATTGACACAAATTTCAAAGTTAGAGAAAATGTGGCAGTTCTATGGTTAACGCTTACGAAGAAGTAGAGTTCGGGGATCGATTGTGGGCATCTAAGATAACTACTAATTACGCGTTTTCCCCAGGTTTTTATGCTTTATACGAAGAGTGTAGTTGGTTTTGCAGTTCTAGTAGTAAACGAGGCGCGGTACTTATTGCTCGTTGTAATGGGACACATGTCAATCATGAATCATGATGGCTTATTCTGGGTAAAGTATTCACAGCCTTTGTGGAAAATTATTCAAGAATTCCAGATGCTGTTATTGGAGACATCCGCAATGTTTCCCACAGTGCTAAAACAACAGTACAGGACACAATTAAAACTTAGCTAGAAAAACTTAAATGCTAACTATAATGCGTGGCGAAGCATTCACGTCTGTCGCTTAATTAGAAGCGTTAGCATAACTACAGAAGAATAGTTATTTCTCTATATTCATGTGGTATACCAGGTTTGCACTTGTTTTCCACGGTGCAATTGGAGAACTAAACAAGGCTTGTAATTTATATTTCACACAAATAAAGATGACGTTATGGGTAATACGTACACAAAGTTCGAAGTGTGTGGGTTAACTTTGTTTATTACAAATAATTACGTGCACGAGGGCTCTGGATCATTATGTTTGTGTTTGACGAGTAACGTGAGATTAAACCCGCTGCCCTGGCTTAAATAAAACGCCATAGAGATATAATTTCGCAGACTTTGCGAATGTGCATATCAAATTTGGTTAAGAATTTAAATGCGTGAGCATTAAACACAGCCACCTTAAGAAACTCCTTTAGCAAGTGCTTGAAAATGTTATGTAGCCATTTCAGGCTGCCTTTCCCACTGTTCCAAGGAAGGTCTACGTTACACCAAGCTTATATTTGGCTAAAACAAACTCACATTATAGGTAATGTGTGGGCAAAGTGCAAAGTCAATGGTTAACTTACAGGATTTGCAATAAACTAGGTTTTCAAGCACTACGGAGTGTTATGGATGTGCTAGAAGAGAAACTTGAGCGAGTTGGTGGTGATTCATGTTTCGGAAATTAGCAGCGCAATACTGACGAGGACAAAAGGAAAGAAGGGAAAGTGTCGTGTTTTTCTTTCCCTTCGTCATCGTCGGTATTGCTCTGTTTATTTCAATGTTATGGATGTGTTTAAGGACCGTCTTGATCGCACGCTCCGACGAGTACCAAGAATGCCAAATTATGCAGGCAGAGTGGTCTAACCGCGTCGCGGCCACATGGAATCCACGCTAGCTCCTCTGCCAGGGCCTCAAATACTCATTTACGCCTCTCTCTCTTAGGACCGCCGCCGAAATTATCCCGGGTCCCTGAAAGAACAAGTGCCACTAAGTTCAAATTTAGTGTAACTGGAAAGAATGCTATGGCAAAACTGTGGGCTAATTAAATGAGTGTGGTATAAATACAGCCTTCCCAAACATTTTCTTAATCACGAGTGCGAAGTGTCATGCGCCCATGATAAGCTACGTTTCCCAATGTCGAGGGAAGATTATGCGTGACACCAAGCTAACATTTCGTGGAAATTAGTCTCATCATCAGTGCAACGCATGGCGCATATCTAACGTAAGTGGTAATATTATAATCACCGCAGATAATTGCCAAATCGTCCTTTTTCTATTTTTATGTGTTGTAACAAGTTTTCCCCGGCATCCCCGCTGAACTAAACAAGCTACAGTGTTCATTTTCTTTTTCAAAATTAGTGAGAGGTCGTGCTTAGTGCGCAGGCTATGTTCAAAGTGTGTGGAGTAATTATGACCTCTTCAGAGCATTATATATGCGGGTGATCCGGAAAGTCATAAGGGTGTTTTACGAACAACGCAGGAGCAATACTGCTATCATGGGAGAGCTATGCATACGACGGAGATAAACACTCACAAAAAATAGGCATGGGCAGGGACGTATCGGCGAATGTTCTGGGGATGTGAAATGTGTGTGGATGAATTCCTTCAGAAAATCCTTCACGAATTCTTGAAAGCGTCCCATACGGGAAAGCTTTCACAAGGACCAGTAGCATAAGGGAAACATTTTAAATTATGTGCACTACTTATTGATATTCGAAACTTTATTTGCAACTTCTCGAGAGAGCCCGCCTCGCGGAAAATTGGGTTGTTTTTGCAACGTAACACAAGTCTGTTGTTCTTTTTTAGTTTTCATTTGTGTAGTGAATAAAAAGCAGATGCATTTGCGAGCCAATGATTTCATTGTCATCAAGGTTGACATCAACTAACACAGGTTTCAGACCCTCGGTCTATCAGATTCGACAGTTTTCAAAATCCGCACGTATACGCAACAACATCAACTCAATGGCTTTTGAAGCCAAGAAGAATATACATGGGAAATTAACCGTTGTAATAACAAAAGGCAAAAATAATAAGCAAATGGAAATCAATGTTGACGAATATACAGCTTGCTAACCTAGCTGCAACTTGTCTTTACGTCCACTTTCAGTTCCCTTTTCTTTATGATTGCAACAGCAATAATACGGCTGCTCGAAGCGCACTCATTGGCGTTGGCGCCGTTGTGCTGTTCAGCTATCGACAGTGCATGCGTGGATTTCGTGTGGAGGGTTACAAGGCCTCCCGAAATGGGGAGTGCGTTTATTTGCAAAAGCGACCAAGCCTAGTATACGCACTGTCACGCTCCACTGAATCAGCCTTGCCGGAGCCAAGGAATGAGTACAAATCTCCCCGGTAAAGTGATCAAAATGCGTCCGCTCCTGGCATAATAGTGTGCGAACGCACATTAGCATTGCGGTTGACAAGCTGCGAGCATGTGTGGATACGGCACCATGGACGGACCAGAGATTGCGCCATAAAACTCATTTTCTTCTTTCTCTGGAAACGCGACTGGAAATTCAAGACTGCAGTCCAAAGTTAGCATTACAAATTTTCGAAGAAATTCTGTTTCTTTTTGGCAACCCTGCGGCCCGTATACTTTTGCTCACGGGTGCAGACTGTTCTTAGCGAAACAGACAGTAAACGTCAAACTAAATATATGTAATCTTTTCTTTTGGGCAATAACAAAAGCCGAGATCTTTCGTTCGGCCTCCTCTCGTACACAGTCGAGGCAGAGCAAGTGCAATACCACTCATAAGGCTAGCGTTCCGAGAGGCCTTCATCACAAAGGTATACGTTGCTACCACTTTCAGTGCTTATAGCGTTCGGCGAAACTGTCAGCTGCTATTGCTACATTTAAATAAAATTAACAAGTAATTAACTTCATTGCTGGCTGACTTTAGTGATGTGTGAATATCTAAATTTTAGAATACAAATCGAATACTTTTGCTGTTTTCTTTGTTCTCTATTCCAGAATTCACCATTCAAGTGTGTCATAATCGCTGCGTTCGAGTGATATAAGAGGTAACAGAACTCTTTGCGGTCTAGAGGAAGAAAGACTGACGCAAGTCAGAACTCTCCCGAATGATTCTATTGCATGAGCAAGGTGGTTGTTGTGAAAGCACACCAGTTCCTGAGCACACGGAGGAAATACCTTAAGCACAGTACTTCCCAGTTGTTCAGTAATTATGTCTGAAATTAGGCACTACAGAAATTGTCTGTCTCGATTTAGGCATAACAATTTGTCCTTTGGTCAGCGTGATTATGCTTGAATTCCTTTAAAACGATATGTGGTCCTGTACTATTGCTCTTAGTCCTTTCACCGAGCACTAAGCTCTACTGCATTAATCTGGTTGCTGGCATTCTTTTTGTTTTATTACTCTTATTTTCTGGTGCACAACATACGAGTACCTTTCCTTTCTTTCTCGTTTGCAAGCTTTACAGCGCAGGTGGTGTGTAGTTGATAAATACAATAAATGTATAAGATAAAGTAAATAAGCCTTTGATTGCCTAAAAGCATTCACTGAACCTACATGTTTCAATTTTGAGTTGCAAATATTAATTTTTTCATCCGATGATCAGAAGTCGCTTTTCTCGTACCGCGATTCGGTTTTATTCGAATTTTTTTCGAACTCACCTACATTTTTTGTTGAATCACAAAAACCTTCTGTCCCCCAGTTTTATTCGCTAACGTATATAAAGGCACTACCACGACATAGCCTTCTAGGTGCTTGCCATTTGCACACTATGTGAACTCACGGTTGGCGTCCGTTCACGGGAGGTAGCACAAGTACGTAGGTAGCAGTCTTCTGGTTCTCATCGAGCTGTTGCCGCACAACCATCGCACAGTCCAGATCTCCATCGTCATCCGAATCAAACGCGGTGATGGCGTAAGGGAATACCTCGAATGTCTGCAATAACAAGCGAAGACATATGCGCCATTGAACCGAATGTACGAGTACTATAGTAGTAATATTATTCTGTATTTTGTGACAGAGCAGCTATGCAGAGGCCTTGTACCAAACTGTGTTCCATATTTTAATCAGAGCTTTAAAAAGGGTTAAATGGTTATTCTTACAGAGCTCTAACTGCGCTTTTGTCCCTTACTGCTGTCGAGAAATCTAAATACATCGTGAAAACTCCCTGCGAGTACTCATAAAGTATTTAAGTGTGGCCTAGTGGTATAGCATGTGCATATCTGTATCGATCTAATGTTCTCCTGTATTACCGTCTACCTCATGACAGGGAATGAAGATATGAGTTCCCCTCAGCGGTTCCTAACAGTATATGCAGGGAATGGGATCTTTCGCCTCCATATAGAAGTACATGTTCGGACGGTGAATGTCCTGTGTTATTTCGCCCGAAATTCTAATTCAGTTCCTTTATTTGCCATGACTGGCCCCGAAAATTTCGGTTTGTTCGTCTCCTCGTCATGCAAACCAACTTGTCATTTTCAACGAGTCACAGAATTCACTTTCATAGAAATATTTACTCTTGTACTGAGACTTCCTAAAAAGTCAGTCAATGATGATGATGATGATGATGATGATATGTGGTTTTTAATGGCGCAAGGGCCAGTTATGGCCAAAGAGCGCCATGACAAATTGTAATTTAAAGGATTTATTCTGAATGGCGTGGACAGTGAAATTATTATGGTAGGTGTGACATGGCTGTATAAGGGCATAAAAACTTTCGCCGTAAATGGCGTAAATATATAGCTGTTAAAATAATGACACTGATGAGTTATGGATGTGGACGATGGCAGTTTTGTTTTGATAAAGAAAACATACGAAAGCGAAACAACAGTTAGACTAGAGCATCAAGACGGCCCTCGAATACAAGGGCTGGTAATCAAGTGTTAAAATTTCCTGTCCAAATTATTTTCAGAATGTCGGTTTCGGCTAAGAAATCTAAGACTAAGGCATCTAAGGCAGTTTAAAAAGCGGTTCATCACTAAGAAAAAGTGCAGGGTGAAGTGGTATATTTTCCCGATATGCAGAAGGGAAATACTTTTTCCTCTCTGTTTCTATTGCAGGGCACTGGATAAGAACATGGAGCACTGTCAAGCTATCGCCGCACCTCCTACAAGTAGGAGAATCCCCGCCAGTCAAGTGGTAGGAGTGAGTATTGTAAATTTGTCCTATTCTTAATCGGCAAAGAAGTACTTCTTTGTGCAGTGCTGTTTTTTCACTTATCCAATTCCACAGTTTGATGTGTAACTTATTCAATGCTTCTGTATCCCACTCTGCTTGCCAATGATTCCTCAATCTACGGCGCAGAAAGGGCTTTAGGTCTGTGGCAGGAATGGGGATATTTCCATCTGTGTCGCTAAACCTCACTGACATAGCGTTTTCGTCAGCAGTTACGTTGCCTTTTATACCCTTATGGCCAGGTACCCAGCATAGGATAATCGCTTGGTTGCACATATATGCAGAGCACAACAAGCTATACAGCTCATTCAAAACGGGAATCTTATGCTTTCGTAAGCTAATCAGGGCTCTCACGACGCTTAATGAGTCTGTAAAGACGACAGCCTTAGCGACATTTCTGCGCCTTATGTGTTTAATAGCCGAAAGTGTACCGTATGCTTCTGCCGTGAAGATACTGGTGTGTGGGTTTAGCGGCCCAGATGTTGAAAATGAGGGTCCGAGAGCTGCGTAAGCAGCACCAGTAGGAGACTTCGAAGCATCTGTGTAATATTCGTCACAAGAATACTTCTCTTTAAGTTCAATAAAATGTGATTGTATGTGAGCCTCAGGTACTTGTTTCGATAATTCTAACAAAGAGATGTCACATTGGATAGTTTGCCACTCCCAATGCGGTGGAAGCCGAGAGCGCGTCATTAAGACATTCTCTAAAGAGAGACCCCTGTTTTTTCTGTGAGTGCTTCCAACAGGAGGGACAGAGGAGGCCGGACACCTGGGCGGTTACGGAACAGCCTGGCCATGAAGGAGTCGTGAATAATTGAATGACATGGATGATCCACAGCTGATTTTACCTTCAAGGCATACGAAAGATTTAGATATTTCCTTTGGTAGTACAGGGACCATTCATTAGATTTGACGTAAAGGCTTTGCACAGGACTAGTTCTAAAGGCACCTGTTGCAAGGCGGATGCCTAAGTGGTGTACAGGATCTAAAATGTTTAGAGTACTAGGTCCAGCAGAATTATAGACTATGGCGCTATAGTAAAGGCGTGTTAATATTAGGCTTTTGTACAACTTTATTACGCATCTCCTGTCACTTCTCCAAGCTGTGCGTCACAACAGCTTCAGCAGATTCATAGTCTTGAGGCATATTGCCTTAAGATACTTCAGGTGTGGCACAAAAGTTAGCTTACTGTCTAGAAGGATCCCTAAAAATTTGTGTTCACAGCTCACAGATAACCATTCTCCATTGAGATTGATTGCGGGTTCCGCCAGTATACCACTCTTATTAGAGAACAGGAAGCACGTACTTTTTTTCGGATTTAGCTTAAAACCATTTTCGTCCGCCCACTTAGACAATTTATTTATTCAAAGCTGTACATGTCGCTCACAGATACTTAGATTACATGATTTAAAACCTATCTGGATGTCATCTACATATGCAGAATAAAACATACTACGTGGTATGGCAGTCTGGATCGAGTTCATTTTGACAATAAAAAGAGTGCAGCTCAGCACACCTCCTTGTGGAACACCAGGCTCATGCGTAAATGGACAAGACAGAGCGTCGCCAACTATAACACGGAACGTGCGATAGGAGAGGTAACTGTGAATGACGCATAACAAGTTGCCTCGAACTCCCATTTCAGACAGATCACGGAGGATTCCAAAGCGCCAGATTGTGTCCTATGCCTTCTCCATATCTAAAATACGGACAGGAAAAACTGTTTGTGGACAAAGGCATCACGGATATTTGTCTCAATGCGGACAAGGTGATCTATTGTGGATCTGCTCTCTCTAAAATCGCACTGTAAGGGATCTAGTATCTTCTTGCTTTTAAGAAAATGGATGAGGCGACGGTTAATCATTTTCTCAAATAATTCGCATATACAACTTGTCAGAGCTATAGCCCTATAACTGTTGGGCGAGGAAGCGTCCTTGCCCTCTTAGAGAATATGGATTACGATTGCTTCTTTCCAGACAAACGTAATGTAGCCTGCGGAGATCATAGAATAGAAGAGTGACAGTAGTGTTTCTTGGGTTTCAGGGTGTAGGTGTGTGATCATCTCGTACATTACTCTGTCACTTCCTGGGGCCGACTTGTTGCAACAGTTCAGTGAGGCTTGGAGCTCAGCCATTCCAAATGGACGATTGTATGCTTCATTGGATCAGCTGTTGCGCCCCAATTTTATCTGTTCTGCAAGTCGCTGGTATTTTAGAAATGTGTCTGTGTAATGAGTTGTACTAGAAATGTGCTCAAAATGTGATCCTAGACAATCTGCCTGATCCTCAAGAGTGTCTCCTTGTGTATTTAATAAAGGTAAGGGATGAGTTTCGCGAGCTTTTATTTTGTTCACCCTGTTTCAGGCTTTTCGTTCATCTGTATATGAATTGATGCTGCTTATGCAGCTTTTCCAAATTTCGCGTCTAGCGTGACGGCGCGTTCTTCTACCTTGCGACTTGATCGCCTTGAAATTAATCAGATTCTCTGTGGTTGGGGAGTTACGGAGGAGGTTCCAAGCCTTATTTTGCTTTTTCCTGGACTCCCTACACTACTCATTCCACCATGAAATACGTCGTTTCGAAGGCGACCCATTTGTTTGGGGAATACATACTAATGCAGCCTCAATAATGAACGCTGTTATGTGGGCTAATGCGTCGTCTAAGCTAAGTTCAGAGATAGTATTCCAGGGCAGCTGTGTTAGTTCGCGAAACGTTGTCCAGTCGGCTGATTCAACTCTCCATCGAGCAAGATGTGCATGACACTCACTTTGTTTTTCAAGGTTTAGAACGATGGGGAAGTGATCACTTCCATAAGGGTTATTAATGACATCCCACTTAAGATATGGCACATTTGCACTTGACGCTATGCTTAGATCAATCGAAGAAAATCTTTTGTGTGTAGAGCTGTAAAATGTTGGCTTTTTCTTTTGCAGCAAGCAGGAACTTGAAGAGAACAGAATGTTTTCGCATCACAGCGAGAGTCGCCCCACAGTGGGCTATGCGCGTTTAGATCACTGACGACTATGTAAGGGTGATACAGCTCATCAATAAAGCTGTGAAATGTTGTGCTAGAGAGTTGATAACTTGGGGGAATGTATACGGACGCGATAGTAACTAGTTTATTTAATAGTACTGCTTGGATAGCAACTGCCTCCAGAGGGATTCGGAGTTGCAGTTGCCGACAAAAAACGCCTCTGTCTACTATTATTGCTACCCCGCCGGACGATGCAACAGCATCCTCTCAGTCCTTCCGGAAAATAGCGTATTGCCTAAGAAAGTTTGTTTGCGTAGATTTAAGATGTGTCTCCTGAACACGCAGCACCTTTTAATTGTATGTGTAAGAGTTCTTTGATATCATCGAGGTTGTGGATCAGACCTCTCACGTTCCAGTGTAATATTTGTGTGTCCATATTGTTTGTGTTTATGTACTGTGTGTCAAGAGATATCACTGAGGTTGGCTCAAGGGACCTTTCCAGGCCCCTTGATGCGGGGTATTTCTTTTTTGTTGTCGCGCTCCAGGGAGCAACGCCGCTCCTTCGGCGTCTGAGACGCCGGGGAAGTTTTTTTTACATCCATCGCCCCGTCAGAGGCGCTGGATGACGCCCGCTCAGCGGGCACGCTCGGGGGTTTTTCGGGCCTGTCTGCACGAGCAGTGGCCCTGGGACCGGCAGGCTCGGAGGTCTGCTGGCCCTTCGTGGTAGGGGGCGGAAGAGCCATGGCTGCTCCCGCCAGGGGGCAGCCATGACTTGCGCGGCTTGTGACTTGAGACGACGACGAACTGTCTTTTGATACAGCGCCGTTCTTTCTAGCTCCGGTTTATTTCTGTGAAAACCTAAGTTCATCCGCTGGTCCTCGCTCCCTGCTCAGTCGTAATGGAAGTGGACGACCCCGCACGTCTGCCGGCGACGGCGGCATCAGCGGCCGCCGCCTCCAGGAAGCGGATCGGTCAGCAGAGCGACACCGACAGCGAGGACACCCATGTCTACTCTCTCAGCAGTGAGGACACTTCCGATGACGACTTCCAGCTTGTGCAGAGCCGCAGAGCGAAGAGAAGGAACACCAGGACGTCCTCATCGTCAAGCACGCAAATAGTTAGACAGACGCAGAGGCCGGACGCCAATACCATCATATCTGTGCCCCTGCTTCCCAACGTCAACATGAAGCTACTTAACAGGCAATCTGTGTCGATGTCACTGGAATCCCTGGTACCAAATTAAATATCGGACATTCAAGTGAACAACCGAAAAAATCTTCTGGCGGTTGATGTCCAGCATGCGGCTGCTTTGACCACTCTATGCAGAGTAACGGACCTCGATGGCATTCAGGTGCGCTCTTACATCCCTCTGGGATCTGACGTAGTCACCGGCGTTATCTACGACGTAGACGTCGCCATCCTTAATAAGGACTTGCGCATTCTTATCAAGCCAGCCAAAGATGAGGTCATCGTTGATGTTAAGTGGCTAGGCAGTTCAGGCTGCGTGAAAATAGCATTAAAGGGTATATATATACCCTCGCATGTTAAGGTGGGACACTTCAGACATGCAGTGCGGCCTTTCATTGCGAAACCTCTTCAGTGCCGCAAATGCATGAAACTAAGACACGTGAGCAGCGTCTGCGAAAATAAGGCAGCATGCCCCCGCTGCGGAGAGCCCCACGCTGTAGATAAATGTGGCGCGACTGTAGTGAGGTGTTCAAATTGCGGAGGATGACATGAAGCTTGATGGAAGAAATGCCCACATATTAAGAAGGAAATGGCCATCTTGAAAGAGATGGCGAGAAATTATTCATCTCATCGCGGAGCCGCTAAAAAAATCAGGAAGCGACGTTCACGTCGCCGGCGCTCCTCAAGGAAGGCGCATGCCACCTCCTACAACACCACCTCCTCCTCCACCGCCTAGGCCAGACAATGTGGAAAGGACCGCGAAGAGCAATTCCACTGAGAAGACCACATCTGCCGAATCTTGGCTGGTTCTACCGAAACGACAACATTCACCAACAGAATCACAGCAAACTTTCGCTGGACAACCCCTGACGTCTACTGTCGGCGATTTGTGCAACCAAGACAGGCAGGTGGCTGATATGCTGCAATCGCTGATTAATACAATGCGCAATATACTGAACAAGCTGCAAACACCAGCAGCTCGAAGCGCTCTGCAATTACTGGATGCACTAAATCCAGTGCTTGCTAGCATCGTTCAAGCATCATGGCTCGACCAATAGTCCCCTTCCGCACTGAACTTAAAAGTGCGTCGATCCTTCAATGGAATGCCAGGGGTCTAAGGACCCGTATATAAGACTTTCGCCAATTCATTTTCATAAATCGCTTCCCCATACTGGTCATTTGCGAACCAAATACATCAACTCCACTCAGACTGTCCGGTTATGAATCTTTCGTCTCGTCCACATGCAGCGCGAGCACGAAAGTGATCATCTACATCCGCACACACTTAACATATGTCGCTAACGCGACAGAGCCTCATGACGACAACCAATATGTCTGCCTAAATGTCCAAAAGAAGAATGTGTCATTTACACTAATTGGAGCCTACATATCCCCAGCGGGTCACTTTGACGGCGAACGACTTAAGAAAATATTACTAACGAACAATGGCCCCTGGGTTATCACAGGTGACTTCAACGGGGATCACCAGCTATGGGGAAGCACTAAAATTGACTCCAAAGGCAGGAGCCTTGCCTCCTTTCCTGCCGACCATGATTTGTGCTTTGTGAATGACGGCAGCCCTACATTTCTGCGAGGCACGACTTACAGTAGCTGCTTGGGCTTAACTTTGGTGTCACGGCGCTTTGCCTCGAGCGTCCAATGGTTTACAGACATAGAAACATATGGAAGAGACCATATTCCAACATACATAAAGATTAGAGGAGTTGAGCAATGCTCTTCTACTGTCTTGCGTACAGTTGATTGGCCAAATTTAAGAAGGATATGGATGACACATGTCGGGAAGGCCTCTCACACACTATCGAAGAAGCAATCGCAGAGGCATTGAAAACATCCATCTGCTCGCTTACAAGGTCAACAAGGCGAACAGACTTGGACATGGAACTGGAGAGGCTGCGTGCGGCACGCCGACAGGCGGAGAGGAGGTATCGGCGCACGAAGTCCGTCTTGGATCAGAAGGCTTCACGACGCATACAAAAGAAAGTCCAGCGTCGCATGGATAAATTGGAAGATAAGCGATGGAAAACATTCTGTCAGTCGCTTGATCCGCGAAAATCGCTCCCGCACATGTGGAGAACGGTTAGGGGTCTTCGCTCATATCCGCATCAAAGGAAGCCCTTCGCTGCTCTGGCCCTCTACCAACAGCCGCTAGGAACTTCAAGTGGCTGAAGAGTTCTGTGCACGGATTGCTGGGTCCGTGGCCATCATTACTGACGCAGCATTGAATGACCACCCTGAGGCACGTGTACCAGAAATGAACGTGCTAGTTTCACTCGAACAGCTCGATGCTGCGTTGGCGACCTGCAGGCGTTCTTCGTCACCAGGACTTATGGCATCACGTATGCTGCCCTATGCCACCTTGGACATGACGCACGTGATGAGCTGCGCAGCTACTACAATGAGTCTTGGCAGAACGGCGCCGTTCCTAAACAATGGAAATCGAGCCCCTTGATCCCCATTCTGAAACCTGGAAAGTCTCCGCTTCAGATCTCATCATATCGTCCGATTGCGCTTTCGAGCTGCGTCGGCAAAGTGATGGAAAGAATGATTATTGCTCGATTGGAATGGTACCTAGAACGATTCAACGTCTATCCAGACGCCATGACAGGCTTTCGTCGAGGTCGCACGTCCATCGACAACGTCATTGACATCGTCACATAGGTCCAAAATCAAAAAAGGCTCAAGCGCCTATCTGCGGCACTTTTTCTGGATATAAAAGGAGCATACGACAACGTCGCCCATGAGGCCATACTAAACTCACTTGAGGCTGTTGGAGTTGGTGGCCGGATGTATCAATGGATTCGGGACTATTTGACTGAGAGGCGTTTTTTTTACAGACCGAAGACGGCCCAACTTCAGACCATTACATCTGCCGTGGTGTGCCGCAGGGTGGAGTGTTGAGCCCTATTTTGTTCAACCTCGTCCTGGTAGGACTAGCGGATTACCTACCGCAGACAGTGCATGTCTCAATATACGCCGACGACATTTGCATCTGGGCCTCTGCGGTGACTCGCCCTCAGCTAAGAGCCAGGCTTCAGCGGGTGGCAACCATGACGGCTTCTTATCTCCGAGAACAAGGCCTCAGTTTGTCTACTGAAAAGTGCGCATTACTTGGTTTTACGCTGAAACAAGTGTCATCGTATCCTGTTACCATCAATGGTCGAGCTGTATTCTATGTTAAGACGCATCGCTTTCTGGGCATCATCATTGACCGCAACCTCTCGTGGAGCTCTCACTGCGTCTATCTGAAGAAGAAGCTAGTCGCCATTGCTGAGGTCTTCAAATTTCTATGCGGGACAAACTGGGGTACACCAGTCCATTCTATGTTGCAGCTGTACAGGGTTTTGTTCCTCGGACTCCTACGTTACAGCCTACCAATGTTGTCAAATGCATGTAAGATGAACTTTCGCGCCTTGAGAGCATACAAGGTCAAGCCCTACGCACGTGTTTAGGGCTGCCTCGGTGCACCT
This sequence comes from Dermacentor variabilis, assembly GCF_050947875.1. Classification (NCBI taxonomy): domain Eukaryota; kingdom Metazoa; phylum Arthropoda; class Arachnida; order Ixodida; family Ixodidae; genus Dermacentor; species Dermacentor variabilis. Next base: position 124,456,562 of record NC_134569.1, read on the forward strand.
CAATAGCAGCAACAATCGCCATCGCAAGAGACCATACAATCCAGACATATGTAGCTGTCGACTCTCTCAGAGCGCACATTCGCCATCTGTCAAGGATCCCCGACCATCATTTGGCCTCCCTACCAGCCGAGAGACCTCAAGCGACCTTTTCACGAGTAATTAGCGCTCATCAAGAGTGCATACCGGCATCTTTTACGCCGGCGGCGAAGCCTTCCTCTCCCCTGGGGTGCCTGCGTCAGCCTGAAGTGAATTTTACCATTCCTGGAATTACAATAAAGTCCAAGCAACTTACGCTCCTATAATTGCACCAGAGGTATCATGACCACATTCATATATATACCGGTGGTTCGACTTCACCTATCAGCTCAACTGCCGCATTCGTCGTTCCAGCCAAAAACGCTACAGTTAAATTCAAGTTGTCGCACACGACTACATCTATCAAGTAGATGTATGATGTATGATGTACATCACCGAAGAGCCAACAGAGAAATGGGTCGTATTTTGTGACTCTAAGGCAGCCCTTCACAGCATCAAGTCCGTATTACGTCACAGAACTTACTAGCAAATGACATCTGAAATCAGGGAACTGCACCACCATGCTCTGGAAAGAGGTCACCACATTATATTTCAGTGGATTCCTGCTCACTGTGGCATCGTCGCCAACAACCTAGCTGACAAGGCTGCCCGGTGTGCCCACGAAGATACCAAGACGCGTCCAACACGTTTGTCGATGTCGGACGCTGCCAGAGAACTTCGCCCACTTGCGCGCAAGAAGTCCCAAGATCTCTGGATTTCAAGTGGCTTCAATTGCAGATTACGTAAACTGGACCCGACGCTACGGCTACAACTGCCATCTGGCCTTTCCCGCGGCGAAGCAACCTTGTTGTGTCGCTTGTGGCTGGGAGTGGCCTTCCCGAACGCATACTCCTACGGTATGGGAATGGCCGAGAGCCCGATGTGCGACTCCTGTGGGTGCGAGGAGACCATCGAGCACCTATTGTGTACCTGCCCTCGCTACGATGTCCAACGCCTCTCTCTGCGGGCAACTTCACGCAGACTGGACTCGAGACCGTTCACCGAGTCAAAGATACTCGGACCGTGGCCACACCCGTCACTGGCTCGAAAAGCGATTCGTGCACTAGTGCGGTACTTGAAGTGCACGGGCTTAAAGACCGTTTATAGTGTCATTGTGTGTGATGTCCCCCCCACACGTACTCAGTACTTACTCTCTCCCTTTATTCCTCTTTCTATTCCCCTTTCCCCCACCCCCAGTGTAGGGTAGCAAACCGGATGCTGTTCTGGTTGACCTCCCTGCCTTTCCTACCCTTGTTTTCTCTCTCTCTCTCTTGCGCGGCCGCCTGAAGATGTAGCGCTGCCCCCGGCGCGCCACATCGGTGTAGGAAGGACTGGACTGATTTTCGAATGAGAAACGCTTACGTGCCTCTGGAAATGATAGTCGAATTTTACTTTCAGTTCTATGATTTGTTTCTCTTTTTTCCAAGTAGGGCACGATCGCGAGTAGGCGGGGTGGTCACCTTCACAGTTGGCACAGTGGTTTGTTGATGTATAGATGTCAGAAGCGTGTTCAGAAGAACTACACTTGGCACAAGTACCACGTCCTCTGCAGTTCTGCGAGCCATGCCCAAAGCGCTGACACTTGAAGCAACGACGCGGATTTGGGATATACGGTCTGACGCGAAGCTTACATTAACCGGTTTCTATTCTTTCAGGTAGGTTGCAGGTTCCGAAAGTAATGATTATGAGTTTGGTAGGTATTCGCTTGTCATCTCGCCTCAATGTTATTCTTTGAACTTTGCCTACGTTCTGGTCTTGCCATCCTTCAAGCAGTTCACTTCACTTTCACTCAGTTCGAGGAGGTCATCTTCTGAGACGACCCCGCGCACTGTGTTCATTGATCTGTGTGAGCCCACTGAGACGGGAATTCCCCCAAATGCTACAACTTTCGACAGTTTGTCATACTGCACTTTGTCGCGGAGTTCGAGAAGAAGATCGCCACTTCCCATCTTCGTTACCTTATAGCTTGGGCCAATTGCTTCAGTGAGAGATTTCGCTACAACGAACGGTGAGATCATTCTGACTGTTTTCTTATCGTTATGACTATCTACAATGTGGTACTTTGGAAAAGATTGTTTTGGCTGCATGAAGAAAGTGAATGTTTCATCGGTGCGCCCCCTCTTCAGGGAGCGATCAGGTATCGGAGCAAAGTTATTTGCCATATAGAGCAGGAAAATTCGGCGGCGATGGTGGCCACCCACCGCCGAGCCCAACAAGGGGACGCTACAAGGTTGGAAGAATACCTGCAGACAGGAGGATATATTACACACGGTTAACCCTTGCCGCCAGGAAATACGGAAGTAATAAGAAGTGAAGGGAAGACAGGAAAGATGTAAAAGTGGGAGAGAAAGCCGAAGATTGGAGAAGGGGACAGGAAGAGGCAACTACCGATTTCCCCCGGGTGGGTCAGTCTAAGGGTGCCGTCCACGTGAAGCCGAGGCCAAAGGGATGTGCTGCCTCCACCGAGGGGCCTTAAAGGTCCTGACTCTCAGCATCGGCTCAATCCCTAGGATCCACTTTCCCCCGGACACGGCTAAGCAGCGCATGGTTAGACGCGGGAGGGTCCAACCCCCATGTGCTCGGGTACGTGGTGTAGCTAAATAGTCAGTCGAACACCTAACCGAACACCGAACAGTTGAACACCTACTTGTTTTATAGTATACAAAGCTGGTACCTCAATATTCATTACCTTTCATTGCTCATAAACTTATATTTATTGGCAGCATCCGCTTTATTGTAATGTTCTAATGCAGTTCATAGGACCACGGGCCACAAATATAATTCGGGTGTCTAACCTCTAACCAAATAACTTAGAGTCACTGCGCACTTTAAGAAACTCATTGGCTTTATTGCCCCGTATTTTCGGCATGTTTTCTCCACTTCATAATCCTTACGTTCTTTGGGCACTACTTCCGAGCATAAAGTACGGGGGTGTCTGCGAGTCCTCTGCTTTTAATGGGACGTCATCTGATATGTAAAGCTTGTTCTTCAGGATGGGACAGAATTCACAGGATCCGTAACCTTAAACCATCCATTTTTAGGTGCGCGTATTTTCCAGCATAAATTCTATTGCTAACAATAATTTTTACGGTGAAATTACCTATCCGTACTACCTTTAATCATTGATCAATTACGCCAGAGGTCTTGCAACTTGTTCACTGTTCAGTATAGTCGTGTCAATTGATCAATATAGCGGCGAAGCGTTAAACGCTTAGTTGTAGACATTTCCAGGAAGGAAATAGAATAAATAAGCATTTCCGTTAGAAAAGCAGGACCTGTGGGTAACAGAATGCTTGCCCTGTTTTACGCTTGACCATACGGATTGTTATAAATAATGGGAAGGCTCTACAAACAGAAAATCTATTCAGCTCACTAATTCAAGCACATACGATCAGTTTACTGTGATATCTGCAAGTCTTACCGCAGCCAGATTTCTTGCGTACGTACCTTAAATGCATCCGTGACATCGTGTTTCAGTTGGTGCTTTGCTTTGCCTGAAGCGAAAGGTACTTCCAGCAGTAATGCTGAAATTAACAGTAAGACATAGGAAAACAGCGACTGCATGTTTGCACAGAAAACGCGCGTCCCTTCAGCTCTTTCGCTTGGCTGGCGAACAACCAACGACCAATTTCAGCCCCCTCGATTGAGGGCAAGGGCTTACATACTTGGACAGCGAAGCTTTTTTCTTCTTTCTTCGTGATAATTTTAATAACAGATGCAGTTTAAATTGCAAGCGCTCAATTTCTAATATGTCTCCTAGATGTCAGAGTGATCATTTATTCCATAGTTTTCTTCTACGTTTCCTATCTTTTTACTGTTTTCATCCTGTGCGCTAAATACAGCATTTGGTTTAATTAGCTGTCTGCCAAATTGGAAACATGCACTTGGATTCAGTAGATTCCAACCATAATTGGATTCAGCAGAAAGTGGGTGCCATAAAGTGCTAACTACAGAGGTATGCGAAAGCTGCGTCAGTTATACAGGAAGAAACCTCGTGCAATATGTCTAATAGGTGCTGCTTTCTGTTTTATTTGATTGGTCAAACAAGCTTACTGGTCAAACATATACACACAAGGGGGAACAGTTGCTTCACAATAAAGAAAAAGCATAGCCGAAGTTTCCAGCTGGACAGCGATAGAAAATGGTGGTGCCCTCTTTTGATAGTTGTCAGCTGTCACTGGTAATTAACGGAAAAAGGTGGGCTAGCTCGTGTTGATGCGTTTGCTGTGACATAGTTACTAGCTAGAACAAGACTATGTAAAAAAAAATGGTCGGACAGACTAGAGCGCCAGACTTCAACGGACAAGCTTTATTAAAAAAATATGTATCCCGACAACGGCAGCCACCTTTCGATGGTGGCGAAATATGAAAAAGCCCATGTCCTTACATTTAGGTGCACGTTAAAGAACGCAAAGGGCCAAATTCCCAGAGTTCCCCTCTACGGCGTGCCTCATAATGAAATCATGGTTTTGGCACGTAAAATTCCATAGTTTTTAACATGCAATGAGACCTCTGTATGCTCAAATAAATGCGCAGACAGAATCATATACGAATGTGCCACGTACGTGACAACCAAATGCCCAAAGCAAACGACAAGCGCAGGCAACAAGCCATTGTGAAGCACACGATAGGTTCTTCTCGAGGTACAACACTTCTTTATCATTGAGTGCCAGTGATGGAGCACTTACACATTCATCAGCAGCTTTTCAAATGGAAACCGTCTGGAATATTTCCCGATTTAATAGCCTAGTGAACCGCCTGAGCACTTGCGTGTTATGAAAACACGGGGCGCATTTACGATTACATATTCAGCAATGGTCAGCGAAGTGGCCAGCGCCCGCTAAAGCATGTATTGCGTTCCGGTGATCCCTAAGCCGGTAATTCAGGCATCCTGCTCTGTTTGACCCATATAACACATTCCACAGGGAAGTGTAATTTTGTGTACCACCCCCACGTTGCACTTAACAAAGCGGGTTACATGCTTTTTAGTGCATGCACCATGACTTCCGGCGTTGTTTACTAAAATGTACATTCTTGCGAGCTTTAGTGTCATTGAAACTGAAACACCTGCACCGCACTTGTTCACCACCTTAATTAGGCGGTGGAGCACCCTATGTACGTAGAGCGCAGCCCCAGGGCGCCCAATGGGTCATGCGTTCTTGCACCGAGCGGCTGCCGGCTCAGGTTTTACCTCTTCAATGATGCTCGCAGTGACTGACACATCGGGATACCCGGCCCAACGTAACCGGCTCGCTTGTTGCTGAACACTGCAGGAAACGTGGTGCACACAAGATATAAGGAGAGCAGCTACCAGGCAGTTAGTAGCCGTGCCTCTTTTAACAAAGTTGGAGTGTGCCGAACGGCAGTCAATCAAGGGCTTCTTGCTCCTAGGATAGTGCATCGAAGAAAGGGACTTATCGTTTAGAATGATACGAATATGTGAGAATTGTAGGAGACCATCAACTGACAACTCATGTGTGAACTTAGGTTCTACGGGAAACTATTCAAACACAGCCAGAACATCTTTAATAGCAAGGCCACTCCCCTCGGCCTTCAGACCTTTCAGCATAGCAAGAAAGTCATCAACATACCTAAAAATCTTAGCTAAAATTATATTGTGAAGTAAGGAGAAAATACGATTCTTAACAACAGACAAAAACAAATCAAAGCTTGTTTATAACTTGTGACTAAATTTTTCCTAACAATCTTTTTTATTATCTGTACTGAATTAGTATTGCGACGCGTAGGTGTAATAGGCTACTGCTGTTTGATGCGAAAAAAACAATGAGAATCTCACAAGGATAAGATTGTCAATTAAAGTGAAATAAATGAAGAAATTTATACGCATGGCCAAAAGAAATTTACTTGGCAAATCATAAAATGCAAGTGTTCCTGTGGAGGTATTGTAAAGTTCATCGGGAATGCCACATTTCAACTTCGAAAGTCACGAACCTGCACACTAAATCCGTAAAAGCGCACAAAGAAAACCAAACACAGAATCAAGAATAGAGAGTACAAAAAAGAGAGCGCACTTCATGGATTTCTTCGGCTCAGAACTCATTTACTTCGACAGCGGCATTCACTAGCAGGGAAGACAAGGATCTTATTTGCTTGTTTGTTTTGGTTGCTTGCTTCTCTTTTTAGTATATTTCGTCCACCCAATACGCGGAACAGTAAAAGACGCCAGTGGTTGGGGTGTGTTTTATGGAGGAAGGATGCGGATAAACTACTTAACGTAACGTTTGAAAAGTAATTAGAAATTGTGATAGTAGAGGAAGGGTTGTGTGCAATAAATAGGTTCTCCCGTTTTCATCTTTCTAATTAACGAAACCTCTTTCTGTATGCCATATCGTGAAAATCGAACTTACGTACAGGGCCATATTCTAGTATTGTGAGGCTCCCCTTGTCTAAGAAAGCTATATTTATTTAGACAAAACGCATAGCATTTGCAACGAATTATTCTCATATGTTTGGCCAAATGCTCATTCCAATCTTTAATGTTTCGCACCTGTGGAACCTTTTACAAGTTAAATGTATTTCATTCCAAGGACCTTAGTAAAGCCTGTGTATCTTTATTTGCTTGATGTGAAACAGTCACCTTTCTTTCTTTACGTTGTGTAGTAGGGCAATTTCAGAGCACCCATATGCTTGACTTTGACTGTAGCGAAGTATTTCTCATTATCCAGAATTTGTCTCCATGCATCAATGTTTTGTATTCAATTCTTCTATAAATCAAAATTTATGCTGCAAGTGAAGATACAGTTGCTCTGTTAATGGCTTCATGTTTTTAAGCCACGACAAGTTGTTTCGAATGTCCCACCTAGACTTACTGACTCCGAGGCCAAACTTCTACAACTGATGTCACAAGCTCAAACATGCAGTGCCACCTACAAGGTTCGAGCAATTCCTTTTTTCCCGGTCATTCATTCATGCTTTTCTCTCTCTCTCTCTCTCTCTCTCTCTCTCTCTCTCTCTCTCTCTCTCTCTCTCTCTTTCTCTACATTTTTAACGTCCATTTGCAGTACGGCTAATAGGCACTTGGCGCACGGGAATTCTTTGCATTACTGTATAAACAAAGTGGCGCTTTCCTTGCGACGGTAGGCTTCGCATTGATGCTGTCGATACTTTCAACGTTACTTTCAACTAACAACCTTTTCATTCGGCGCATACTTTATGTGGCTATGTGCCATGTTTGAAGCTTATTGTCATCTCTGTCATGTAGCCTCTTTGTGCCGTCAAACGCTGATTTCACGAGCATGACAAAGACTAATCGCTCGTAAACACACCACCACCTTTTGAATAACAATGTCTGTGCGAAAAACAGTGTAAACCACGTCCAGCACAGTATTGCTCACTATGTCCACCAAAATACATGCACAGATTCTACTGTATCCATATTGTCTCTGTGGAGCACAAAACCTTGCCCTAACGACCCAGCACTGTTGTAAGGCAGTAGCACGTGATTAGCGTGCTGGTCTCACAAATGCAAATTGCCACAATGGCAATATGCATTAGGGAGACCGTGGTGTGGTCGTCTTTCTTGTGTGTGTTGTTTTTGGCGCAAAATCACTTCAGTATGCCATAATGACATGTGTTCGAATCCTAGCGGAGGCGGTTGAGGAAGAGCATTATTTTTCTTCATGCTATGGCAGCGACAACATCAGAAAGGACGAGGCTGCCGGACGACGACGGAAAATCTTTGTTGTCAATCGTCAATCAAGAAAACAGTCGTGGTTAGTGTAACAGAACAGCCCAACGGACAAGGCAAACCCAATTTCGAGCGCTTAACTGCTCTCACTGTTTAAAATTGCACATCTCATTCCGTCGGAATCGATGTAAGCGAGCTTTACTTGTTTCTTGTTGTTCTTGTTTATGGAGCACACCACCAACTGAGACACAATGTCCCGGGAAACGCCTAGCTCAGCATAAAATTGTGGTGCTCGAACATATGTATCCCATGCATGGCAACGCCAGAACAACGATCGCCGTATGACGTCGACTATTGGACGACGGCAGGATGGCACTGCATTGACCGCGATGGAACGAAACGATGGCATGACGATGATGGCGTGAGGGCACCCGAATACGCGGGAGCAGATGACATCTGGTGAATGCTTATGTCTCATGCAAGCATAGCTCTTGGCGTGATAAAGCAGCGCTGTTTCTACTAAAACAGTGCATGGACTTTCTGGGCGCTCCTTTGGATAGAAATTTTGATCATGCATTTTACGCGGCTACTTATCCAAATGTCTTACAACTAGCCAAGGTGATTCCAATTTGCATGAGGGGAGACAGTAACATTCGGGAGCACATTACATCAAATATTGTCACGTGGTGGTGACGTTGAAGAACACAGTAGCAATTCTGTGAAGGACAAAACTAACTTTTATTGGGCGAACCTGTTCCGACAAAAACAGGCTACACTTATAGCACAACGATAGCGGCGAATACGGTCGGCGATCGGCGAAAATCTGATCAGCGGGTCCAGCGCGTCGGCTTTTATACAGCAGTCATCGAATCAACGATTCGATGACTGCTATAATCTAACCGTTGGGACCCGCGTGCCTTCCACAAAGTTCTACACCATTCGCGTCACTCGATGAAATCAGATAACACAAGGTTCGGCGACAACAGATAGAAGCATCGATAACTTTCCAGAAACTTCGAATACATGCAGGCGCGTCCCGCGCTGTGCGATAAGATTTGTTACGCGGCGAAACGTGGTCACCCGATAAATATAAGTACAGGTGTGAATATGTGTACTAAACGAGAATAAAAGGGATTAACCGAGGGGCCCAATTTTTATTGGGCATCATAAGAATTCAACAAACACTGACACCAAGGACAACATAGGGGCAATTACTTATGCTTAGTTACATAAATAAAGAAACAATAAACTATTAGAAATGAAGGTGGATGAAAGAACTTGCCGCAGGAGGGGAACGATCCCAGCTGCCGCAAGCTGTTTTTTCATCCGCTTTCATTTGTATTAATTTATCGTTTCTTTATTTCATTTATTAAGCACGAGTAATTTCCCCTCTGCTGTCCTAGGTGTCAGTGTTTGTTCGATTCTTATGATATGACTAATAAAAATCTCAAAGCTGATCTTCGGAAGCCACGGCAACTTCCCAGAGGAAAGATTACACAACGGCTACTGCGAGCAGTGTGCCGAGAGCGGACAGTGCAATGTCAGTGATAGTAGCGGCGACAGCGCCGATGCAATAACAGATTGCGCCACGCCAATTTTCGAGCCGAGCGCCACGCCATCTCGCACTCGGTATGCAGCATGGTGCAGTGATTTGCCAAAGTTGCAGAGAGTCTTGAAGGCGCTGGGCAGAAGACACTTGTTTTAATAGGAGGCCGCTCAAAATTACTGAGACAGCCAGAGGGCTTCTCGGGCCGTCAGTACGATTCGAACGACATGGGTGACCTCCTTAGAGGTTCCGCCAAAACCTGCAGCGTCATATTTTGGAGTATTGCCATGAGCAGGCTAGTTAATCTACTTTGGTTCGTGTCTGGCCGGTCGCATGCGCTAAGGCACGTAGAAAACCTTCCTCCTATCGTCCTGCTCACAGTAAACGTGGATGGGATTCCACAGACCAAAATCTTCAAAATACAACTATGTTCAATTCAGTGCGGCGTTCATGACTGGTGATATTGCACCATTTGTAGTAGGGGCATGTGCAGGTCTCTCGATTCCATCTTTTGTGTATGAATCGCTGCTCACAGGCCCACTCAAAAACATACTGAAAAATACATTTTGGGCGATGCAGCTAATTGCCAGTCAATGAAAACCGGAACATAACCGTGTATTGAGTTTGGACCCGTTATTTATTTATTTTCATTGGCAGTGTTCACATGCCTCTTAATTCCGGGTACTTCAACCTGAAGTACTGCATTGTTTTCCACTCGACTCAATATCGACTACAGTGAGTTGGTTGCCGCATGGAACAACAGCTAGGGTAGTGGCACATATATTATCATGGCTGCAACGTGCTCCTGAGCATCTCCCAGCAAGACTTGAAAAAGGCTCATAACGTCTGTACAGAAATTCTCAAAAGCTAAAATGCCTTTAGTGCTTTATATTTAACTTTTCTATCTTACACAAGAAAAACATTCCTTCACAAAGGTTTAAAGACTTAGCAGAGAAAAAAATAATGTGCATACATTGCGGTAAACTCAAGCAGGTGGCGTTACTTGAGTGCTTGTCAAGCGTTTCTTTTAATTTTTTTTGCTGGGTCGGCATTAAAGCGTTACTGACATGGACATAGTATTGCCAGCTATCCTTCTTCTGCGCTAAGTGAAGGACGTATACCTCTAAATTCCAGAAAGTATTTTGACAAATCTCCGTGTGCTTTAGCTACTTTGTTATAATTGATTTTCTTTAGCCAATTTCTTTGTCTTCTCGGGAGTATACTGTGTTTGTCGTCATGACACGGTAGGGGGTCACGTCAAAGCAGGACATTGTGAGGTTTTGACAGTCGCTCTTGCTTGCTTGGCCACCTCGTATGCTGTTACCCGTTCTGAGAACCGGTCTAACAGCATAGTGGATTGCAGAGTGAGCCGAAGCGAGTGTCAAAATATCACAATGTCCTGCTTTTTTGTGGCCACATGGGATGTCACGATGTCACAACGCAGTAGAAACGAAACCGCGACAAGCGGTAGAAAAGCTATTAAATTAAAATATTTAGGGCGCTCTCAGGCTTGGCGGTATTTTTTCTGGGATTTAGAGGCACTGCGTATTCATTAAAAAAGTAATTAGGAAAGACGAAAAAAATTGGGCCATTAAACTTCCAATCATTGTAATACATGGGTCCTTCGCTGGTTGGTATTTTTTACCTCGTATTTTGGTTCCACAGCGAGCTTGTGAGGATCTACTGCTCCGTTTTCAAGCCGATGAAATATATGCCATGTCAAAGTGCGACATGTCCGTTTACTTATTTTACAGTAGCAATGCCCGGTTGACAATTTGTGATATTTGTCATTTTGCCCACACTTATCAGTGTCCTTAGCCAAAGTGTCTGTCACACATTATACGACCAAAACTTCTTTCGCAGTCTAGTGATTCTCTTCACGTTAGAACCTATACAAATTCACAAACATTCCATGTTAGCATTATGATATTTCTTAATTCACTTATGCTAGATGTTATGTCTAACCGACAGCAAAGTCCAGCTAGTTGTGTTCGCAAGGAGCCTCTCATAATTTTCAAATTGGTCACCGTGCAGGTTGTGAAAACGGTGCGGCTTGTGTAGTTCACCAACTGCACTGGTTAGTCACTGTAGCAAATATGATGTTGATAGCAAGATTTCTCAACCTGCCTCTCAGCATGCAACTTTTCAAAGGAAGCCTTATTGACAAAAAGGCCATGTACCTGTCCTAATGATGTCATGTAGCAAATGCGACTCATTTGTGTGTTTTTTCTATTTGTATGCGTACTGTCATGTGTTCCTTATAAGTACTGCGGCGAGAGATAAATCGTTACCTTAGTTTAAGTTGCATAGTTGCAGCAACATATTTGTGCGTGATCAGTCACTGAGTACAGAGCTGTGAGGTCAGTGACTTAGTACCAGCAGAATTTTATACTTTTTGCTCAGGCATATACGGCTACGTGCAAACATTTGTGAAGCATTGCTTTTTACAAGAAGGAAATTAGTGGCTCCATTATTTTAGACATATGCTGCATGGCGTCTCGTGTCTCATTTTCTAAGCACTGAGCCCCATGTCAAGCTGTGTAACCTGTAATAACTTTTTCGCTTAGTTTGTGAATTTTTCAGTTGACAACTTTTTTTTGCGATAAGCTTCCGCGGCGGCGCAGTGGCTTTGGTGTCGTGCTCCTAAGCCCGAGGGCGCGGCATCAAATCCCAGCCACGGCGGCCACATGTGGGTGTGGGCGAAATGCAAAAAAAAAAAAAAAACTCGTAACCTTGTATTGGTGCACGTTAAAGAACCGCATGTGGTAAAAAACTTATTCCAGAGTACCCCTGCTACGGTGTGCGTCATAATCATATCGTTCTTTTTGTACGTAAAAGCCTCGGAACATTTATCATTTTCATATTTTCATGTTATTTAGCCAAATTATCTCAAATATATTACGCCACTCGTGTTTATTATCTGATTTAGGGCGTCTTTGCTGTCGAGTTATCCTCCTCGAGTAAGATACTGTTGTGCCACGTCCTGGCATTTTCGTTGGTATCATATTTTGTTCTCTTAACTCACTACTTGCTACGAATTTGTTTACACTATACAAGTTTTTTTTTTTGCTGTGATGTAGATCTTAATCAGTTTTCACCATTTGCCTTTTTTTTTTGTCAAACTATACCATGTGTTCACTCACCCATGTTTGTAGTTCCTGTGTGCTCGAGAGCTGAACCACTGCACATATAGTCGCAGTACGCCATGTATTTATTATTTTCTCTTGATGAAGTTATGCTTTATTGTGTGGCAGCTCACCGTTTGCTATTGCTTCTTTTACTAGTTAAAATATGTGTGCCTATATTAGCCTGCTGATGTGTTAATTTACGATATGATGGGTTGTTGACACGTGCACACACTCTTAACGGTACATGCGGAATCAAAGTTTGTACAAGCCAGCAGTGCCCACATATATACCTGAAATGGGACAATACTTGTAGTGATAGAGTAAGCTGTAGTATATGCAGTAAATGCTCAGTAAACATTTAACATTTAAGATAATTTGTTAACAAAACGTAGTTTCATGCACTGAAGCATACAAGTAACTGGATAGTTCAGCACAATGCGTTGGCGGGCTAGTTGGTGCAAATCCATGAACAATTCGTTTAGCGCAAAACTACAGACAGAAGAAAGACGACCAGGACAAGGCGCTACTCACAACTGACGTCATTTTATTGCGTCACTCCTTTATAGACCGCTCAAACCAGAGGAACATGCGCAGTGAGCACCATGCGTTGGACTGTGAAACGCGCCATTGCTTTGATGTGTTTAGAATCTTCCTTAAAGAAATCTTGTCATCACTCTGCGAACATGAGTTTCATTGCACAGTTAAATAGGCTGCAGGCTGCTGGTTACCCAAGTGTGGTGGTGACGTCAGTCTCGGAGGTTTTGCTTCAAAAACTGAAAGGGAAGCGGCACAAAAGTAACTGCATCACACAAAAGAAGAGGCCTGAAGTTGTGCCGTATTGCCACAGAGTGGCTCACAATCTAAAGAATCTCGCCACTAGATACCAAATTCCGGTAGTGTTTTCCGCTCCCCAGAAACTGTAAATGTTGTGCAGCCGTATTTCGAAAACCAGTAAAAAACCTGATTGTGAAAAGAACCACGTGAAGTTTGTAGATTGCAGCGTCGGTGTGGTTTATAAGATTCCCTTGTCATGTGGCGAAGTGTATGTAGGGCAGTCAGGCCGCTGTGTTAACGAGCGCCATAGAGAACATGAGCGATCCATACCAACAGGCACAGGTTCCCATTTGGCTCAGCATTGTAAAACATGCAAGTGCAAACCCATGTTTCGTGATACCACGATTTTGAAGAAGAGCCGTGACACCACCGCCCGAGAGTTATCGGAAGCATTTTTCATTCAGTCATTGGGGTCACAGTGCATTAGTGTGCCTTCCTTAACCTTGTACAGTGCTGAATTTGGTTTTTTTTTGGATTCTGTCGCATGAGTGCGCTCTTGGGATCGAATGTTGGTGGCTCCACCGCATGGTGCTTACTGCGCATGTTCCTCTTGTTTGAGCGGTCTATAAAGGAGTGACGCAATAAAATGATGTCAGTTGTGAGTAGCGCCTTGTCCTGATCGTCTTTCTTGTGTCTGTCGTTTTGCGCTAAACAAAGTATTCATGAAGTAACTGGAATGCCAATGCATTTCTCCGCAAAGTTCGGGAATTTATATGTAGAAACTGGTGTCGTCCTCAATTCGTTTTAAGTGGATTCGCCTTGCGTATTCCACTGCTAGAATTTGTAAATTGCAATAAGAGGTATAGGGTAATTAGCTAAAAGGTTAATTAGTGAATTCTTGTTAATTAGTTGAGTTTGCATTTCATTTTTTGTGCAAATATTGTCCGCTGCTTTCAGTAGACCGTCTCATGAACTAAAGCTGAGCTGTCTGCCACAGGCAACCTTTAAAAATTTTGAAAGTGTTCGCTGAAACACCTTGTATATATGGCAGTAACATGATTGTACAGAGCGCAGTGAATCGCTTTAACACGAAGCGTTTTTTTTTTGGGAAGAGGGGTCAACAAAGCCCTGCAGTATGTGTGTATATGAGTACCCTGTAGGAGGCCACTCCCAAATAATGTTCATACCAACCGGACGACTATTTCTTTTCTGGTAACTGCAGAATATGAGTACGTGTCAAGTCAGTCGCACAGTAGAGACTTTGAAACCAACAGCACTCACCATGGAGCAAAATTTAGATGCCCCCCGCCTACAGGCGTACAACAGACACGTGCACCACTCGTGTACAACAGGTACAAAGCACACATGCACACAACACCTACAAGACAAACAAATGCACAGAATGCACATACCATACAGACGCAGCTCCATGTTGGTGGTTGCTACTTGCTTAGAAAATTTAGAAGCCTATAGAAAACATTGCAATCAAAAGCTTCATTTCATTATTGCCAATACGCACTAAGCTAAAAGATGTGTGAACCTCAGGGGAACAGAGACGTCTGTGGTTTTCTTTTTAGGTGCGGCTAGGCATACAAAAGAAGACATAATCACAATTACCATTGCTTCATTTTAATGGAACCAGTCAATGAAAACAAAGCAAGAAAAAGATCCCAGGGTGGGCTGCACCGATTTAGGTACGAGCGTAATTACCAGACTCCAACAATCTTGCTTGTTTTCTTGGTTTTCTTTTGATGCGTGTCACCTATTCATGCCAATATTAACATACCATCTGTGCAACTATGGTTGAAAATTTTTTTAAACCGCGCAGCCAGTTAGACTGTAATAGTAAAAGAAATATGTGCATTCTGTCATGGCTTCCTGTTTTAGAACTCCTCTAAAATAATCTTACTATTCCCTTTAGGGCACAAGTTGAAAATTCGGAATTGAAGCCCATCGGTGGAGAAGTAAATCAATGACTTGATCACTTTCGGCCTCAGTGTCGTAATTTTTACTTATGCTTCAAATATAGTACTTGTGAAGTTATTCAGTGAATCGTTTTATTTGCAACCTGAACATTGCGACCTTTCGCTCAAGTAAAGTCCTCTTTTTCATGTAATGATATCAATTGGTCGAATGGCGCTATATTCTCCATGCGCCTTTTCATTTTTAGAACTCAAAAAAGTAACAGTTCTTTCGAAAGGCGAATCATCTATGGCGAAAGCACTTGACCAGACAGCTATACGAAGTAGGGATAGTAGATTTATCAGCAGTATAAACTTGCAAACAATTAACTTACTGAGTTAACAAGCATGGTGCCAGTGCACACGAGCAAGCGTGAACGCATCACATGAGCGCGGACACTCACTGTCAAAATGCTGGTGTGAGCAAGCGCAGCAGCAGCAGCGAGCGAAGTGGCCTTCGTGCGTGATATCGGTTCAGTGCTAGAGCGGCGAGAACACAGCGCGCACGAAGGTTTGAGCTGTCTGCAGATCCGAATGAGTTAGGGCCAAACAATGAAATCTTCCTTACCTCAGTAAGGAAGCCTTCATTGCGGTGAGGCTACCTTATGTCACTCTGAAAGCTTCCTTACTGAGGGGCCCTCGGTGAAGGCTTCCTTGGTGCTTCCTCAGCATAAGGTAGCTCCAAAGCTACCTTTATGCGTCCTTACGCCGCTCTTTGCCCTGAACGAGCGCTTCACCTCACTGCTTAACCACGTGAAGTTTCCTTGCGCATGCGCGCTGTCGCCCACCTGCGGAGAAGCGCGAGCACAGTACGTCTTACCAGGCGTATTCGTTTGAGTCACGCGTGCGGCATGGAAGCGTTGCTAGGCGTTGCTAGGCGTTGCACGACGCCGGCGTGCCAGCGTTGCTGGAGCACATCAAGTTTTGCACTGTAATGCGCTACTTTCTTTAAGTTTAGTAAACAAAACTAGAAGAAAGCGTCCACGCTTCTCTATGTTAGCTCTTAAATTTAAAGATTGCGCGACGATACAACATTTTTTTTATTGAATAATGGTGTTCGCGTAAAGCTTTTAAGAGATAATCTCGAACCCAGGCATGCGGCAACCGCTCCTTACGTGAGGACGAGTGAAGGGAGCTTTCAGAGTACGCTTGCTTCCTCCATCGGTCCTTCGCTCTAAGGAGGCCTCACGTAAGGTTAGGAAGCGCTCGAAGGAAAGGAACGTCTCATTGTTTGGGCCTTAGTCAGTGGCCAGGCAAAATGACTTCCCGACGGTAACGCACTAAAGCACTCGAACAGCAGCTAATGAAGAAACAAAATCAATACCTGATGCCATGGGCCTACATATGCGGTGGGTTCACATGCCAGCACCAAGAGAAATAAAATATTGCACAACAGAAAGAAAGTCCCACTTTCTGGTCCCTTCACTAAACTGATCACATGATCTTAGCTAAGAGCTAATGTGGCTGAGTGAGCTTTCTTGAGAACTCAAACATGCTTTATTCTTTCCTTTCTAGCAGCCACAGCAAAAACAAAGTACATTCCGAACAGTACAA
Organism: Dermacentor variabilis; assembly: GCF_050947875.1. Taxonomy (NCBI): domain Eukaryota; kingdom Metazoa; phylum Arthropoda; class Arachnida; order Ixodida; family Ixodidae; genus Dermacentor; species Dermacentor variabilis. The sequence continues at coordinate 124,473,248 of NC_134569.1, forward strand.
ATACACAATAATACATTTACAAAGCCTACTGGCTAGCTCTTATGTGTAATATAAAAAAATCGTCAAGCTAAATTTACCAAATTCCCCACGTTGCCTCAAAAATGCAACGTACGCTGAAATGTCGCAAAACGTAGTTGCTAAATTTTGGCACTACCCGCCTGAATGTTAATTTCGGTCTACATTATAATCCTGTTTAATGTCATGAACACGTGGAAAATATTGGGTAAGAGAATACGCCGTGCTCTGTGTGTAATGTACTTGAAGATAAAACTACTCACCTCTTACCGTTTTCGACAGAAGAAACGGAGCAGCGCCGACAATTATTCACTCGAAGAGCAGCCATTTGGTTATGGCACGGGGCATAATAGCAGCATCGCAAACAGCAAGTTTTGCGTTGTATATACAAAAAACAGCGTGTATGAAAAAAAATCTAGAATTTTATAGTTTTTCATGCAGTTAGCATAATTCAGAACGGTTATATTTTAGTTTTGACTAGATTTATACGTTCCTGAGATTAATTATAACAGTAAATTTCTGTTTTTACTTTTAATAGCTTTCTTTCGTAGAACAGTAACAGAACGTTTATGTAAATTTTCTTTACATTAACATCTATTTTACAGCGTACAGAACGCACCCTATGCAAAACGCTCCAAGAAGGCGCCACTCTATTGTAAAAACGCTACATAGTAAAGTTTTGTTTTCCTTCGTGAGTGAATAAAGGTACTGTTCCTGAGCAGCAAACTTCGCTGTTAAACCCCGTCAAACCGGAGTAAGATATGACATAATCCCAACCGACATAAGCATTACTCCAAACTCGGCACATACGAACTTGATGCACCGAATGCTAAGTCATGACAATTCTGTGCACCAGAATGATTTTTCACTTCACATTATCATAATGATATAGAATACACTTACAATACACTTGCACTATTATAATAGCGAACATACATAGAGTCAATGATGACGAAATGATGGTTACACGAGAAACGATGGTATAGCCTGTGTTGTCTTCGGTCATTCCTTTACAGTTCGCTCTGTTCTCTGAAAGTCGATTACAGGCATAGGCCGATCCTCAAGACATGAGAGATTCCCGATAATTATTAAAACTTCTAGATGCCTTGCCGCTTTTTTAACCTGCTGAGCTGCTGAACTCTAAGTTCCAGGTTCGTTTCCCGACCGCAGCGGCTACATTTCGACGGGTGAAAAGCAAAATTGCTTGTGTAAGGTTTAGCGGCACGTTAAAGAAACGCACGAGGTCAAAATTAATCCAGACATCTATACTCACCGCGTCCCTAATAGGCCGCTGTGAGCATTTGGAACAATGAACTCCACAACGTTTTCTTTCGCATTGCTTCACCGTGGAGGGTACCAAAACCAGTAAGAAAAAGGTTGCAGTTTCGCCCAAAAGGCGAAGCATCCATTGCTATAGCAAATTAGTAGACAGTGATACGAAGAATGGATACTAGTTTTACAAGCCGTATAAATTGGTAAACATTCGGTTACTGACTAAACTAACAAGCATGATGTCGAGCGCACACCAGCAAACGGGATCACATCTTAGTCGATGACTGCGGAAACTCCTTGTCAGAACGTTGGAGTGAGGAAGCGCGGCAGCAGCAGCGAGCGAATTGACCTTCATGCTGCCTCTCGCTTTAACGCGAACTTTGCGCTTAGAACACAGCGCACACGAAGCTATACGCCCTCGTCGCGCCCATAGTCTCTGTCCCCATCGTGGATCGCATTCAAGATAGGGGCCGCCAGGCCGTGCTATGCGCAGCAGCCGCTGGAGTACAACGCCCCCCCCCCCCTAATTCCTCTCCTCCCGATGCCTTGCACACCAAAAAAAAACGTCGCGCTTCCTCCCCGCTTTCCTCTCTTGCGCGTGCGAGATTGAGTTCACATCGCCGGCTCACTCTAGCAAGCTTTCAGTCGCATATACAGCATACGGAGCGCGGCGACGATGTTGTCGTCTTTGGACATTATACGGAACATCACGGCGACGGCGATGACAGAAATGTGCCTGGAGTGTCCGTATAATTGCTATCGCAATAAAAAAGTTAGGGTTGAACTTATCTCACGATGACGATAGATGGTGTTGAGATTAGCATTAGAACCAATGTAACTATACCACCGTATTTCCGGAGTTACGTTCATTTAACACGTGTAGTGATCATGCTGAGACTTCTGTTGTTTCCGATATATTCGACAAACTCCAGTATAGTCCCATTTTGCTATGGTACTCACTTGCCAAGTTAGCCCATGAGCATGGCGGCATGATGACGACTCTATGACGCCGGCGCAGTGATGACGACGGAATGGTGAAGTAATGGCTACGACGGAGGGAAGCGGACGGCATGATGACGATGACATGACCGCAAGTCAATGACTATTCTTATCTTATGTTGATGGTTTAGCAACGACAGCGTAAGGAGGACATGATGACACTGAGATGACGACGATTGTGTTACAACAATGGCATGACGACGACCGTATGACGGCGGACGGATGATAGAGCTGGCATGACGACGATGGCACGAACATGATGGCATGACGACGGCGGTACGGCAAGAAATTCATGGTAATGACCACATGATGATGGTGTAGTCACGATGGTGGCCTGACAAGAGCGGAAAAATAATAATTTATTCGCGATAGCATAATTACAATAGAATAATGAAGAAGGAACTACATCGATGGATCGACGAAGGTGGTATAACGACGACGGCATGAAAACAGTGAGATGACGTTACTGCAGTGAAGACAGCGGTAAAGAAGCAGCGTGACGACGACGACATGATGACCATGGTATGACAACAGTTGTCTAATTGCGATGGCGTGACGTTCACGACATGACGAGAGTCGGATGGTGACGTTACAGTGACGTTGATGGAACCACCGCGAACCTTCACGACGACGTTAAGACGACGACTATTTGACGACTGTGTGGCCACTGCAACAACAGCGATGAAACATTTAACATAAAAGGAATGCGCTATCGGTCTTTTGTATCATTACATTTGCTTGTGGTTTGTCATTCTCAAATTTCGGAGGAATAACTTCATCGAGAGTGTAAGGCAAGGTATGAACAACTTTAGCGATAGCATTCTGTGGCAATTTCACCAACATGTACCAGACGTCATATAGCAACGTGTGGCATATACATATACCCAAATATATGCGGAAATTTTCGCTCCTGGACAACTGCACCGACGCCGACACCATATTTCCTGCGGCACGGAGCCCTTAACACTGTCGCTTAAAAAGGTGTTTGTGGAAGTCGGTGTTCATGAAGGCCCGTCGAGGGTACATGAGGTGAAACTGACGGGAAACCAACAGCGTTATTTGCCAGCCCCCAGTGAAATATTAGGCAACGTTAGCTTGATGTTTACTCTTTCATTCCGCTCAGAGTCATGCATAAACATAGCAACTGTGCGCTAACGTTTGTGCGCTTATAGAAAGATAGCGTAGGTGCGAACAACACTCATGCCAGCAGCAGATGGCCGAGGTGATACTCTCAGGTGGTCACTTTCCGGGTGCAATTCTGGACAACGGCTAATTCCGCTATTTTCTCGTACTAGCCATTTTGCCAGCTCTTATTGCACCAGAGGGCTGCCATGGACTAACTAATTGACTCCAAGTCACGGTAGAAATACATGCAAAGCGAACCATTTTTTGTTATTTGCTCAGAGAAGGAGAATAAAACTTTTTGCATGTTGTGCAGATGAACGTAGGCTACAGCTCGAATAGAAGTTCAATCCTCTAACGGTTCGGAAACCAAACCGCTCACTTGCCCTAGTGTGATTGCTCAGTACAGTGCTATCCAGCTTGCCAAAACGTCATTGGTCAGAATCTTGCTTAAGTCAGTGAAAGCACCATTCTGACCAACCTTGCTAAAGGCAAGCGAACGGTTCGCTTTGCGAATCGTTATACAAATGTACTCAAGAATTCTCAAATTAGCGTCGGCCACTGACATACATAACAGTGCACTGTTTTGTTCGCATCGTATTTGACAGGAATCATGCACACCGCAACAAAGACCTCCGCGGCCCTCAGACAAACCGCGAGTTTGCAACACGTGCACGTGAACTAAAGCAATTGGTTCGACAATGCCTGCAGCAGCTCATCTTCAAACATTTACGGCATTTTCCCAACGCTTACCACTTGGTAGTACAATAAAATCAGCAACGGAAAGTGCTACCGCTAAAGGCAAGTCCTGCCGATGGCTTGAGTGAGCACAATAATAAAGATTAGGAAGACTTCAGCCACTGTGCTGATGTCCGTAATCTATCTGCTCCTGTTAGGTGAAAGTCGCGGTGGGTTTGACAGATGTGTTCCAGTTGAGGCTGCTTGTGTTGTACGTATGTTTCACGTGGCAGTGGCTAGATATTCCCTGTGGCTCTCAGTCAGAACTGTCGTTTGAAGGAAGTTTGTAACGGCTGTTTAAAATCATTTGTTTAGCACAAACGTAGTCGTGATAAGCTGTCATGCGCATAACTTGAATCATGAGTTTTCTCACAGGCAAATGCTTCACGTATTGCACGGTCCCAAAGCCGTGGCCGAGATGGGCAGGTCAAAGCAAAACCATGCCATGCAGCTTAGCACCTTAGTGATCATATGGCCTGAAAAGGCGACAAACGCTCAGCAATGAGCGCCAGGGAGAGGATCTTTTGTCAACATGACGGCCTTATTTAGCTTTACCTTGTGTGTATGGAGAGCGCCATATAGAATAATAGGGATCCAATATTGAAGCATTTATTATGAAAGCTTTACCTTTTCCTAGCTCGTTAATCAGTGTCGAGCTGTCGGCGCCATCTGCTGCGAGAATTGTGCCTGACACAGCACGAGGCGTCGCGGTGCTCGCTGATGTTGCCGTTCACATGGGCATACTTTGCTAGCGCGCCAGAGGGTCGCTTCTGGGAGCGCACTAAGGTGCTTTCATTTATTGACGCGTGCGCTTCCACCAATGAAAAAAGACAATTCGGTTTACGGGACGCAATGCTCGGTTGCCTTGAACACTCCCCATATGACCTTGCGTTTAGTGAGTATTCGCAATTCCTAAACCGGAAAAATCTGACAAGCCAACCGATTTTTGCCACAGTGTCGTCGAATTTCATGGAGTAAGCAGGAGCCTCACACCCCCACGCGGTCAGGTGAGTTCGAGATCGGCAGGGGAAAGACCTCTCGTGCCAGAACAGTTGTGCCTTACGTGCGGCGAAAGCATCCGCACATCGACGTAAGCGAGATGACTGATCGTATCGACCTGTAGAAGCTCAAATAAATCGACAGAGACTCTACAACCCTGCAGTTCGAGCAGCAGTGTGCATCGCAGAGGCCGCAGCGCACAAGGACAGTTAAAGAGCCTGCGGTTGGATCCGTTGAGGCAGAAGCGAGGATCCGGAGCCGGCAAGCAATTACACCACTCAAAAACAGACGATTCAACGCTGGCACTGACCAAACAGTTTGTGTTCAACCCCTTCGGCTGCAAATGCTCAGTGGGCCATCGTTTTCTGTGCAAAAACGATCTCTCCACCGTGACCTGTCAATGTTTCGGTTGTACTGAATGTATCTATATGAACGTGCATCGACCTCGCTTTCAAAACAGCGATTTGATCTAGCACATTCAACATATAACGACTCGCTATAGCGAACGAAAGATCTCCATCGCTACATTAAAATAAATAAACGCCACAAAAGTCAACATGTCCAGAAATGGTTCCCTCCTCTCATACAAACAACGGTGTTGTTACACCTTCGTAATCGTCCACTGAGCTTTGTTTACCTCTTTTTATCTAGTAGAGTTTGCATAACTGTGAGAGCAGTAGGAGATCCCTCGAGGCCCTGTAGCCATTGTCGCATCGCATATATGCTTTGGATACTGAGGAAACCGATAAAAAGGTTTGCCACTTCCCCTGCGTTTGGCGTTCTTCGTCACTTCACCTGCGGATATGGTGAGGATATGCAGCGGTAAACGAAAATGCGGAGGCAATTTTCACTTTATATTTTTTTATTACACACTTGAAGAGTAACGTACTACACAAATGAATTGTTTCATATATGTTGTCTGCAAGGCAACGTACTTTTGGTAATGTGTGATCAAGTTCTTTATCCTATCAACAAGGAAGTGTTCGGCTGCTCATGCAGCTATGTTCACACCTTAGCAAGACCTCGTTATGTTACCTGAACCAAAGACCATGCACTGCCTCAGTAAAAGATCCGAAGGTTTGGTAATTCGATGGGGCCAGTTGAGCTCTCTACGGATGAAGGGGAAGCTCCAACAGCCTACGGGGGGTGCTCACTCAGTGGCGTAGCTAGGTCGTCTGGCACCCGGGGCTCTTAGCTCTTCTGTCACCCCCCCCCCCGGGAGTAGTCGAGGAAGGTGGTAATATCGACAATTTTCGGGTGTCTTCAGACGTATATGACACCCCCCCCCCTCTACTGGCCCCGTGCACCCGGGGCCCACGGCCCCCCGGCCCCCCCCCTGTTGCTACGCCAGTGTGCTCACTGCTTTGGCTCGCTCTGACCACAGAAATCACACTACGACTCGTTGTATTTTGGCGATACGCTAGGGGACCATGCGACCCCTTGTGTCCGCCACACTTGACTGAATAAGGCCATCATGGAAACTCCAATGTTCACGCCACTCCAATTATGCGCGAAGTAACGTCACCCACATCCACTCTTCGTTTATTCCCACGAAAACATAAATCTTCCCTTACTTTTTATTTATTCATCTTCTTATCTACTAAGTTCGCCACTGCATATGTGCACACTTTCGCCTAATCCTCCTGAATGGATGTGCCACAGTGGCGCGAAGGCCCAAATCCTTAAATATATTTATATATGTGGGATATTACACTATTCCATGTACCTCTCGTCCGCATTCTTCTCTTACAAGCATAGTACATCACCTTCGCCGTTATAACGCAGATAGGTAGCAACGTGGTTGTGCTCGAGTTACCCACTACGGCTGCTACGTCGCTAATTTAAAGAAGCTTCGCGTCATTTAGTTTCTAACAGCACGTTGGATATACGTGTCACCTTTTATTGGAGGGGATGCGTGGTCTGGGTGTAGAAGGGGACACAGATGAGAAATAAATAATTGACGGGAGAGTAGTTTTCTGCGGTGGGGTAATTTATTATACGGTACTAATGACGGAATGCTCGTGAAAATAGACGTGCGTGAGAAGTGTTCTAGATATTGTCGAACACACCCTTGCATGTTTCGTCGTCGAACACCGCGAACGCCATGTCGCAGTTGTCCTCGAACTGGTCAATGCATTCCTGCGCAATAGTGTGCAACGCATCTTTGGTGACCCATAGACCACAGCCTGCAAAAAAAACAAAGTTGTTCCCGCTGTGAGTGCTGCTCAAGCGTAAGAGAAGAAAAAAATTCTAAATACATGGCCTCGTGACATGAATACGTGAAGCATGCATTATCACACGTTACTCCCGTGGATTTGCTTACAAGCCCTTACCTGCATTTCCCACTCGCTCTTAGACCATCATTGCATGGACGTTTCCCGTTTCTGATTTGCTCATTTCATTATGACACAAATTTTTATCATGTATACGCTGCATTCTTTTTAAGTTGTTGCTGTTTGTGATGCATAACGTGAGTAAGCTGATTCTGAAGTGATCTTATAAGATTTGAATATGTTGCCGACTGCTGCATATATTATTGTGGCCAATGGGCTCATCAAACTGGTTACTTAGATTTTTCCCCTACCATCTCTCCCCCGTGTGAAAAATTGGCAAAATTCAAACTTCAAAGTGAGATCACGTCTTAACTGGAAATTTTTCAGGTTAGGTCATTCGAATGTGCATATTTTTAACACAGTAGTCCACCTTTTTTAGAAAATTTCCACCATTCTTTTCCTGAGTTGATTTTCTGCTAGCCGAACAACTTTGTTACTTGAGATGGAGACTTTGGTTGCCCTGAGTCTTGCTCATTACAGCAAACATCTTGACTGTGGCAATCTCGATGCGATGGCTGAAGGCAGCATGCAACAGCTTATAGGCCATGTTGTTGCCCCGTACAAATGTCACGAACTACATGAAGCGTGTGCAATGACGATGCTCCGCATTCCTCTGCCTTGGTCTCCATAGGTTCTGCCTAACATGAAGGAGAAACATGCTATTACATGTTATATACATGTTGATACGGATACCCGAATAAGTTGAAGCACGGACAGCCACCGCCATGGCTCAATTCGCAGAGGCCTGCAATCGTCGAGCTTAGATTCTGTGATCTGCTTCTAGCCACGGCAAAACCTATTTTCTTTCATTTTATTCCCTCGAGATAGCAATTAGGTGGCCGCTTGCGGCGAACCTCCACCATGGCGTCGGTGGCGTCGTGAAGTTGCCTATAAGTCCAAGAGCGATAACATCGCGACGGTGCGCCGTATGCTGTAGGTGCGAGGGAAAGCTTGCGAGGTTGAGCCGAGAGGGATGGTGGCTTCATGCGGAAGCGTCTTACCGTACGGGCAAGTGAGGAACCCGGAAAGCGTGCCCGATCCGCCATCGCGTGCACGGGGGAGGGCGGTGGATCGGATAGGTGTGCGCGCGCTAACAGATGACGAAGAAGTTGACCAGATTAGTGTGCATCTCCTCTTCTACATTGGGAGTGGCGGCAGAGTGCGGCCATCCTAACCCTATCTTAGAGGCCATCTGCGGTGTGTTCGAAGGCTACGTGGCCCGACATAGCTGATAGCTCCATGAGCGCTGAGTCCTCGTTCTTCTAGTTGGCACCGAAGTTAGAGACAGCACGAAAATGAACTCGCTCGCCACTGCTGCCGCTCTTCACCCCGCCAGAGTTCTGACAAGGAGTGTATGTGGTCGTCGATTGAGATGTGTTTATTCTTGCCTGTGCACATGTGACAGTGTGTTTGTTAATTTTGTTAATAAGCGAATGTTTATAGTAGGTAATGAAGTTGATAAAACTACTAGCCTTATATCGTATGACTGTATAATAATTCGTTGTCGCAATCAATGCTTCGTCTCTCGGTCAAAACTCTGACGTTTTTTTTTTATTTTTAGGAATACGAAGTCATTCGCAATATTTAACCATCACCCGCAACTAACTCAACAAATAAATAAGAACAATTAGCACATCCAATGATTTCGTTGAGCTCATAGTTTGTTCGATTCATGTGACTGTAACGAAATTGTATAGTATGAAATGCCTCTTCTTCGTGCTCCCTGCTAAGCAAACAACACTATGTAGCGGTTCGCCTAGTTAATTACAGATTCTTACTTTGTCTATTCTTGAACGGGAAGTCCAGCACGGCGCAATCCTTATAGTTGGTATATATGTAATTGAAGATTCCCCCACCATCGGCACCTGAAAACAAAAGAAAGATAGCGTGCAAAGAGCTGCGCATAGGGTGTCCAATTCGCAATGAGGTATTACGCTATCATTGATCGTAGGAACAATTTCCTGCCATTCACAATAAGAGAGAGAATATCAACGACGGTAACCAGCCAATATTAGATAACCGATACAGACAAAATCTATGTGAATTGAGTCCATGAAATACATGTTCAACTTCAAGAATGCAGCTTCTCGGCACTATATATATATATATATATATATATATATATAGGAATGAAAAATATCTGATTAGGACCACTGAGGATGTAATAGAAAAAGAAGGAGATGTTTGACAAGTATTGAGCTTATCTCACGCTTTTACTGCAGCGAACACGCGAGCTGTTCACTGATATACCATTTTCCCGGGCGTTAACTCCAAATTATCATAAAAAAGTTGGAGCACGCTTAAGCTCCGCCTTTAAGAGTGGAACGCGCTAGCATTCAGAGATCGCTGATTGCTTCTCACGCTTCCCGGCAACTGCAGCGTATGTAACCATAATGTTTACCGAGAATAACTTGCGGATGACGCTATGCTTGAAGGCCAACTTTCTGGTGGAAACACGGCCTCTTGCGTGGGCCACGATGCGCCATAGGCGAGCGCCATCTGGAAGTGTTTCAAGGAAACGGGCCCGCCGCTTCGGGCACTCGGAGGTATTAGAGAGTTTTAGAATAGGGGCCCCGAAAGTTCTGCGGTCCCAAAGAAATAACGTCGAAGCCACTGAGCATGCGCGAGACGCAAACTGCCTTTGGGTTTTGCGTTCGGAACGTTATTTTACTGATTTAGCGGGAGCCCAAATAGCCTCCCCAAAAGCTTTGCGTCAGCAAACATGGCGGCACCCATCAAAGCATCGAAGCGACGGCTCTAACCTAGCACTAAACTGGCTTCGATTCGTAGTAACGCGTGAAGTTCGCAAGCTAGGAGAAGTGACTGCGCTTATCGCTTTCTCTCAACTAACGTGTGTTATGAAGATTGATTCATTAGACGCCGCTGATTCCGAATTCGATTGTGGATCTTATGGCTCGTAGGCCTAACACGGCTAAGCTTGGCTGGTGAAGGCACGTAAAGATGGTTTGCTCAAAACTAAGCGCAACTAATTGTTTGCTGCTTACAGAATAACCTCTAAATTATAATTAAACGCGAATACACGCAAGTAAAAATTACTATTCCTGTCATAAAATGGTATATTTCATTTAATTATCTCTAATAGCTTTTCTTTGACGCCGTAGTGGCGCTGTCAGCGCAAGACGTTATCCGCAAACGTAAAACCCTATTCTAAAACTCTTCACTCCTGCGTGCCCCAACGCTAACACCCACAAAGCTCTTTGGAGCCCCAAACTATTGTGGCCCCTATTCTAAAGCTCTCTATTGACGCGCCGGCGCGCGCAAATGGCGGACGCCCTCGCAAGTCCATGAACGGTAGGAAAGTTTGTTGGAGTTTTGGCGTAACAGAATTATGTTTTCTCGTATATATAAAATACAATCCAACGCTATCATGTGTGTAGGTGGCGTGTAAGTTGTACTTTGCGATTTTTATACGTATTTTAGCTTTAGAAATAAAATTTGTTCAGTAACTTTCTTGCGCAACATCGAGGGCCTGCGTATGCGTTGTGCGAAAATTTTATTGCTGAAACGGCGTCCGACGCTGGACGTCGACGCCGACACCTGATTTTCTGCGACACGGGGCCCTTGACACTATCGCATTCAAACGCTTGTTCCTCCTTGCACATCACATGCAGGCAGCTTGAACAAAACTTTTTGCAAGTGATTGTACATCTCACTGGCAATTTCACAATAATATTTTGCTAATCACGCTTTTCGTTGACGTTGTATATTTTTTAAATATTTCTTACGTGGACCTGTACAGTCGTCCACTGATCACTGTCGACCGCACTTCATTCAGCAAACCTGAGTATAAGAACAATTATACAGAATATCTCTCTACATCTTGCTTTTTTTCGCTTATCATAAATGTCATTTAAAAATATGGGTCTTCAACTTGCTTTCTTTCGTTTATCATAAATGTCAATTAAACTGAAGCAACAAGTGTTTTAAGCTATACCGCGCGTAAACAGGGCCGCCGCTTATAGAAACCTTAAAACATTTGCTATTATTTTCTACATGAGTGTGCACCCGTGTCTGCCCCAGAGTGTGGCCCTATATCAGTGAAGTATTATGTTGTAATTCAAGCATAATACAGCTATTGCTTCGAAATAACTGGTGTAAATCTTATTAACAGTATGATGTGAACGGCTGCCAGAAAAACTGTGCCAACATTCCCATTGCGTAAGAGCGTTCGCTCACTAGCCAGCAATCCGCCGCGGTAGCTCAGTGGTAAAGGCATTGGCTGCTGAGCACGAGGTCGTGGGTTCAATACCATGCCGCCGCGGCCGCATTTCTATGGCAGTGGAATGCAACACCACTTGTGTCATGCATTATGTGGGCACCAAATAACCCAAGGCACTCAAGATCAATGTGAAATATTCCATCCTTCTGTAGTTCACAATCAGATCATGGTTTTTCAATTTAAAACCAACTGTTTTAGTTTACTTAATTTTTTTCTCATTGGCCCGCATTCGAGGGTCAGCCACAACTGACAGCAATATCCGCTATAACAATTCGAGCACCCATCTTATGTAGGCGTTACTCAAGTAACAGAATATTTCTGAATATGCCACCCTTCCGGACACATTGTAAAGATTTTTCGCAGGCATCTTATTTGCATTTGCGCGAGTTTGTAGGACCATTTCGTTTTCTTCGTCGAAGAACGGCGAAAGGTATCGCCACCCAGATAATTAGAGAAGCAAATTATTTCGTTTTGACGTTACTAAAAAAAACACCTAGTACCGCGTCACTTTTTGTTCTTCAGAGATGGTTGCAGCGATTCTTCCCCGTATTATTTGAACCGTTCTCATCTAAGCGTGTGGTATTCATAAAGCAGACCGTAACAGACATGCGCCATTTCACTGAAGCGTGCTCTTCAGTACTAAACAGGGCTTATGAACGAACAGTGTACACTAGCTTAGGCCCTGTAACTTCATCACAGGTATGGAGAACATGGAGCAGGAACGAAGACGAAGCAATATACGAAGACGACATATAGACGAAGTAAATCAGAGCAATATACATAGAGCGCAACAAAGCAAGGAACCCGACCTTCTGAATCAACGGTGGCTAAACGTTCTGACTAGCTCGGATCTACACGACCAGTTATGGGCAATCCAGTGGGCCCGGGCAATGGTGGAAAGGCTATGCCTCGCCACACATAATGCTCGGTTGGCCTGAGCCTAGGCTGGCAACCTCGCAGGTGCTTATCTCAATAAGGTTTTTCCCGTGAGTCACTCCGTAGCAGAGTATTAAATAAATTTCTGATAGCGCTTATTCGGAGCAAAACGACAAAGATATCCGCAACACCTTTGAGGAGAAAAATCGACCGCAAGTTAGCACCGCTAACGCTTTAATATTGAATTCCACTGGTCGATCTAGAGCGGGGGGCCGATTTCATGAGAGATAAACAAAATCCGACACAGGGAGACCCAATCCAGATCGGCCAGCTAAGTATTAACATGCTCGGGCAGGGATTGCAGTGGAAGTTGGGTGCCCGCCATATCCACCAGCCATATCGCAATTTGATCATTTACACCTTTAATACCATTTCGTAAAGCACTTATAACTCCTCGTCGTCGCTGCTGCTACTTTCCCAGGAACTAGAGCTTCTGTGAGAATCGCTCAAGGCAAGAAGCACTGCCGCACGGTTCAACTACGACATCACGTGAATGTAATCAACTGCCAAACCAAACAACGCCTCAAAAAGAGCAGCCAAGCCACCCTACCAATCCTTATCTACTTATTTGCTGGTGCACGCGTGACGCCATAATTGATAATTTAGTTTTAGAATGTTTACAGCACTTTCTAAAAATTATAAAACTGTGTTTAGGCATTTCTTAATTTGCTAGACCTATGAATGCTTCGCCGTTCAGGGAACAGCGCGACATTTTTCGTCAAGCGGATGCATACAAAGAGTTTGAGCTCCGCCTATAGTGATGTAGCCGTAAAGAACCTTCGCCGGTGTATGGTAGCCCGAGGAACACATTCATCAAAGAGAATGAAGTTATAAAGGTCGGTTCTACCAGTACCTGAAATCAAGCCAAGACTGTGTTAGTGCTTCATCATGTTAGGGGAAATTATTAATCAATACATGCACACTCCTTTTCATATGCTTCGCTATATCCGAACCCTGTACGAATAATTCCTTTCCTCTTTTTTTAAACTATCATAAGAACGCTACGGCATGAATCTGCGCATAAATACAGATAAGGAAAATGCTTGCTGTGTTGCGAGTCAACCAAGCAGACTCGCAACACATTGAAGGCGACACTCGTGTGCAAAAATACAATAAAGGACCTGCTCTGCGCTCACATCACCAAAAAAATTCTAGAACTCATGTCAAAATGAATGTCGATGCTATTGCGATTAGAGCTCAATGAGTGTTGCGGCTCACCATAGTGCTACCGCCGAAACGCGATGGTTATCAGTCGCATACTACTACTGGGCTGTATGTATGTATGTATGTATGTATGTATGTATGTATGTATGTATGTATGTATGTATGTATGTATGTATGTATGTATGTATGTATGTATGTATGTATGTATGTATGTATGTATGCATGTATGTATGTATGTATGTATGTATGTATGTATGTATGTATGTATGTATGTATGTATGTATGTATGTATGTATGTATGTATGTTATGGGCCTCCCCTTTGGAATGTGGTGGGCAGTCGCACCACCAAGTTCTCGTTATTTTATTATCCAATGTCCTACTTAAGCTGAAAAATGAGAAAATAAAAAAAAACATGATGAATTCTCATAACCAAAGTTTCTGAAAGCCTATCGTGAAATTGGTTCTTGCACGCCTCCGATGATTGTCGTTTACTATTTTTCTTCCACCAATCTTCCAATCGCCTCTTACAAATGTTTATTGCGGACATGTTTACTTTCCCCCTGCACTTGCTGAACCCAAGGGCTTCAAGGATCCTAAATCATAAATTGACCGCTCGGCAGATATCTTCGCATTCTAATAAAACACGCTTCATCGTTTCCTGAGCTTTATTGCAGCAAACGCATGCTTCTTCTTGCTTATATTTCGCTTTAAAAGTGCGTGTTCTAGAGCAAGCTGACCTCCCTTCGAAAAGTAATGTGCTTCCCTTTGAGTTATTATAAGTTGTTTCTTTCCTGATTTCATTTTTGCTCTTAAGGAGTTACTCATGGCAGGCTTCTTTTACATTGCCGCTACCCATGAGATTGTCCCAGCTTTTCTGACTTTCCGCTTGACTTTCTTTGTTGTTGTGTTGCTCACCATATAGGCTGCATACTTGCTGGTAAGCTTCCTAGTTTTTTTCATCCACTATGAACTGTGAACCAATGTTATTCCTGCACAAATAGCTGAAGACTCTCCCAGCCCATTTATTTTCTTCCATATTCCTCATTCAACTCTGGACACACCGTGCCATCTAGCGGTATCACCTCGAAGTCCCTGCATATAGCACGTGTCTGACTATAAATTCCGATAAGATTCTCTGATCATATATAACGTAGGTCTGATTCCGCCTAGCACCGCATGTTGTGACGTCTGGGGATGTGAGTGGGCGAAGAAGGTGCCATGGCTGGAGCCGTACCAGGCGCCAGGAGAAACAAGGGTTTGGAGCAATGTTTAGAACAACAGAAAAAAGGCTTATATTCAAAAGTACATGATTCAGTTTTACAAACACGTCTCCAACTATCGGAGCACACTACATGATGAAATCTTTGCATATCCGAGCATCTCCTTTTCCACAGCCGTCCCGCTACGCTTTTTATACCGTTTTTTCTTCCGTTTCCTTAGTCGAGGAAATTTGCTTGGCAATCACAAACGCTGAACCATTCACATTCTCTCACAGCCCCAACGTCACACCTTTTGCAGTAGTCTTACGTTTTTTTTTTATTTTGCAGTATTCCCACTTGTCTCCAACCTCCAACGCTTCCCCCAAGAACTCCAACTCGAACGCTTTCCTCAAGAGTTCTTGACAATGACCCTGTCATCGATAACTGGCCTCTTCGTGACAGTCAGGAGGGGGTGACGTTGTTGTCTTGAAGCGAGCTATCATTTCTGGGCACTCGAAAAGCCGACGATCTGGAACATGACTGCCTGTCCGTAAGACTCAGGTGACGCTGATTGAGCTGCCTCGAGTGAACGATGAGGTATCATCAGCACCCGTGATAACCGCATCTCTGCCGGTGAATCATCCTTTTGTACTGAGGGATCTCCAGGCACGACATCACCCTCGGCGCCAGATGGTGCATCGGCAGGTCGAGGTCGACAGGTCGGCAGGTTCGATGCAGCTCGCCCGGTTTGATGCCTGCATTGCTCAAAGACATGGGGCAGCAGCTTCCTAAAATGAAGATCTTCTGGCCAAAGGCTTCTTGATATGTGGGCTCTGACTAGACTGCATAAATGCAAGATGAGAATTCCAAGGAGCGACCTTTCTCAGTCACACATAATGCCACAAGCGCAATATGCTAACCACTCTCATCGCCAGACTGTGCTAATTTAAATACTCTGACAACCCCCATCTAAAGGAAAACTTTGAAACACAAGGTTCAAGTTGATCCGGACAAGTACCAATCAACTTTCAACTATATGTCCGCGCAAGGAGCCACAAACAGGATTTATGTACTGAAGCTAAGTAATCGTGAATTAGAGCTCCCGCACATCAGGAAGGCAAAGGTAGAAACGGCCTAGAATAATTTATATTCGTAATACTTAGCACAAGGCCGCTACATCAACATTACATAATAGCTATTCGCGAAATAAACAAAAGGGAAAACCATCTCCTACCCTCATCACTTTCCTAAATTGGCTCAGAAAGCAAGCGAACTTCTAAATTGTGCTTATGTGAAGCTACGCTCAATTTGAGCAGGTGGCTGTTTTCATGTGACATCCTTTTACATAATGCGATGCAGCGTGTTCAGAATAAATTGATCAACTCTGAAAAATAATGAAAAAACTTCCAAAAGTTCGGACGAACTAACAGTATCAGTAACAAGTCGGAATGAAGACTACACTGCGGCTTTTTATCTTCAGCCTACATTTCCGTATAACTAAAGAAAACGAAAACACTGACGCTTTCTGTTTTCTAGCGTTCAGCTGTCACATCTTCATGAAAGTAAACATCAAACTAACTGGAAAAATAAATCTGCCATAGCACGAGCAGAAGAGACCAACGATGCCCTCTGTCTAACCAAAGCTCTTCATATTTTACCGTTAGAAATTTTTTAAATATCCTTGACAAAATGAAAGCGCCTGAGCTAAATCTACAAAACGTACTTCCAAAAAGCCCCCCTGCCAAATAAACACGGCTCATTATCATCTCCCGTAAAAACAGAACTTATCAACCTGAGCGTGACCTTCCAACCTATATGCAACACTGACACTGTTTGCCTTTCAATGCTACACGTGTTGTGACGTAAATTTCTACTTGAAATTACGAATCTAACCTGAGACGAAAATGCTAATAACCTAAGAAAATTTTGTAGGAATACTCGCGCTTGTAGAATGTTCAGCCCACCACTAATATCCTACAAATTTAATACAAACCAACTTAATTTCGCAACGCGTCTTCTTGATTTTCTTTTCGGGCCTCAAACTTAACCTTTCAGACCAGCTCAAGAGGGTTGCGCCATCCAGGTTTCTCGCAAGGTGCGGTCCCTAAGAAGGCAAAAGCCGCTAATTTGCCTGCCGCACCTCGTAGCTGCAACTTTATGACAGCAGCCTCCAAGTACTGGGTAAGGGTACTGTCTATGACCCGCACGCGCACTGTCGCCTTGTGTGCTATGCAGTTGCCTTTCTTTGCCTCGGCGAGTGACCGGCTCTTGTAGCACACTATAGGACACTCCTCTTTGTTCCTCTGCTTATAATGAGATGTCCACAATACGGTTTAGCGATGATTACAGCGCCTGAATCTCCACGAAATTCTCTTTTTCCTGATGGACGCCACGCCAATCCCCCCTCCCCCATATCCACAAATGCCTAGTCTTGGAATTTACCTTCCTTCACATTTTGACAGTCTCAGGCTGGACCCTGACCTCCGCGCATTTGCCCCTGGAGCCTTGGCGCTTCGCATTTTTGATTCTATACGCCTCGACCTCAACCTCCTTTCTTATCTTGGGCCTGCGCATTTTCTGTTTGGCTACCCTTGCACACACACTTGAAATTTCATTGCCCTCTCGGGTTTCACAGATAGGCCCTGCGGAAACTTCGGCGTCTGCAACAATCATCCGCGAGTTCTGCCACTCTCTCCTTTTGGCCTTCAAAGTCGGCGTGAACTGCTAGATCGAAGTGTCCTTACAAAGCCTTCTGAGCCTTATCGTGGTCTCGCGCTTTCTCCTCTAACAAGCATTTCATGGAAAACTTAGCGATACCAAACGGGATTAGTGCTAGTATCTCTCGGTTCTCAAGACCCGGCTGACATCCTCTTTCTCACACACTCGTTGAAAACCGGCGAGGAAATTAATTATATCCTCGTCTGCCCTGAAAGCGGGTAGCGGATGTCGCGCTATCTGCCACGTTAGTATCTGACTTTTGTGCTAAAGCTCTTCCATCCCAGCAGCGTGCCGGGCCGCTGCCTCCAGCACGCGCCTCTGATGCTCCTCTGCTTGACGCTTGCGTCTTTCTGGCTCCTCGTTCTCGCGCCTCTCGCGCATTTCTGATTCATGCTTGCGCCTTTCTGCCTCTTCACGCTCACGCTCACGGCTTTCCTTCCTTTGCCCTTTGTTGTCTTTTAAAAATGGTTTCCCATGCCTCGTCAGCTTCCTCGACCGTCACTAATTCTCCTGCCTTCGGGACGTCGAGAACTATTGCTTTCGTTGTAGTGGAGCCGGCGAAAATCCCCAACTCCTCGCAAAGTTGAAGGAGGTCCTGCCCTTTGAGTTTCTCTACAGGGAACACCGCCATGGCCTCTGCTTTTTGCTTTCTTTCAACGATAGTTTCTCAAGCTTCGTCAGCTTCCTCGACCTTCTGCGTTCATGACGACGAGAGCTGCTTTTTTGTTTTTGCGCAGCCGGCGGAAATTCCCAACTTCTCGCTAATTAGAAGGAGGTTCTACACTTGAAATTTCTCCATGGCGAAATTGTTTGCCTTCAATGTTCACCCTTCCTCATAACTAAAATTCGCTATTTAAAGAAGATAAATTTCCAAGACAGTGCCCGCAGGAAACACAAACATACGGTCCTGCCATCTGTTTTCTTATACGAGAGAGTCCTAGTGGCATGAACAGCAAACATGAGGCATTACCTAGCCCGTCCTTACCGCTACCATCAGGAGATTGCAGAATTTCTCAGCGCTCGTTCCTTCCGAAATAGTTTCCGTGGCCTCACCGGCCTCCTATCACCTCCTCTCCTCATTCTTCAAGAGCTCTAATTTCTCCTTTCTTGCTTTCGCAGGGCCAACTGAAATACCGATCTGCTCATGACTTTTGAGGAGTTCATGAATTCTGAAGCTTTCCATGCTTACAGTGCACCGTGTGTTTCTTCCCCACTAGTAATTCAGCCCGCGAGACGCTATATTCTTGGTTTACGAGATAAAGTCACTAGCAACACCGAACGTCATTACCAACTGCCTTCGCTAATCAGTCTGGCGAAAAGAGAGACAAACACGTAGCATTCACCACACCGCTGTAGCCAATGTCGACCGATCCCATACGCTGCCAGCTACTACTGTGAAGTCGGGGATTCGTGCGGCCAACGAAGTTTCCATTGATGGTGCCGTGCCAGGTGTCGGAAGAAAAGAAGGGTTCCGAGTGATGTTTAGGTGAACAGAAAAATGTTTAGCTTCAAAAGTACATGATTCAGTTTTATACAAACACGGCTCCAACTATCGGAGCACACTACATGCCCTTTGCATGTCCTAGCGTCTCCTTTTTCGACAGCCGTCTCGATTCGTATTTTATGCCGTTTTTTTTTACTTTCCCTCGTCGAGGAAATTCATTGGCCTATCACAAACGCCGAATCGTTCACATTTATCCGCGCCCAACCGTCCCACCTTTTGCAGGGCTCCCTCCTTTTTTCCAGGACCCCCCCCCCCTTTTTCGTGCACTACCCCCACTTTCTTTAAGTACTCCCACTTGTGTCCAACGGGCAATATATGAGGCAACGACGTGGGAAATTATGAACCGGCCGTCGACGACTTTCCCCGGTAATACTCGACAATGACCCTGTCATCGATCAGTGGCCTGTCGTGACGATCAGGAGTGGGCGATGTTGTTGTCTTGATGCGAGCTGTCATTTCTAGCCGCTCGAAAAGTCGAAGATATGGAAAATGACTACCTGTTCGTAAGACTCAGGTGAGGCATATTGACCTGCTTTGAGGGAACGATTAGGCGTGATCAGCACTCGTGATAGCCAGATGTCTGCCAGTGAAGCATCCTTTGTTCTGAAGGATCGCCAGGCAAAACACGGAGCAATTTTAAATGCTTTCCTTGCGATTAGCATTTTTAAGATATTCCAGGCACATTCCAGTGCCTGTCCGTCCACCTCCGAGTGCTTTCCCGTCAACTCTGGTCCCCTCCGTAGTCCTTAGTCTAATGAGTGGAGCATCGAGCTGCTGTGTTGAAAAATTTGGTTTCGAAGTCAACCGTCGGGCCAACTTGGGTCGCTAGGTGTGTGCCACTGAGTAGGTGACAATCTTCACAGAGCCTCTTTGACGAAGGCTAGGCTCGCTGGGCATGTGCCACACAGGGTATGTCTTGTGATATATTCGCAAATGCGTCATACACACACATCGATGTGGCCCGGCGAGATGGCGCACCATGTGCAGTGAGAAGTGCCACGGTGCAACACGGCTGCACACACGCCTTATGCATGACGCGTTTCATCGTGGGCGATGCGGTGTTCACCACATTGCTTCAGTGCTCCTCGTATAAGCGCCGACATTTATGGCGAGATAGGTTCTGCGGGAGTTTGTTTTTCGTCACTGTAGAACGGCCCATACCCTAGCGACACAGGCTGGTGTCAGAGGTTCACTGAAGAGCAGAACATCCCCTGTTACACAATTTGGCATCAACGAATCTCATTGGAATTCCCATTATACCCAGTAGCGCGTATACAGTGACCCACGTTGGCGTCAGAGAGGCTCATTGAAGAGCGGCACGTACTCGGTGATCCAATTTGGTGCCACGGTAGGTTTTGAACCCCACAGCAGTCCGATGTTCTACCCTTTAGGCCATGGACTACCAGGCGACGCGAGCTTTCTGCATTTCCTGGTGAGATAATCTTCGCCCGGTTGATGTGAAAGACATCGGACGCATCTAAACAGACCAATTAACAGGCAGTCAAATCTCACAAATTGGAGAAGTTTTCAAAGAATGCTAATTGCAGCAAAAGAAGGTCGTCAGAACCCATTTCAGGATGAATCTCAATGGTAATGCATTAGCATTGAGTTAATATAAGCACAAACGTATTGCCTCCCGCGAAACGAGTTAGGTAGGAGAGGTGTGTTGCAACGAGACACATTTTTCGCGCTTCCCTAGGAGCACTCTGGGTCATCTAGGGCCACTGCGACGAACCCTGCGGAGGTATCCGAATTGCATGGCACGCCACTGCGCACGAACCCTTTGAAACGCGTGATGCCACAACTGGTCTCCTCTCTAGCGCTTATTTCTCAACATGTAACGTCCTCTAGCGGCACGGCCGAGAAGTCTGCACGTGGACTCCGAGACGAGACCCATAGCGCCGGCGCCTGCAAACGCTGATAATTCTTCCTTCACTTGCCGCACACTGAGTGGCACATACTCAATGACAAAAGTCGACGAGACTTTCATTGAAAAGCGGCGCATACCCGCTGCATTCATAGCGCAGCTCGCTAAAGCGTTGGCGTGAAAGACGCCAAATGCAAGGCAGCACATATGCCAAGGGCATTTGTGACGCAGCCTGTAAATGCAAAGGGTTGCTGTCCATGAGAGGAACCCTGTGACGTGGGTTAGAATCACCTGAGCATCGGTTAAATTTAACGGTTCTTGTTGTCATAAAAAGGGCGGCATACACCTACTTACCCACGTTTCCTTCAAAGCGTTCGTTGAAGAGTGGCGCACACCTGCTGACACATGCCGAGTGACCGAAGTTGTCATCAAAGAGGCTCATTTGAGACCAGCACAGACTGAGCGGAACACATCCAGTGCTCCAAGTCGGCGCAAAGAGTTTCTTCGAACAGGAGTGGTTACCCGGTCCCACATCTTCAGTGACCCATATCGGCGTCAAGGAGTCTCGTTCAAGGGAAGCAAGTATGTACACATTGGTACATATTTGGTACATACTAGTACATAAGATTTCTGCAAATGTTGTTTTCACTTGTATAAGGAACATTTTTTCTACATCAAGTGAACGTCTTTCACTGAAATTTCAATCAATAATGGCTCAGTGGTCATTGCAGAGACTGAACCAAGCACATAATTTTCCAGTTAATACTATTTACAACTTTCTCCATCCAGAAAGTGCCTTGTTAGAATGTAAAATCTAAAAAATTGTATATCAAGACAACAATTATGAAATGTATGTATTTTCGTTCAGTAATGTTTTCGTGTTGTAGGGCAGACGTGAGAGCACTTCCGTCGCTCTAGAAGGAATCGTTATATTTCAAATGTCCCATTACTGATGTAACACAAGTGTTTCATTTATGTTTTTATAAACTCCATACTACTCAACCTTTTCACTCTAATTTTCACATATAAGGAGTAAATACACATTTAAATAGCTGTGGAA
Source organism: Dermacentor variabilis (assembly GCF_050947875.1). Lineage (NCBI taxonomy): Eukaryota > Metazoa > Arthropoda > Arachnida > Ixodida > Ixodidae > Dermacentor > Dermacentor variabilis. Next base: position 124,495,415 of record NC_134569.1, read on the forward strand.
AATTTAAATTGTTCGTAGCGCATAGAAGCTGAGATATTTGCGAAAAACTTTAAAGTCGTCTGTCCGGGTACTATCCCCCTTAAGGCGTCGCAGAAAATTCGGCGTCTGGCAGCCGCGCCGGCGTTGTTGTTCTATCACTAAAGTTGCTCATATATTGTCTTACATTCTTTTCAAAGCTATTCCCGGGAATATTGAGAATGACAGCCCGCAAGAAAATGTCATGAAACAAAACACCGATAGCGCATACCCTTTAAATTTAAAAAATTGGAGGACGCTTAAGCTTCGCCTTCAAGAGTGGAACGCGACAGCGTTCCCGTCGACCCGCCTAGGGGTATTGGGCTACGGCGCAACGTCTACGCGTCCCGCATCGGACGCGGTGAGCGTCGAGCAACGCAGCGCTCGGCGCGACAACGAAATGTGCGCCTGAGCAAGCGACGCACGCCTGAGCCTTAGAAACAGCTCGTTTCTAAGGCAACACCGCGTTCACTAGAGGCGCTTTTGTACCGCTTTGAAGCATCGAACTCGTGGCTCAGTGGTAACGTCTCCGTCTCACACTCAGGAGACCCTGGTTCGATTCCCACCCAGCCCATCTTGGAAGTTGCTTTTTATTTATGAAGTGCCTGCCGTGATTTATCGCTCACGGCCAACGCCGCGGACGCCGACGCCGACACCGACACCGACGCCGACGACACCGGCTTTTCTGCGACACGAGCTCCTTAACGCTATCGCGTTAAAACTTCTCACACTGGAAGCCACCAGGGGGCCGAGTGGAGCGGACGCGCTTCGCATGGGCTGCTGCTTTTATCGCGAGTTATTGCAGTTAACCTTAACCAAACTTCCCGATTTTGTGTCATTGAACTCGACAAGGCAATCGGCATCGAAAGTCACCAGAATTACCGCGGTGAGTGGATTTGTTTTCCTTGAGACACCGAGCAACGAGCACCTCGACATATTCGAACACCGTTCTCCGAACGCCGCACGCGCCCCAGGAGCGGGCCCGCGTGGCCTCGCGAGCACCGAGAATGGCAGGGGAAACGAACGGCAGTGCTCACGAAATGGACATAGAGAACAATAGCCAAGACTCCACAGCGGTCCAGAGCAACATGGAATTCGACGAGAACAGCGGCAAGACGCTTAGTCAAGCTGGCCCATGGTTCCAAGCAATCAAGGCAAGAAAAAACAAGAAGGCGCTGAACGGGGACCGCATACAAGAGGGAGGAAAGCAAGAAAACCCCCAGAACCAGCAAGGAGGACTGAACGCGAGGAGCAACCCGAGAGTGGAAGCAAGCATGCAAGCCAACAGCAACCACCAACGGCAGCAAGATCAGGGAAGCCGAACCAACGGCAAGCCACCGCCGCGACGCGTGACGCCGCCGCTGCCAGAGAATGATTACAAGGTGGTATACCGACCAAGAACCGGCATGAAACTGTCCAGCTGGTCGGACGAGAAGATCGCCGAAGGACTTGCAAGGGCAAGTGGTTCTCCTTTCAATGAATTTTGCGCGAACGTAACCATCCAAACGCAGTGGAAGCAGAACCTGATAATTGCCAGCACCGCAGACGAGGACTACGCACTGAAGCTCGGTTCCATCAGCAGCATCGAACTTGGGGCGGCCACATACGAGATGACGCCGTACATCAAACCGCTCCCAGGAACAGTACGTGGAGTCGTGCACGGTATCACTGCGTGTACGACGGAGAAACGACTTGCGGAACTACTGGCAGCCAACAACTGTGGCATCCTGCATGCGAGGATGCTCGGCAAATCCACCTCAGCAGTTATCACCTTCGAAGGTCCGCACATCCCTTTCTATGTGAAGGTGGCCGGCTCGTACACACGTTGTCGCCCATACCGCAGATCGGTACAGTATTGCAAGGCCTGCGGAGAAATCGGCCACCGGCAGGACGTATGCCCCAACCCAGACAAACATATCTGCAACCGGTGCGGGGTGCAGAACCCACAAGCAGATCATGATTGCCAGTTGCAGTGCAAACTATGTGGACTACCTCACGAGACGGCAAGCAAGGAGTGCGAGAAAAGGCTCAAGCCAAGACCCCCACCCCTGTACGTGAGGGAGAGAAGTCAATCAAGAGACCGACAACCACCTATAACAAGGGAAACAAGTTCAAGCTCCTCGCAATATGGAACAAGTAAGCCACAGCAACAACAGCAGAAGATCACCTGGGCGGAAGTGATAGCCAGTTCCAAGTCGACCACCGACTCATTTCCCTCACAGCCGACACAAGAGCGAAATTCGAGATACGAGGAAACCATCTCCTCTCTTAGAAGGCAAAACGCCGACCTGATCAAGCGGAATGAAGTGCTCATGAAACGTCTAGAAGAGCAAGAAGGTCGCCAGGAGGAACGCGACAGAAGAGCTCAGGCCAGGGAACAAGCCCTGGAGAGGAAGCTCCAACATCTCATTGACGAATTGCAAAAACAGCAGAAACTGACCACAACACCAACGCCGCCGAGGGAACATACTCCCCCGATGGAGGACCTCGATTCGGGAATAGAGTACAAGATGAACAAGGCCCGAACCGAAGACAAGGCCGAACTGAGAAATGAGTTCCGAGCCGAACTGGCTCAGGCCGTCGACACCATAAGCAAATCTGTGGCAGCCACCGTCCAAGCAGCCGTACAAACGCTCCGCCAGGAGATCACCCAGATGGGCAACGAACTCAACCAACGCATCTCCATTCTAGAAAGGGAAAAAGAGCAGGCAAGGAAAAAGCCAAAATACCCCATCAGAGAATCCCAGATGAACGAGACTCTGGGAAGCCAAGATGGCGAATAAGATAGTAAAGAAGAAAGAAGCGACCGAAACCCTCAAAATTTGGCAGTGGAATTGCAGAGGAGTAAATCGGAAACGGCAAAATTTACTTCACCTATGCACCCTACACCAACCTGACGTCATCGCGTTACAGGAAACAGAAACAAATAATATTACGATGCGCGGCTACAAAACGTACATTGCCCAAGGAAGGACCCAGACCGCCGTCCTCATCAAGAAGCACTACACGACGCAGCAGCATCAAATCAACCACAGATTCGAACACACTCTGATTGAGCTGGTTCCTCCCAAGAAAACCCTGCAGAGCCTCTACATCCTGAATGTATACAGTCCTCCGCGTGACACACTAAAGGACTTGGACAAGTTCCTGAGAGAAGTGAAGAAAGTCACCAACGGTCAAAAACTTCTCGTGGTGGGTGACTTTAACGCTCCACATGTGGCTTGGGGCTACCGATCAACCAACAAGAAGGGTATGGACGTGCACAACGCGGCACAACACCACCAGCTGACGTTGTGGACCGATCCTCTAATACCAACTAGAATCGGCAACAGTGTCTCCAGAGACACCAGCCCAGACCTGACCTTCTCCACTGGCTTAAGGCAAGTCGAGTGGTCGAGACTGGACGAGACTCTGGGCAGCGACCATCATATCATCCAGACTGAAATCATGCACCACAAAACCCCTGTGAGATTAGGTCAGGCCAAAATTACGGACTGGCCTGCTTTCCGGAAAGACGAACACCCCAGAAGCCTAGAGGACATCGAGGAGTGGACCAAGAACGTGATGGACTTGGCTACCAAGTACACAAAGACCATCCAACTCACTGCGGACAATCCCGAAGTCGACCCACACCTACTTCACCTTTGGGAGGCCAGGCGAGGACTTTTGAAGAGATGGAAGAAGCAGAAGAGAAACCGCAAACTCAAGATCCGCATTGCCGCTGTCTCGCGGCAGGCGGAGGAGTATGCTGAAAAACTCGGACGTCAGAACTGGAATCAAATGTGCGACCAGTTACAGGGAACCCTCAGCAACCGAAAGACCTGGGCCATTCTAAAGACCTTTCTCGCGAAGACGGAATCAAAAACTGTCACGGGGCAACACATACAAAGACTTATACACAACTTCCAGGGAACTGAAGAAGAAGCGCTCGAAGCCATCACCGAGAAATACATCGGAGACGAGCAACAACGGAAGACGCAGCCGGTCATTCACCCGGAGTACGAGGGGGAACCCAATCCGGATTTAGACCAACCTTTCACCAAGTCGGAGATCGTGGCAGCCTTAAGAAATCTCACAAGAAACACGACGCCCGGCAGGGACAAAATTAACAACAAGACCCTCCGTAACCTGGACGACGGTGCAACGGAGAGTTTACTAAAGTTTATCAATGAAAGCTGGGAGAACGGCAGTATACCGGCTTCCTGGAAGCACGCGGACGTAACGATGATCCCGAAACCCGGCAAGCCCATCAACCTACAGAACCTGCGTCCGATCTCTCTCACGTCGTGCGCGGGAAAACTCTTCGAGCACATGGTCCACAATCGTCTCTCGCCCTATCTGGAAGAAGGTGGGCACCTGCCGAACACTATATTCGGTTTCCGGCCTAACCTCTCCACCCAGGACATTCTACTTCAGCTGAAAGAAGAAGTCATCGACGGCCTCAGCACATTCCACAAGAGTGCCATCCTGGCACTCGACGTGAAGGGAGCCTTCGACAACGTCTCCCACGAAGCAGTGCTAAACAGCCTACAACATACCAACTGTGGACGGCGGACATACGACTATGTCCGGGACTTCCTGACGGGTAGAACGGTGACCATAGGCCTGGGGAATCTCAGGACCGAGAAGTTCCAAATACCGCAGAAAGGAACCCCCCAGGGGTCGGTGATCTCCCCGTTGCTGTTCAATATAGCGATGAGGGGATTGCCGAACCTCTTGGAGAACATCAGGGGTATCCGTCACGCAATGTATGCAGACGACCTGACCATGTGGACGTGCACGGGATCGGCGGGCGAACAACAAGACGCCCTGCAGGAAGCCATCGACAGGACCGAGCATTATCTGCACCGCTGCGGTCTTTCATGCGCGCCGGAAAAGTCGGAGCTCCTGATCCTCAAAAAGAGGACAAGAGGGCGGCCTCCGCAGGAGACACCTGACCCAACGTTGACACTAAATGGAGTCAACATACCCAAGGTGGACACACTCTGTATTCTGGGCCTCACTCTCCAGAAGGACGGTGCCGGTCTCGCCGCCATTAAAAAACTGCAAGCGACAGTTACCCAAGTCGCGCACTTGGTGCGAAGAGTGACAAACAAAAAGCACGGCCTGAAAGAGCAGGACACAATCAGATTAATACAAGCCCTGGTAATCAGCAGAGTCACTTACGGCACCCCGTACCTGGGTCTCAAGAACAGCGAGAGAGACAAATTGAACACCCTAATACGAAAGACCTACAAGCTGGCACTGGGGCTTCCACCGACGACGTCGACGGAGAAGCTACTCAGCCTGGGCATCCACAATACATGGGAGGAACTAGTAGAGGCCCACAAGACGAGCCAGATAGAGCGACTCAAGCTCACCAGCACGGGTAGGGACACGCTAATAAGACTGGGCTACCCAGTCGAATATGAGTCCAGAAAACAGCGGGTTCCTCTACCCCTGAGGGAGAAGATCACGGTGGCCAGCATCCCGAGAAACATGCACCCTGAATACCACAGAGAAAGGAGGCGAGCGAGAGTGAAAGCTCTGCGTAAGGCCTACGAAGGACCAAAACAAGGAGAAGTCCGATACACCGACGCGGCGAAGTACAAGAACAGAGCGGCCCACGCTATCAGCGTGATCAACGGCCAAGGACAAGAGGTAGCAGCGGCCTCGGTAAGCACTCCAGACATCGACTGCGCGGAAGAAACGGCGATAGCCCTGGCGGCCACTACGGGCCAGCGAGAGGAAGATCTAATCACGATCATCACCGACTCTCAAACAGCATGTAGAAATTACCAAAAGGGCCGCATTTCCAAACAAGCCCTGAGCATCCTCGAAAAGCGAGACAATTTTCCAGAGGTGTACATTGTCTGGGCCCCGGGACACGAGTCCCTGGCGGGTAATGTAGCGGCTAATGCCGCTGCCCGAGATCACATTCTCCGGGCTATCCCACCAGGTTCACGAGCACCGGTAGACCAACAAGATAGCGTCCCGAAAAGATACGCCGATATCCTGAGCCACTACAGACTGGGTAGAAGGATCTATCCACCCCCGCATCCCCAGCTGACAAGAGAAGAGGCGGTGATCTTCCGAAAACTACAGACCGGCACATTCCCGCACGGCACCCTGCTACACGCAATGTACCCTACGACCTATACTCACAAATGCGCCTTCTGCTCTACGCTTAATACCCTCTACCACATGGTATGGGAATGTCAACAAAATCCATCGACACCGCCCATCACCGGACCAACCGTCGAGCAGTGGGAGGCCCAACTGATAAGCTCGAGCCCTGAAGACCAGCATCGCCTGGTGAGCAGGGCCAAGCTATCAGCTCAAGCCCACGGCATCCTGGACTAGGGACGCCGCCCACCTCGGACGATTTTACCGTCGGCTCATTTCAACTAATAAAGTTTATTCCTCCTCCTCCTCTCACACTGAAATATTAAAAGTGGGGAAAAGCAACAGAAGATTATCCCACACTAGAGGCGACGTTTCTACCTGAAATCTCGCCTTCACCGCCAGCTTTTTCCGGTAAACATTACGGTTACATAAACTGCAGTTGCCGGCAAGCTCGAAAACCAGTCAGAAATCTTTTGATGCTATCGCGTTCCACTCTTAAAGACGAAGCTTAAGCGTCTCGCAAATCTTGCATGTGGCTTTGACGCGCCTGTTCTCTCAACACGGGTGTTGATAATGAGTAAACTTTCAAATGAGACAATAAACCAAAAAAGCGTCCGTGGCCTAATGCTTTATATACCAGGCTTCTGCGTCATAGCTACTATGTTTGAATCCTGCCGTCGGATAATTTTATTAGTGTTAATTTATTAACGTTTTTTATGCTTTTTACAGCACCCTACTGATAAATTTGCCAAGTCGGAACTTTGTTTTAAGCCATCCATGTAATAAACATCATTCCCATGGTGGCTGAATTGCCCTGCTTGCAGCTACCGTTGACACTACTACCACAGCTACCTCCAATAATTAGTGTATTAAAATCTATGCTTGAAACGGCAAACTACTTCGCTTCAGCGTTCCGAGATATCAGCACTATCCCGTTAAAAGCGTTCAGCGTTAGGATCAAGATAAGAATGAAAAAGTATCTCATAGGCAAGAAAGCTTCACATCAAAAACCTTAACATCAGTAAAGGCGGGGTGAGTTCAAAATACGCAGACGTACTAAAGCTGCTCTTAGTCAAAACGACAAGACGCGACAAAAAGGGAATTAACAATTGTCGATTTCAGCTAGTCCTAGCTAATCTTCAACGGGAAGGTGGTAAAACGCGATGCGCGAAACAGAAATTATGGTTCACCTGCTCAGATAAACTGCGCAAGGAAGTTGCTGTCCGTTTGTGTGAGGTATACACGAGGTCGCCTTTATTTTCAAGCCTTGATAATTACTTTCCGTACCGAATCTGGGCCGCGAAGCAGGCTGCGTTGCTGGGTGTTATTTGATTGACAAGTGATGCGGGTCACGCCATCGCATGACGTCGTCGGCCTTCACCACCTCCGTATGAAGCTGTGGCGCTGCTCCCCTCAACAGGTTTGCTGTGAAATTAATTACTCTCAAATTCTGTGCGAAAACAGATGACGCGTCAAAACATGTAGTCAAATGCCGAGACACATCGATATTTTCGTAATGTATACTATTCACAGCGACCATTAAAAACATCGTATCAATTAGGGTGCGTTTACGTCGTTAACAAGTGGTAAAGATGGCATTAGCCATTTTGAGATCCATACTTCTCAGGTTACTCCAGTTCAAGCGAAATATTCGTGGTCTTATTTCACTACTCATTTCATACTTACCGTCATCCAGCGTAAAGGCAATTTTGTCAGTTGTTGGTCCTTCCTTTAAATAGTAGGTGTGGTTCTCCCTGAAAGATAAGAAGATTTCCGTCTCATGCATCTCCAAGGCAAAACTAAACCAAATGTGTTTTAGGCAAAGTATAATTCTTTTGTTTTTGAAGCACTCAATCATTCACACTTCTCAAATAAATTGAGATGTCTGTCGCACATTCACTGTCGTACATGTCGCTCCTTCCATTATTCTCAAGGAATGTTTCGTGCAGCTACTGCCAGTTGCGAAGTGTTTGGCACGCTGCACATATTGTGCCAATACCATGAGCACCTGGCTAGAAATGCCAGGTTGTTCCCGCCCGTTTTCCTAAGCTAGCGAATCAGAGGTTGTTATTGAAGATACTGAAGTCAGAGCGCCCTTTCTTAACCATACATAATTTCGGCAATAAAAAAAAGACCCTGCGAGGATAGTTTTTACGAATAAAAGAACCCTCAGGAAATTGGTGTTCAATTTAGGAAAACGTTAAATAACAATAAAGGTGCGATCAGCCTTCACGGAAGCTTCGAATGCCGGAACTTCCATTCGAAAGAACTCCACGTGCCTTAAACTTAATAAATTCTCCAGTGTGCTTTTCTAATACTTTGCACAAGTATTATGACAGAGCAAATATTATTGTGGCTCTGGTGGTCCAACACTACAATTTCAAATACGCCATTGCGATCCGTTATGCTTTGTTTGGGTAGACGATGCTTGCTAAGAGCGCTTCGCTCTTCCCTTGCCCTGAACAATATAGGTGGTATCGTCTACATCATGCGTAAGCAAATGACTGAGTTTAATCATTTGACCTTTGACATTAAATTTCAGTATTCGACGCCAACTACCTGTTTCCATCCAGGGCGTCGGTGGCAAGTTGGTGAGAGAGCACCCCGTAACTATATTCACGTGTCTCTTTGCAAGCTATGTTCTTGTCATTTGCACGAGTACTGCACCTCAATCTGCCGCAACATGGTGCAATTACGTGATGTGCGTTCTAAACGGGGCGGCCTCTGCTGCACAAATTTCTTACGCTAAAGGCGATGTGACACTTCGCTGTCGCATTCATGCAAACACAATTACTGAAAATTGATTTCTTGCAATCCTCTCACTTCCTGCGCGCGAAGCCATCTACCTCGTACATTGCGTGCAACTGCACAAAGCCTATGTTTGAAATTCTAACTTGAAGCGTTAGGCTATGTACACCAGGCATAATAATCAAGGGCACCGGGTCACCACGCATGATGTCAAGGCTGCCTCGATGCATCTGCTAAAAGACTATGGGCCTCTGGCGCCTTAGCCTTTGTTGTGGTTGTTTGGATATTTGATATGCAGGCGAATTTTGTAATGTGCGAATTAATTAGAGGTTGACCCTCACGGCCCTTAATATTTTTCTTTAGATAAAGATCTTTTTTCTTTCATATATTTAGTTTGACGAACCTCTTAGAAGCATGCTAAAAAAGAACAATTTTAATTATACAGATTTTAGTTAATTTGCTGATATGTGAAATGACATCTCCAGGGCTCAAAGGTTCTGAATCAATACGTGATGTATCCTTTCAAGAATGTACAGCTTTTTTGTATTTTATATTGCAGGGGCTGACAAAGTTGGATAAAATTTTGATTTCAGTATCTTAAAACGTCATGCTTGCTCGCTAAATGCTCAAACTAGGAAACAACTGTACCAAATAAAAAAGGGCTAATCGCCCGTGTTGAGACGTCCTGATCTGATTCATAGTTCCTGCTGAGTTCTTGGTATCCCTAGGTCAAGCTCCTCGAGGCGGTCTGCAGTCTATTTTTTATTTAGTGAACAGGCTAATCACGCGATTTCAATGAGTCTTCTTTGTTTTTACGGATGAATAGTCTACATGCGCCTTAAAGTCGTGATTTTTATGGCTTTTCAAACAAATACCGTTCCCTCTGAGTAAATATGTCGAAAATAACAAAGATGGTGCATTGTGCTTCTAGAAGGTGCTTCGGTAAACATGAAATTAAACGAATTTACTACTCCTGACCTCACCTTTACAACTACTCAGCCCTGGCGGTGTCAAATTCACAAACTGCAAAATGAGCTGTTAAATCAGTAGTGAAAATTACTTTATTCATATATTTTTCTTGAGCTGCTATTGAACATATTTTTACTGTATAATATAATTATTAAGCCAGATGCCCAACTTGTTTGGTGATGACGACGTCCTAAAGTTAAACGAAGAGTGTCAGTGCTACCATTGATTTTCTTAGTTCGATGTTTCTGCAGAAGAATGGTTGTCTTGCGCGATTCGACATGAACTTCTAGCGTTGCTTCACCATTTTGCTGGCTTGACAGCTTAATTTTTTTTATTCACTTTGTTTCATGAATTGTGTGCTGGAGTACGTTTATACCTCCGAGGCCGAAAGGTTTCAATGAAAATGGCTGAAATCTATTTCTCCGTCGTTTTAAGGCGTTGTCTAAAGCGTTTGGAACGCTTCCCCGTTTCCATGGGAGGACCGAAATTGGCATAGATTTCATATTTACAGAAATAGTGGCGAAACTATGCGGAACGCCTATGAAAAGATTGAATTGGGCAGATCAATTGTGGGCTTCGAAAATAATTATTGATCCCTCGTTTTCTCTAAATTATCATGCTTTATCATGCAATTATCTAAATTATCATGGCAGTTGGCGGCACGTCCAGAGCCGGTCCTAAAACGATTTGTACTGTTCCTGCAGGTGCGCAACTACGTCACAAGAGTTTCAAGTGGTTCATCGGACGTCGGATGCTCTTTCGCACTGATGGCTTCGACGGTGTGGCAGCTCTGCTGAAAAACGTGGAACTTTTCCAGTTCTTCTTGACTTCGGTTCGCGTCACAAGATGGTGCTCTGATCAACAAGCGCTGTCATCGTCCCCATAAAAGCGCATCGCTTGCAAGCAGCAAGCGCAGTTGGCGGCACGTCCAGAGCCGGCCCTAAAACGATTTGTACTGTTCCTGCAGGTGCGCAACTACGTCACAAGAGTTTCAAGTGGTTCATCGGACGTCGGATGCTCTTTCGCACTGATGGCTTCGACGGTGTGGCAGCTCTGCTGAAAAACGTGGAACTTTTCCAGTTCTTCTTGACTTCGGTTCGCGTCACAAGATGGTGCTCTGATCAACAAGCGCTGTCATCGTCCCCATAAAAGCGCATCGCTTGCAAGCAGCAAGCGCAGTTGGCGGCACGTCCAGAGCCGGCCCTAAAGCAATTTGTACTGTTCCTGCAGGTGCGCAACTACGTCACAAGAGTTTCAAGTGGTTCATCGGACGTCGGATGCTCTTTCGCACTGATGGCTTCGACGGTGTGGCAGCTCTGCTGAAAAACGTGGAACTTTTCCAGTTCTTCTTGACTTCGGTTCGCGTCACAAGATGGTGCTCTGATCAACAAGCGCTGTCATCGTCCCCATAAAAGCGCATCGCTTGCAAGCAGCAAGCGCAGTTGGCGGCACGTCCAGAGCCGGCCCTAAAGCAATTTGTACTGTTCCTGCAGGTGCGCAACTACGTCACAAGAGTTTCAAGTGGTTCATCGGACGTCGGATGCTCTTTCGCACTGATGGCTTCGACGGTGTGGCAGCTCTGCTGAAAAACGTGGAACTTTTCCAGTTCTTCTTGACTTCGGTTCGCGTCACAAGATGGTGCTCTAATCAACAAGCGCTGTCATCGTCCCCATAAAAGCGCATCGCTTGCAAGCAGCAAGCGCAGTTGGCGGCACGTCCAGAGCCGGCCCTAAAACAATTTGTACTGTTCCTGCAGGTGCGCAACTACGTCACAAGAGTTTCAAGTGGTTCATCGGACGTCGGATGCTCTTTCGCACTGATGGCTTCGACGGTGTGGTAGCTCTGCTGAAAAACGTGGAACTTTTCCAGTTCTTCTTGACTTCGGTTCGCGTCACAAGATGGTGCTCTGATCAACAAGCGCTGTCATCGTCCCCATAAAAGCGCATCGCTTGCAAGCAGCAAGCGCAGTTGGGGGCACGTCCAGAGCCGGCCCTAAAGCAATTTGTCCTGTTCCTGCAGGTGCGCAACTACGTCACAAGAGTTTCAAGTGGTTCATCGGACGTCGGATGCTCTTTCGCACTGATGGCTTCGACGGTGTGGCAGCTCTGCTGAAAAACGTGGAACTTTTCCAGTTCTTCTTGACTTCGGTTCGCGTCACAAGATGGTGCTCTGATCAACAAGCGCTGTCATCGTCCCCATAAAAGCGCATCGCTTGCAAGCAGCAAGCGCAGTTGGCGGCACGTCCAGAGCCGGCCCTAAAGCAATTTGTACTGTTCCTGCAGGTGCGCAACTACGTCACAAGGGTTTCAAGTGGTTCATCGGACGTCGGATGCTCTTTCGCACTGATGGCTTCGACGGTGTGGCAGCTCTGCTGAAAAACGTGGAACTTTTCCAGTTCTTCTTGACTTCGGTTCGCGTCACAAGATGGTGCTCTGATCAACAAGCGCTGTCATCGTCCCCATAAAAGCGCATCGCTTGCAAGCAGCAAGAGCAGTTGGCGGCACGTCCAGAGCCGGCCCTAAAACGATTTGTACTGTTCCTGCAGGTGAGCCGGTTTCGCTGTAGCAACTTTTCTGTACATTCCATGCCGCCAACTGCAAAACTGTCATTTGCTTGATCTACCGCGTGTGTTCTCTTGTGCGCATGTGTGATGGAGGGAAAAGATTGTGCTCAATGTGGGGTTGATTTGGCCGGCGAAGACCGGTGCATGGAATGCTCTAACTGTGCATCGTTGTATCACCTCGGTCAAGAGTGCTCAGGTGTGGCTGAAGGCACATTCTTGTCGATGGGCCCGAAAAAGAGAGAAAAGTGGCGGTGTGAAACATGTAGATCAGCGGATTCTTCCCAAGGCAGTTCTAGCCAGTTAACAGCTATTGCTGAAAAGGTATCGTTGCTGGATTCTATTCGTGCGAAAGTTGAATCTCTTTCCCTGGTTCCGTCGAAAATAGACGAACTGTTGTGCCGCAAGTCCGAGATCGAAGCAGTGAAAACAAAAATGCAGGAAATACACGACTCGGTTGACTTTCTTTCAAATAAATATGATTCCTTGCTGAAAGGATCAGCAACACGAGAGAAACAGGTCACTGAATTGTCTTCTAGGGTGATGGTACTTGAGGATCAGGTCGCTTCTCAGGCAGCTGTCATTCAAGACCTTAGAGGAGAAATAAATGTCTCTGAACAGTATAGTAGGTCCTCGAAATTCATAACCTACCCCAACATCCTAGTGAAAAATTTACTACTACTGTTGCTGAACTGGCCGCTCAACTGGGCATTGATTCATTCCTGCCAGGTCACGTAGTAGCTGTGCACCGGTTGCCCAGGAAGAGCAAAACAGCTCCAGTTTTAGTGCGCTTCCTTTCGACGGGCATACGTAACAGCTGGCTGGCAAAGCGAAAGAAACTGGAATCTCTGGCGAAGGAAAATGAGCCCTCGGTTTTCTTTGTCGAAAACTTGACGAAATACAACAGAGAACTGTTCTGGGAGACAAAGACTAAGGCCAAAGAGGCCGATTTCAAGTTCGTATGGGTGAAACATGGCAAAATTTATGCCTGTAAGAAGGAGGGTGACCCAGTTGTGCGCATAATGAGCCCTTGTGACTTGTCTCGGCTAGTCTGACCTCTTCTATCCTCCACTTTGTCTGTTGTAATCTTTTTCCTGATTCATGGCTTCGTGCGAACAATTTCGAGACTTTCCTTCCTTTTCTGTTCTTTTAAAACCAGGTGAAGGCACATTCACTGTTTTTCATGCAAACGTGCGTAGTATTCGCAAGCACTGGAAGGAATTTTGTGTCCACGCTGGTGCAGTACGTGATATAGCTGATGTTTTTGTCTTAACTGAAATTAATATTGGGCAGGAACATACTGGTCTCTTTCAACTCCAAGGTTATCACAATCATTTTTTGACGCGCAAGGACGGCCGTGGCAGTGGAATTGCCATTTTCATTAAAAATTGTTGGATTTCAAGTCCTCTGAACATAATTTTCACAAGTGCTGTATCGCTAGCCCTTCGTATTCACACACGATCTTTTGCCATCACATTGCTCGCTATATATAGGCCGCCAAATCAAAGTGTTAGAAAGTTTGTGAACAAATTGCATCTACTTGCTTTTCATCTGGTCACGTGTGCATGATAGGTGATGTTAACATTGACGTGCTGAAGAAAGAACGACACATTGTAGCTGATTACTTGAACACACTTGCTGACGTTGGAATAGATTCTATTATCAACCTTCCCACACGTGTCGAAATTTTGTGCACATCGCTTGTGTCTTCATGCATAGATCACGTCAATGTTCGCACTGAGAACGACCAGGTACTTCCGTTTATTATTGAGCAAAAGCTATCCGATCACTTCTATGTTGGGTGTAGCTTTCTATCGTATCAGCATGCTGCGGATAACAACCCAGTATCACAGATAGAGGTTATTGATAAAAGAAAGCTGGACTCGTTGTTGCAAGGCTACGACTGGAAATCTTTCCTAGCAGAAGTTCCTGCCAGTCACCTGTATAAATCTTTTATTGCCGTTTATACGCAGGCAGTGCACTCTTGCAAAAACGTAGTCGTCTTAAAGCAACGAAAGCCGAAATGCCCGTGGATAAATGCAAATGCGCTAACCGCGTTAGCTGAAAAAGAACTAGCCTGGGCGCGTTGTCGGCGCTCACCTAATAATCAGTATCTTCGTGAAGCTTATAAGATGGCTCGCAATAAAGTCACTGCTGTGCTTAGAGGTGCCAGGCGACAGCACTTCCAAGGTAAATTTTCTGAATTTAGAAATAACCCGCCCAAGACTTGGTTCGTGGTTAACGAATTAAGGGGTCGTCCCCGGAAAGGCGCATACCAAACTATTGCGAAGAATTTCGGTCCACCATCTATAACGTTAGCAGACCAATTTAATTCCTTTTTCTCGTCTACTGCAGCAAGCTTGTCCGGTAATACGGCTAGTTATTGTATGCCACAATCGGTAGTTGACTCTGCATTCCTGCCTGAGTGTACCGAGGATGATATTCGCTATATTTTATTTAACTTAAAACAGCACAAGTCGGTTGGATTAGATGGTGTATCTGTGGACGTCCTTCGCAGAAATTTCGAGGCCCTGAAGAATGTTCTTTTAGCTATTATAAATAACATTAAAGCCACAAAAGAAATACCGCCTGGCCTTAAGGAAGCGCTGGTAGTTCCTCTCTTCAAAAGCGGACAGGTCAATGTTGTCACAAACTACAGGCCAATTTCGATACTTTCGTTCATTGCTCTTATACTTGAAAAGCATATTTTTCACGTAATGCAGAGCTTCATTGATGCGCACAACATAATGTCGCCTAATCAATACGGATTTACTTGTGGGCGTGGCACTAGATTAGCATTAGATGAATTAACCGATTTCCTCAATAGTACTCTTGAAATTAGTGCATTCGCTTGTGCATTATTTCTAGATGTATCAAAAGCTTTTGACTCCGTCAACCATGAAATTTTACTTTGTAAACTTCATAGCTATGGCTTGCGAGGGCCTTTTCTAACTTTGCTTGAGAATTATTTGCACGGTCGAATTCAAGCAGTAGTTCTCGGAAATATTAAAAGCAAACCTAGACAGTTGAGCGCTGGAGTTCCCCAAGGGTCGATTTTAGCTCCCCTTTTATTCAACTTGTACGTTAATGATCTCGGTCAAGCAATTTTTCGCTGTCGGGTGTTTCAATACGCAGATGACACGCTTTTAGTATCTCGTCATACTAATTACCATCAAGCCGTGGCTGAATTACAAACTGACACTACAAATGTTATCAGTTGGTACCGTAAAAACTTAATTTCTATTAACCAGAATAAAACTAAATTAGTATGTTTTCACGATCCGCTGAAATCTATTCCTGTCATCACTCCACTGTTTCTTCATTCTCCTCTGTGTAACAATTGCTCTTGCTCTCCTATTCCATACCTCTCAAGTGTCAATTATCTCGGTGTTCATTTCGATTCTAACATGTCCTGGAACACTCACTTGGCTAACGTTTGTGAAAGGCTGCGCAAAATAGCCTGCCTACTGCATTCTATTAAAGCACTATGCCCAATTTACGTAAGGAAAACAATAGCACATACATTAGCGTACAGTGTGCTGAGATATGGAATCTGTTCTTTTTATTTCTGTTCAGTGTTTTGGCGCAATAAAGTTGATTCTTTACTAAAATCCATAATTCGGGCGGTGATGTATGGTGTGCACATTCCTAACAATTCCAGTCTTTTTTCATGCTCGCACATGCCCTCGTTCAGGCTGTTATTCAAAGAAACGGTAATCCTTTTGTATATATGGAACAATGAGTTCTGCCTTCCGTATGTCCCCGCCAGAGCATTACGTACACGCGACCGCTTTACCTTACCAAGAGTACGGACAAGATATGGCAAACGTGTCCGTGCCTTCTATATACCTGATGTGTTAAATGACCTGCCAGATAAAGTTTTATCTTCCAGCACACGGAAGGAAGTTAAATCTTATATTTTTGATTTCTATGTGTAATTTCGTTTCTTTCCTTTCTTTCTTTAGTTTTATTTTGAGTCTTGTAATTATTGATTTACTGTGCCGCTCCCTGGCTTGCTCCATTCTGCCGAGCGCTGCCCCACAAGCCCATTGTTGGCTTGGGCAGGCTCGTATTTGTATGTCATTTTCGAAATAAATAAATAATTTATATATATATATATATATATATATATATATATATATATATATATATATATATATATATATATATATATACGCAGGAAAGAGACGACGAACTTTTTGGGAGACTTCTTTTTCTTACTTAACGTTTTCGGCTGGTGGACCAGCCTTCGTCAGAGTACAGTGAGTACAGTACAGTATATATATATATCTATATATATATATATATATATATATATATAGATATATATATAGATATAGATATATATAGATATATATAGATATAGATATATATATAGATATATATAGATATAGATATATATAGATATAGATATATATAGATATAGATATATATAGATATAGATATATATAGATAGATATAGATATAGATAGATATAGATATATATAGATATAGATATATATGAGGAGTGCGGTTGATTTTGCAGGTCTTCTACGGCGAAGTGTATGAGGCGCGTTATTTATTGCTCGTTATGATAGGAAACATGTTGTGAATCACGAGCCATGGGTGCTACAACGTAAAGCCATTCCAAACTTTTCTATTCCAATTTCGCAATCAGCCCTCTGCGATTTGTCAAAACGCGACATCACGAAAACCGTGATAGATCCACATCTGATATGACATGCACAGAATGAATATGCATGATTAGACCGAAGAAAAGAAAAAAATGATTATTTCTCCTTCGACTCGTTTTCGCCATGAGCCCTCTGCTATTGGTCAAACATTTTCGGCTGGCACCCACTTTGCCTGTCTATCAGGTGACGTCACTAAACAGTGAAAACTCACCGCGTTAGTGACGCGTATGCGTTAAAATTGCATTATTATGCCGGACAAGACTGAATTTATATCTGAAAAGCCGGAGACGGCCCCATTCCGAAAGGAATAGAAGATGGCTTCCCGCCGATCGCTAACGCACTCGCTGCTCGCACCTGCCAGAGAGCATGGGTATATTTGCGTATAGTCAAAGCTTTTTGCTTGGCCATGTAATAATATCGGGCCCTTTCAGCGCATTTGTGACGTCGCTGTAGCATCTCTTCTTCTCTCCGCTTTAGTGGCATTCCTAACCTTTCGTTGCACGCCGCCTAAATTTTCGAACAGCCACCGCAAATTAAGTAAGGGGAAGGGGACCAAACGCTGACCTCGGCACTGCTCTCCTCACTCTTCATCCTGTTATGTACTCTAACTACACTGGCTCGGCCCTATCGATACCCTCTCCGCTTGAGCGTGCTCCTCACCTTTTCTCATACAAATAGGTAAGAAAATTCGCTGAATGTAGGCAATGTTATTCGTTTTGAAAGTCAACAAAAGTCACCGCCATTAAACGAGGGGAACGCTTGATTGAGCTGTTCACACAGCGCTGCGGGTCACCATACGATGCTTACGTAAGCAGTTAGGTACATTTGGCGTCAGTAACTTCGAATAAAAACACATTGGAATAGTTTTACTGTATAAGGCCCCATGGTGGCTTATTCGGGGTGAATCATTCACAGTCTTTGTGGAAAGTAGCTTATTCAAGCATTCCAAATACTCAAACTGCCGTCATCCGCAATGTTTCCCAGATTCCTAAACCAACAGCTCAAGAGACACAGTGCTAATTTAGCTGGAAAAAGGAACCAGTTAACTATAATGCATGGTGAAACGTTCACATCCCTCGCTTAATTCGGAGCGTTACAAATAATTACAGAACGATCGTTCTTTCTCTATCTTTATTTGGTATACAAAGTTTGTAGCTGGTTTCCACGGTGGAGTAGCAGAATTAAACAAGCCATGTCATTTATCTTTCACACAAATAAGGGCAATGTTATGGGTAATGTGTACACAAGGTTCGAAGTCTGTGCGTTAATTGTGTCTCTTGCAATAAATTACGCGTGCAAGTGCTCCAGACCATTGTGTTTGTATTTTACAAGTAGTGTGAGGTTCATTCCGCTGCCCTGCCATAACCACAAATATCAGAGAAATAAAATTTATCAAACTCTACGGAAATAAACAGAAAATTGGTTGCCAAGTTAAATGCGTGTGTATCAAACACAGCCTCCGTAAAAAAATACCTTTAGCAAGTGCTTGAAAGTGTAGCATAGTCATTTCATGCTGCCTTTCCCAGTGTTCCATGGAAGCTCTACGTTACACTAAGTTTACATTTGCGGAAAATATGGGTCACATTATAGGTTATGTGTAGGCAAAGTGCAAAGTGGATGATTAATTGACGGAATCTGAAATAAAATACGTTTTCAAGCACTACGGAGTGTTATGAATGTGTTTTAGGACCAGCTTGATCGCACACTCCCAGCATGAACCAGAATTGCAAGTCATGCTAGCAGGATGGGCTAACCGCGTCGCCACCACATGGCCTCCACTCTAGCTCCTCTGCCGGGGTCTCAACTACTAAGTTACAACGCCAATTTTACTTCTCTATCTTAGGAACGGCGCAGAATTTATCCCGGGGCCCTGGCAGAACAAGTCCCGCCAAGATCAAACTTAATGTAGTTTGAAACAACGCTGTGGCAGATCAGTGGGCGAAGTTTCCAAACGCTTCCTTAATCAAGAGTTGGAAGTCTCATGCACCTATGATAAGCTATGCTACCCCATGTCGCGGTGGAATTGTACGTGACACCAAGTTTATATTTCCTGGTAATGATCCAGTCTCATATTTAGTGCAATTCGTGGCGAACATTTATTCTTAGTGGTAAAACTAGAAGCACTGCAAATATTTCCTGAGTCGTCGTTTTCCTCGTTTTATACGTTAGAGCATGTTACCTCGGCCTCCTGTGTGAGCTAAACAAGGTATCATGTTCATTTTTCTTCCAAATTAATGACAGGTTATGGTTAATGTGGCAGGCTAAGTTCAAAGTGTGTCGACTAATTACGGCCTCGTCAGATTATTATATATGTGAGTGATCAGAGGACCATAAGTGTGTCTTACGAACAACAACGTAGTGACGCCGCTTTCTTGGGAGAACTATGAACACGACCGAGATCAACGTTCGCAAAAAAAGAGGCACCCCGGGCAGGCACCTAAAGCGAATGCTTTGGTGAAGTGAAAAATGTTCGGATGAATTCTTTCAGAAAATCATTCACGAATGCTCGAGAGCATCGCATACGGGAAAGGTTTCACGAGGGTCAGTCGCATAAGGGCAAAATTTTGAGTTATGTGCTTGAGTTACAGATAACTGAAATTTTAATTACAACTTCCCGATACAACCCGCTTCGCAGGAGATTGGATTGTTTTTTCCCACGTCACGCGAGTCTGCTGTCCTTTCTTAGTTTTCATTTGTATAGTGGATAAAAAGCAGATGTATTTGCGAGCCAATGAATTAATTGTCATCAAGGTGTTGAAGTAACGCAGGTTTCGCACCCGCGGCCTTTGAGATCCGATTGTTCTGAAAACAAGGTTTGGCTACGGGCTAGTTGGTATACAGCGCTTGTAGAAAGCGCTTGTCTTCGTCGTACTTTTTGCCCCTCGTCTATGAATGCGCTGTGACTGACGATTGATACCATGTTCTGAAAAGCCGCACATATACGCAACCACCATGAGTGAATCGGTTTTGAAACCAAGAAGAGGACACATGGGAAATTAACCGTTATAATAATGGAAGACAAAAATAATAACGAAATGGGAATGAAAGTTGACGAATATACAGCTTGCTAACATTGCTGCAACTTGTCTTTACGTCCACTTACAGTTCCCTTTTCTTTATAACTGCGGCTGCAGTAATACGGGTGCTCGAAGCGCACTAATTGGGGTTGGCGCCATTGTGCTGTTCTGCTATCGACTGCGCATGCGCGGATGCGCGTGGAGGGTTGCAAGGCCTCCCAATAAGTGGAGTGCGTTTGTTTGCAAAAGTGACGAAGTCTGGTATACGCTCCGTCACGCTCCACTCAATCAGCTCTGCGGGAGCCAAGGTACGAGTACAAAGCTATCCTGCAAAGTGATCAAAATACATCCGCTACTGGCATGAATGGAGTGCGGACATACATTAGCGTTGCTGTTGAAGGCTCTGTGCATGGGTCCACACGGCCCCATGGTGTGTACGCTATTCTTAGCGAAGCAGACAGTAAATGTCAAACTAAACATATGTAATATCTTCTTTGGGCAATGACAAAGGCTGAGGTATTTCGTTCGGTCTCTTCTCGTGCACAGTTGAGGTGGGACAAATGCGACAACTCTCATATATAATTTTTCTTTCTCAAGTACGCTGTCAATATGTCAGTGCACAATTTTATATCTGTAGCACGGGTTTGTATGCAAGCGACGTGAAAACTATCGGTCTTTTGCTGCTTTTCTGTGGGGGGTGCGCGCCTTCTGTAATGTGCTCTTGTCTTCTTATTTTTGATCATTTCTTCATATGTACGGTCCACTCCTGCCCACGACCTCCTCTGAAGGATGGCAATATTTATCAAATAAAAAACTAACGACAGCGTTCTGAGGGGATTTCATCAGAAAGATATAACTTCTTACCACTGTAAATGCATAGCCTTCGGACGAAGCTGTCAGCTGCTATTGCAGTATTTAAATAAAACAAGTAATTTCATTGCTGGCTGACACTAGTGATGTGCGAATATGTAAATTTTAGAATACAAATCGTATAGTTTTGCTGTTTTCTTTGCACTGTGTTCCAGAAACTACGATTCAAGTTTGTCACATACTCGTTGCGTTCGAGTGCTATAGGTGACAAGAGAACTTTTTCCGGTCTAAAGGAAGAAACACTGACGCTAGTGAAAACTCTCCCAAATGATTTTGTTACACGAAAAAAGCGCTTGTTGCGCAGGCACAGCAGTTCCTGAGCACACAGAGGAAATATCTTAGGCACAGCAGTTACCGTTATTTCAATGATCATGCCTGAAGTTAGGCACCCTGCGAATTGTCTGTCTCGAGTTAGGCATAGCAGTTTATCCTTTGGTCAGCATGACTGTGCTGCGATTCCTTTAAAACGATGTGTGATGCTGTACTATTGCGCTTACTTCTTTCAGCGAGCGCTAAGCTCTAACGCGTTCATCTGGTTGCTGGCATTGTTTTGTTTTATTACTGTTATTTTGTGGTGCACTAAAAACGAGTACGTTTTCTTTTTTTCTGGCTTGCAAGCTTTATGGATGAAGTGGAGTTTGGTTGAAAAGGACAGTAGATGCAAAAAAATAGTCACTAAGTGCTTTGTTTCTGAACAGAATCCACTGTACCTGCATTTTTCAATTCGAATAGAATTGGAAATACTCAGTATTTTATCCGATGTGCCGTGGTCGTTTTTCTCAAGTATTGCAATTCGGATTAATTTAAAAGTTTTTCTTTTCGGACTCGCCTATTTAGTGTTGTGGAATCTAATAATGCATCTGTCCCACAATTTTGTTCGCTCCCTCCCGTACGCACACACACACACACACACACACACGTGTGTGTGTGTGTGTGTGTGTGTGTGTGTGTGTGTGTGTGTGTGTGTGTGTGTGTGTGTGTGTGTGTGTGTGTGTGTGTGTGTGTGTGTGTGTGTGTGTGTGTGTGTGTGTGTGCGTGTGCGTGCGTGTGCGTGTGTGTGTGCGCGTGTGTGCGTGTGCGTGCGTGTGTGTGTGCGCGTGTGTGTGCGTGTGTGTACGCACTGCCGCCACATAACCATACCAGGTGCTTGCCGTTTGCACCATATGTGAACTCACGCTTGGCGTCCATTCAAGGATGGCAGCATGAGCACGTAGGTAGCAGTCTTCCGGTTCTGATCTAGATCTTGGCGCACCGCCATCACACAGTCCAGATCTCCGTCGTCATCCGCATCAAACGCAGCAATGGCGTAAGGGAAGATCTCAAACATCTGCAATATCAAGCGAAGACAAAAGTACCATTGAACCGAATCTACTAGTACTAGTAGTATTAGTATTCTGTATTTTGTGGCTGAGCAGCAACGCAGATGTATTGTACCAAACTATTTTGTGTACGTAACTAAACCTTTTAAAGGCGTAAATGTTTATTCTTGCAGATTTAAAACTGCGTTGTTGCCCCCAGCTACTTCCGAGAAATTTATATACACCGCCAAACTACCTGCGAGTACTCATCAATTATTTAGGTCTGGCGTATAGCATGTGGATAGCTGTATCAATCTTATTTTCTGCTGTATTACCGTGTACTTCGTGACATGACATGAAGTTATGAGTTACACTAAGTCGTTACTTATGGTATATACAGGGAACAGGATCCTTTTCCTGCATGTAGAAACGCATGTTTGCGCGATGAATGTCCTTTGCTATTTTGGCGTAAAATTCTAATTTAGTTCCTTCACATCCCAAGACTGGACCTAAAAACTACGGTTTGATCATTTCCTGGTTGTGCAAACCAACTTGTCATTTTCAGCGATTGTAGCCAGTGTACTAAAATTACCTTCAAGCAATATTTCTTCTTGTACTGAGACCTAAAGAGTCAGCCAAAGAGCCGATTTCTTTAGAATAATCATTCTTTACCTTTTAATGTACACAGCTGGTAGCTCAACATCGATTACCTTTCATTGCTCAAAAACTTCGGTTTCGCCGATTTAATGGCAGCATCCGTAGAAATATATGTTTCATTGTAGGTCATAGGTCCATGACCACAAATAAAATTCGCGTGTCTAGTTTCTGAACAAACTACTTAGAGTCACTGTAAAAATGAAAAAAAAAACACATTGGCGGTAGTGCTCCCCATGGTCGGCATGCTTTCTCACACTTCCGAATGTTTCTGCTCTTTTGACACTACTTCCGTGCATAAAATGCGCGAGTGTTGGGAATTTGGGCCGAAGTCATCAGCTTTTACTAAAACATCATCTGTTATTTGATGCTTGTTATGCAGGATACCCCTCAAGTCTAAATATTGTAAGGCAGTTTGTCGTGTGCGTATCATGGCCACGCATGCCTATATCGCCTTTCCGTTTCTCTATCACGGTTGCGCCTTAAAACCACGGCGCTGCAAGTTTGCTTTCTTTTCCTTCCCTCTTCTCCGCCCTTAAACTGGCTCTCTTAACTACTACACGCAGAGGCAAGAAACAGCGCGCGCTTTAGATCCTATAGATGAGATGAATATTTGCAATTATTATTAGGGTTATAATTATATTCGAATGCTGATTGCCGTGTTATAGTTTGTTAACGAAACTACCCCTCAATTCTAAATATTTTAAGGCAGTTTTCCTAGTCTCTAAAGCCGCTCGAGTTCACGCTGCTCCTCTGGCGGCCATTTTTCCAAGAAATTATGCCTTCCAACCATCGACTGTCGCGGACAACACCAGCCCCTTTCCACATAGGTATGAGGCTCGGAGCAGGAGCTATGGCGCTTGAAAGTAACCGCTGGCTACGAACCAACCGACTGAGCTACCTTTCCGGGCAACATTGAAGGATCACGAGTTCAAATCACAAGTTATGTTCCTTTTTTTCCCCTTTTTTTCTTTTTTATTGTCTTTTCCTTCATTTTATCACTGTACGGAAACCCTCCTAAAAGAAAAAATTATATATCCTCAATTATGTGTGGCCACACATGTGCAGGTCGTAAATACCAGGTTCTCTAGCCGAGTGCCATCCATGCGGTATAACCGAGCTCAGATTGGCCCACCTTGACTAATCAAATTGGGCACCACTGTAGGTTAAATGAGGCGTACAACTCCTGCGGGACCCGCCGTGGTTGCTCAGTGGTCATGGTGTTAGACTGCTGAGCACGAGGTCGCGGGATCGGACCCCGGCCACGGCGGCCGCATTTCGATGGGGGCGAAATGCGAAAACACCCGTGTACTTAGAATTTGGTGCACGTTAAAGAACCCCAGGTGGTCGAAATTTTCGGAGTCCTCCACTAAGGCGTGCATAATCAGAAAGTGGTTTTGTCACGCACAACCCCATTCTCCACTTTTTAATTTAACTCCTGCGGGGACGGTAGAGTATCCGTCTCCAGTGCAAAAGGACCGTGATTCAAATCCCGGTGCAGCGCAATTCTCCACCGGAAAATACAAAAAAAACGTGTGTTGAGAAAATTGTACAAACAGGCCTGGAGTGCGGCCTGATCCCGGTGACCAGAACCGGTAACGCACTCTCTCACCAGAGCAGGATTGGCCACCCTGGTGCAGTACTGGGCCACAACCTCCTATATGAATACAACAATCAAACCCCGGCCCTCAGTCCCCAGCAGCCGCGAAGCAACTGACCACGGCGGCGGTCAGATCTGTAACGCTGCAGAGGGTGCTAAGAATACCTGGCTCCGGACAGGCCGCCATTGGAATCTGAACCTGGCAACGTTTAACGTTAGAACGCTATCTAGCGAGGCGAGTCTAGCAGTGTTATTGGAGGAATTAGAGGGTAGTAAATGGGATATAATAGGGCTCAGTGAGGTTAGGAGGACAAAAGAAGCATATACAGTGCTAAAAAGCGGGCATGTACTGTGTTACCGGGGCTTAGCAGAGAGACGAGAACTAGGAGTCGGATTCCTGATTAATAAGGAAATAGCTGGTAACATACAGGAATTCTATAGCATTAACGAATTGGTGGCAGGTCTTGTTGTGAAGCTTAATAAGAGGTACAAATTGAAGGTGGTACAAGTCTATGCCCCTACATGCAGTCATGATGACCAGGAAGTCGAAAGCTTTTATGAAGACGTGGAATCGGCGATGGGTAAAGTCAAAACAAAATACACTATACTGATGGGCGACTTCAATGCCAGGGTAGGCAAGAAGCAGGCTGGAGACAAGTCAGTGGGGGAATATGGCATAGGCTCTAGGAATAGCAGAGGAGAATTATTAGTAGAGTTTGCAGAACAGAATAATATGCGGATAATGAACACCTTTTTCCGCAAGCGAGTTAGTCGAAAGTGGACGTGGAGGAGCCCGAATGGTGAGACTAGAAATGAAATCGACTTCATACTCTGCGCGAACCCTGGCATCATACAAGATGTAGACGTGCTCGGCAAGGTACGCTGCAGTGACCATAGAATGGTAAGAACTCGAATTAGCCTAGACTTGAGGAGGGAACGGAAGAAACTGGTACACAAGAAGCCAATCAATGAGTTAGCGGTAAGAGGGAAACTAGAGGAATTCCGGATCAAGCTACAGAACAGGTACTCGGCTTTAACTCAGGAAGACGACCTTAGTGTTGCAGCAATGCACGACAATCTCATGGGCATCATTAAGGAGTGCGCAATAGAAGTCGGTGGTAACGCCGTTATACAGGAAACCAGTAAGCTATCGCAGGAGACGAAAGATCTGATCAAGAAACGCCAATGTATGAAAGCCTCTAACCCTACAGCTAGAATAGAACTGGCAGAACTTTCCAAGTTAATCAACAAGCGTAAGACAGCGGACATCAGAAACTATAATATGGATAGAATTGAACAGGCTCTCAGGAACGGAGGAAGCCTAAAAACAGTGAAGAAGAAACTAGGAATAGGCAAGAATCAGACGTGTGCGTTAAGAGACAAAGCCGGCAATATCGTTACCAATATGGATGAGATAGTTCAAGTGGCTGAGGAGTTCTATAGAGATTTATACAGTACCAGTGGTACCCACGACGATAGTGGAAGAGAGAATAGCCTAGAGGAATTCGAAATCCCACAGGTAACGCCAGAAGAAGTAAAGAAAGCCTTAGGAGCTATGCAAAGGGTGAAGGCAGCTGGGGAGGATCAGGTAACAACAGATTTGTTGAAGGATGGTGGTCAGATTGTTCTAAAGAAACTGGCCACCCTGTATACGCAATGCCTCATAAGCTCGAGCGTACCGGAATCTTGGAAGAACGCTAACATAATCCTAATCCATAAGAAAGGGGACGCCAAAGACTTGAAAAATTATAGACCGATCAGCTTACTGTCCGTTGCCTACAAAGTATTTACTAAGGTAATCGCAAATAGAATCAGGAACACCTTAGACTTCTGTCAACCAAACGACCAGGCAGGATTCCGTAAAGGCTACTCAACAATAGACCATATTCACACTGTCAATCAAGTGATAGAGAAATGTGCAGAATATAACCAACCCTTATATATAGCTTTCATTGATTACGAGACAGCGTTTGATTCAGTCGAAACCTCAGCAGTCATGGAGGCATTACGGAATCAGGGTGTAGATGAGCCATATGTAAAAATACTGGAAGATATCTATAGCGGCTCCACAGCCACCATAGTCCTCCACAAAGAAAGTAACAAAATCCCTATAAAGAAAGGCGTCAGACAGGGAGATACGATATCTCCAATGCTATTCACAGCATGTTTACAGGAGGTATTCAGAGGCCTGGAGTGGGAAGAATTGGGGATAAAAGTTGATGGAGAATACCTTAGCAACTTGCGATTCGCTGATGATATTGCCTTGCTTAGTAACTCAGGAGACCAATTGCAATGCATGCTCACTGACCTGGAGAGGCAAAGCAGAAGGGTGGGTCTGAAAATTAATTTGCAGAAAACTAAAGTATTGTTTAACAGTCTCGGAAGAGAACAGCAGTTTACGATAGGTAGCGAAGCACTGGAAGTGGTAAGGGAATACATCTTCTTAGGGCAGGTAGTGACGGCGGATCCGGATCATGAGACGGAAATAATCAGAAGAATAAGAATGGGCTGGGGTGCGTTTGGCAGGCATTCTCAGATCATGAACAGCAGGTTGCCATTATCCCTCAAGAGAAATGTGTATAATAGCTGTGTCTTACAAGTACTCACCTACGGGGCAGAAACCTGGAGGCTTACGAAAAGGGTTCTACTCTAATTGAGGACGACGCAACGAGCTATGGAAAGAAGAATGATGGGTGTAACGTTAAGGGATAAGAAAAGAGCAGATTGGGTGAGGCAACAAACGCGGGTAAACGACATCTTAGTTGAAATCAAGAAAAAGAAATGGGCATGGGCAGGACATGTAATGAGGAGGGAAGATAACCGATGGTCATTAAGGGTTACGGACTGGATTCCAAGGGAAGGGAAGCGTAGCAGGGGGCGGCAGAAAGTTAGGTGGGCGGATGAAATTAAGATGTTTGCAGGGACAACATGGCCACAATTAGTACATGACCGGGGTAGTTGGAGAAGTATGGGAGAGGCCTTTGCCCTGCAGTGGGCGTAACTAGGCTGATGATGATGATGATGATGATGATGATGATGATGATGATGATGATGATGATGATGATGATGATGATGATGATGATGCAGGATAGGGCAGAATTGACAGAATCCGTAACCTTAGACCATCCATGTTTAAGAGTACATATTTCCCAGCATAAACTCTGATGCAAACGTTAGCGTTTAGGGGAGAGTTACCTATCAGCACGATCCTTTACCGTTAATCAATTGCGCCAAATGAATTGCATTTATTTCACGGCCCAATATACTCGGACCAATTGATCGCGTCAGCAGTGAAGCGTTAAACGCTTAGTTGTAAGCATTTTTAGGCAGGAAATGTAAACATTAGGCATTTTGGCTAGAAAAGCAGGACCTGTGGCTAACGGAATGCTTGCCGTGTTTTACGCAGATGGAAAGGCTCAAACAAAAAAAAATATATGCTCCAGTTAATTCATCTCCCTAATTCAAGCACAGATGGTCAGTTTGCCGCTGATATCTTAAAATCTTACCGTAGCCTGGTTTCTTGTTTACGCACCTTAATTGCATCCGTGACATCGTGTTGTAGTTGGTGTTTTGCTTTTCCTGAAGCGATAGGCACTTCTAAAAATAATGCTGAAAATATCACTAAAACACAAGAAAACCGCGACTGCATGTTTCCACAGTAAATGCGCATTCCTTTAGCTCTTTCGCTTGGATGCCGAACAACCAAAGATGAGGTTCAGCCCCCTTGAATGAGTACAAGTGCCTACATATACATTCACAGGGAAGCGTTTTTCCTCTTTCTGTAGTGACAAGTTCAATAACAGACGCTGTTTCAATCGCAAGCTCTCAATTTCTCATATGCCTCCTGGACGTCACAGTGATAACTTATTTAATAGTTTTCCTCTACATTTCCTAAGTTTTCACTGTTTTGATCCTGTGCACTAAATACAATATTTGATTTATTTACCCGTCTGCCAAATTGGAAGCCTCCACTCGGATTCAGCAGATTGCAGTCATAATTGGATTCTGCAGAGAATAGGGGACATAAAGTACCAATACAGAGAAGTGAAGGATGTGTCACGGATACACAAAACAACATCCTTTAATGGGTGTAATAAGTGCTGCTTTCTGGTTTCAGTTGATTGTATCATTCTTATTGGTCAAACAGACGTGCAAGGGGGGAACATTTGTATTGCATTAAGGAAAAGGCCTAGCCGAAGTTCACGGATGGCGGTGATAGAAATTGCTGGTGCACCCTTTTGCGAGTTGTCGATTGTCCCAGAAATTTTTGTCCTGTTTTTTAAATCTCTGAACTGAAGGAGGTAGCGCCACGCGTAGGTAGAATAAGGTACTGCTCTTTTTTTATTTTATCTACGCGCAAAGATCAATGCGAATCTCAAGAGGATAAGGTCAAAAATTAGAGCAAAATCAATTCAGAATTTCATAACCACGTGTACAAAAGAAATTGACTCGGCAGTTCACAAGAGACAAGTGTTGCTGTGAAGGCAATGATGAAATTTCTCGAGAACGCCACACTTCAAATTCAATAGTCTCGAACACGCACACTAAAGCCGCAGAAGCACACAAAGAAAATGCAATACGTGATCAACAAGAGAGAGTGCAAAAAAAAAAACAGCAGACTTCATTGATGACTTAAACAGCAGCATTCTCCCGCTAGGAAGACAAGCTTCTTATATGCTTGTTTGTTTTGGTTGCCTGCTTCTTAAACTCTTTCGTCCACCCTGTACGTGGAACATAAGAAACCCTAGTGGTCAAGGAGTTTTAATGGAGGAAGGATCCAGATAAATAATTTATATATTAAATTTTTTTGAAAGTTGATTAGAATTTGTAATATTGCAAAGAAGGTGACGTAAAATAAATAAGATCGCACGTTTTCTCCTTTCTAATGTGCGCAACCTCCATTCTGTATGGCATAGTAATCCATATTGTGAAAATACAACTTATATGCAGGGATATACTTTAGTATTCCGAGACTCCCTTTGTATAAGTAGGCTATATTTATTCACCCAAAAGGCATAGCCTTTGAGCTGTATTATTCTGAATTGTTTAGCTAAATCCTCATTGCAATGTTTCATTTACCGCGCCATTAGAAACTTTCCCAAGTTAAATGTATTTCATTCCGTTTATTTCGGTAAAGTTTGTTTATCTTTATTTGCTTTCTTTCTTATGTCGTGCAGTAAGACAACTTCAAAGCATCTGCATATTTGAACAGTTTCATTTCTTCCCTACCTTTCATTCAGTCTTTTCTCTCTCTCGCTCTCTCCATATCTTTCTGTGCAATTGCAATGCTACTATTAAGCCCTTGGAGCGTGTGAATTCTGTTAATTACTGCGTAAACAAAGTAGCGCTGTCCATACAATGGTTGGCATTGACCTTGTCGATACTTTTGATGTTACTTTCAACTAACAACGTTATTCTCGGCGCTTCCTCTATTTGGGTATGTGTCATATTTGTACCTTATCATTATGATTGTCATGCATCCTCTTTGTACCGCTTAACGCTAATTTCACGAGCATGACAAAGATGAATCACTCGTAAACACACCACCATCTTTTGAACAGCAATTTAAATGCGAAAGAATGTGAACCACGTCCAGTACTGTATTGCTCGTTTTCTCTACGGAAATAGAAGCAGAGATTCCACTGCCCCCATATAGCCTGTGTGGTACGCAAAATCTTGCCCTAATTGCGTGGACACACATGAATACATCGCATCTAAAGTAGCACGCGCTGTTGGTTTATTGCGAAGAGTCTGCAGCAGTCGTTTTGGAATGTGCAGGGAGACCTTGCTGATGATGCATTGTATGTATGTCCGGCCCATTCTAGAGTTTGGATGCGTGTTATTTTCAGGAGGTCCTACGTATAAGTTACGTTCTCTGGTTCTTTTAGAACGCGAATCACTACGTCTGTGTCTCGGCCTTCCAAAATTTGTAGCCAATAATATTTTATATCATGAAACTCACCTGCCTTCTCTTCAAACTCGATTTCGTATACTGACAGTCCAAACATTTCTAAACTTCTATGCTTCTCCCCAGTGACGCTCCTACTATATTTTTATTCGAAAACTAACTGCATTCTTTGAGAATCAATGGTCCAGACTGCATGATCCCCAGGTAGTTTTTGTGCAGAAGCTGTTAGAGTCATTACAAATATCAATCTGTGATGTGGATTTTCAAAATTTACCTACTTCGACAGTATGTGTTGCATTTGGCGATATATTTCCCAATAACGCTAAGCCACTACCTATTCGATACCTCAAAGGTCTACTAGATGACCACCTTGAAGACCTCTAAATAAATGCAGTAATAGCCACAGATGCTTCTGTCAGTGAACAGAAAGCCGGTGTGGGCATTTTTTCGACATCATTAAATTGGTATTTCTCTCTTCGACTACCCGACTTGACGCCAATATTTCAAGCAGAGTTATTGGCGATCATCCTAGCTCTACGGAAACTTCCCACATCTATTTCTTCAGCCGTGATCTTAACCGACTCCTTGTCTGTTTGCTCCGCTTTATCTGTGCCCAATTCAAGTATCATTCTCCGAGAATTTCATTCATTCATTCCCCAACGTTTATGCCTCATCCAACTGGTATGGGTGCCAGGGCACATGGGGCTCACTTTAAACGAGTCAGCAGATGCACTAGCAGCGGTATCTCTTAAAGGCCCGGTACTGAGGATCCTAAAACCTTCAGCATATGTCACTTCTGCAAGATTTTAAAAATTTTCCATTCAAGAAGAACATGCCAAATCATGTGTATTAGATAACGCACCTTAGATTTCCTTGGCACAGCGGATGGTGTGCAACAAGAAAATTTGAAGTATCATTTACGCGTATGCGTTGCTGAATACCAAGGCTTAATTTCTATTCTCATAGGTCTGGTTTGACACCTTCTCCTAAATGTTTCTACGGCGATGAACCCGAAACTATGGATTATTTCTTTATAGAGTGTCGTAGGTTCAACGTGCATAGAAAACGACTTCTAGAAGGTCCCTTCCGCCAACTTGGATGAGCCATTACGCTACCTATCATTCTGTCTCTGGGGGCGTCGGCACTAGGACACTGTAATAGGAACGTATGTGATGCCATATATAATTTTGTAATGGAAACAAGGAGACTTCCATGGTAATTTTACTGTTTTATTTTCCACAACAAGAAACCAATAATATTACTTTCTAATTTTAAGAAACTATAGCATGAAAATTATTATTAACGATTAGAATTCATTTAATATCTCATTTTCAGTAAAAAAATCCTATTTAGGTATTTATTCTTTTTCGAGCCACTGCCGCCCGATTCATGGCCAATCCCCCCGTAGTGGGTTGTGCTATAACTAGGCAATAAACCTGACCAAACCAAACTGCTGTAGGGCGATAGCGCGTGGTTAGAGCACTGGTTTAACAAATGCATATTGCCATAATTCCATAGGCTCGAATTCTAGAGGAGCCGGTTGTTGAAAAAATTTATCTCTCTTCTCGCTGCGGCAGTGACGACGCTAGATATGAGGAGATTACCTGACGACGACGCAACAGCTTCGTGGTATGTCGTCGACAAATTGTCGATTTTAGCTGCCGACCTAAAAGGAGCTTTTGACAACGTCAGGCACGAAGCTATCCTCTGCTACCTGGAAGATCTGGGCTGCGGGTTTCGGACATACGACTATGTCCAGAATTTCCAAGCGATGCGCAAGGCCACAGTTGGAATATACAACATGCGCAGTGACAGATTCCGTCTACCGAGCAATGGTATTCCGCAGGGCTCGGTCATATCGCTGTTGCTCTTCGACAGTGCAATGATCAAACTACCCAGCCTGCTCGACGTGATACCCGACCTAAGACGCGCTTTTTATGCAGATAATGTCACGTTATAGACAAGGGCTTCAAACACCGGAACGCAAGAAACACGCCTACAGGAAGCAGTAGATACCATCGAGAGCTACTTGAAAAAATGTGGCCCCACAGTGCTCCCGAGAAGTCGGAACACCTCGTCCTCAAATCAAGAACGAGAGGCAGACCACCTGGCTACGATGAACTTCTCCACATGGGCGTACACAACACCTGGCAAGAACTAGCTGAAGCTTATAAAGCCAGTCAGAACGACCGAAGCTCACGTGCACCGGAAGATCAGTGCTGCAACGGCTGAGCCACGGCAAATCATTTATAGCCACCACGGACTGAAAAGAAAGAATTTTTCCAAACACCCGGGAATCCCTGTGCACACCACCAATCCCACGCAACATGCACCCCATGTACCATAAGGAAAGAAGAAAAGCCCGAGTGGATGGCCTACGCTGAAGGCACAGGCAAGATCCGGAAGCCAGATTCACCGACGCAGCCAAATACCCGCGAAGAAACGTTTAAGGCTGCGCCATAGATTCTCAGGGCAGAGAGCTAGTGTCTGACACAGTCCGTGCACAAACCCCTGGGACTGCAGAAGAGGCGGCGGTCGCCTTAGCACCTACCACGTGCATAGACGCAGTTGTTCCCTTTTCCGATTCTGAAGCAGCTGTCAGGAACTACGCTAGAGGTCGCGTGTCGACAGAAGCACTAAAGAAATTGAAGCACCGCAGCACTCCGAACCTCTACACCTGCGTGACGTGGGTTCCTGGGACGAGGGGCTGGAGGGGAACGAAGCAGCACCCGCCGCGGTCCGAGGCCGCAATTGCCGGGCCAACCCTTCCTGTTCTCGAGATGCCCGGTCGGCACTAGCGGTGACAGACGACGTACCCATCCCCTACTCAGCGATCCTTCAACATCACAGTCTGGAACGCAGGGTGTACCCACCACCTCACCCAAAGCTCAACATAGTACCACACTCAGAAGACCACAGAGTAACACTTGCACCCACGGAATACTCATGCGCATACTCTACCCAACGCTACAAGGATGCCACTGCCCAATGTTCGGCGTACCGGCTGAACCTCGGGTGTCCATGGCATCTAGACACAGAAGCATCGTCTTCACCGAAAGACTGTAATGCCAGACAAGAAAGCGAAGACCTCATCTAAACCTGGGAGGCCAAGGTCGTCTTCAGTGACCTGGAACAAAAACGGCGCCTCGTCGCCAGGGCCAAGGAGGTAGTGACGTCTAGAGGGTTCCAGGAATGAGAAGACCTCCCACCTAGAGTAGAACCGAGGTTTACCCCGGATCCACTATTTCGAAAATAAACGTTTATTCTCCGTCCTCCTCCTCCTCTGCCGTCGCTGACGAGAACAGTCATGGTCAGTGTAATAGAATGGACGTATGCAAAAGGCAAACCCAATTTAGAACTCTTAACTGCTCTAACAGTTGAGAATTGCCGTTACCCCATTCTGTCAGAATTGGTGTATGCCAGCTTTGATTGTTTCTTGCTGTTCTCGTTTATCGACCATTTGCAGGTATAGAGCACGCGACCAACTTAGACACAACGTCACAGGGAAACTGCTAGCTCAGCATAAAATTGTTGCGCTCGAACATATGCGTCTAATTCATGGCGATGATGGAATGATCATCACCCTATGACGCCGACCATGGACAACGACGGCATGACGATACTGCGTGACGGCGATAGAATGAGACGGTTGCATGACGATGACGGTGCGACGATGATGGCATGACGACACCGGAATGGCTGGGAGGAAAAGTCTCGTGAAACTTTACATCTCATGCAAGCGCAGCTCTTGGTGTGATGAAGCATCGTTGTTTTCACTAAAACATTGCATAGATTTTATTTCCGCTCTTTTGGCTAGAATATTATTCGCGGATTTTACACGGCTACTTACCCAAATGTCTTAGAACTAGTCAAGGTGACCGCAATATACAGGAATGAAGACCGTAACCTTCCGCAGCACTACCATCCAATATCTGTACTAAGAACTATTAACATAGTACTCGAAAAATTTATAGCGAGGTGGGTACTAAATTTGCTCGATCAAAAATATGTACTAACAGGGAGCCAGCATGCCTTTGACGGAAAGAGGTCAATCGCCACGTAAATCTCATCTCTTCAGGTATCGTAAATTCATAACTCAAAATATTATGATTCCAATTGCGGTTTTTGATCTTAAAAAAGCTTGTGATACTACTCATCATGATTTACTACTCAACGAATTGAAACGCTATGTCTTTCGGGATGCGCGGGGGGTGTGAGGGGGGGAGTAAATCTCGAATTTATTCGAAACTACCTTTAGAACAGAATACAAATCGTTCAGTTTTTCTATGGTAATAGAAATCTTTTTGGCAGTCACATTGGAATTCCCATCCATCTGGTCACCTCACCAAGTCACATCTAAACAACTTACTAGAATCCCTCCAATACCGCGCTCTATGTTTCATCACTCGAGATTATAACCGACACTACACTGTGACTAACATGAAGACTTCATTATCACTGTCATCCTTGGAATCATGTAGGAAGATAGCCGCTCTCTGTTTATTGCATAATATAGTTTACAGCGTGTACGCAAATACGTTACCGCTATCAAAACCACATCGCATATCTCGCAGGCTTCATAATCAACATAGTTTTGCTCATCTTTTCGGCCGTACCTAAGCCTTCAATACACCTACGCTTCCACGTGCAATTGGTCAATGGAATGACCTCCCTTATGCTGTCCTCTGTATTCATGACTCATATGGCATTTAGAAATAAAATACTAATCATTTATGACTGCTTTTGGTTATAATATGAACGCTTGAGATCATGTTTATAGATTTTATAGGGATATCGTGTAGGCCCACTCAATTTTGTATAAAACCTATCAAGTATTTTAATATTACAATGTTACACCATATCTACTACATTTTACCATTGTATAATACCTGGTTCTTGAATTTCTTTTGTTTGTTCTCGTGTTCTTGTTAAAAATAATTGCCTAGACACCCTCACATAAAACTCCTACAAGGAGCCTATGAGGTGTTCGTAAATAAATAAGTAAAAAAAAGAAAATTACGCATTTGAGCTATCCGGCGCTTTATGAATGTGTTTAGCCAACAAATAACTTTTCGTACAAACAAACGCGAAGGTTGTGGGATCTTTTGTTACGTGCGGCAAGCTGTCATGCGAAGGTTGTTGGATCGTTCCCCGCCTGGGATGTAGTTCGCAATCTGTTTTTCCCAATGTGCCTTTTTTTGCGTGATACTATACCATGTGTTCGTCACCTATGTTTGATGAGCAAAACGAGAACAAGGTGAAAGCAGGAGCCAAAGTTTCGACAAGCGGACTTGCCTTTTTCAAGGCGACCCCCCCATATGCTTTCCTCACCACAGTATATATAGGTGGGGTTCTTCTAAAGGGGAGAGGGCGTAAGGCGGGTGGGTGCGGAAACGAGCGAAGGTGTGTTAGGGTGACGGTGTAGAATTGACAATAAAGGAGTGCTGTGCACAAGGCCAGTGACACGGTTACCCACCGTGGTTGCTCAGTGGCTATGGTGTTGGGCTGCTGAGCACGAGGTCGCGGGATCGAATCCCGGCCACGGCGGCCGCATTTCGATGGGGGCGAAATGCGAAAACACCCGTGTGCTTAGATTTAGGTGCACGTTAAAGAACCCCAGGTGGTCAAAATTTCCGGAGTCCTCCACTACGGCGTGCCTCATAATCAGAAAGTGGTGTTGGCACGTAAAACCCCAAATATTATTAAGGCCAGTGACACGGTCGTCTATCAATCACGTGTCAGTCGCCACGTGTCAGCCGACGTGTAAACGGTGTGCACAGCACCACTCTATTATCTGTTTGGCTGGTGGTAATGGGCTAGCATGTCTCTGAAAGGAATAATAAAAGAAGCGGCAGGAACTGGTGCTCGTGCAAAGAAAAGTTAAAATATTGAAGTGACATGAATAAATCAAGAAAGAAAAGAAAAAAACGGAAAGAAAGAAAAAAAAACACTAAGCAACCAAACTAAGTGTTCTTGCATATAACTTGAAATTGAGCATAACGAATAGACTCTAAAGCTGCCTTTGAAACGGTTATGCCTATTTGTTGCAATGTCTTGAACTGATGGATGAGGTATAATTCTATTTTCTTTCTCGTTCAGAAGGGAAATTTGACTGTAAGATGTAGAGTTTACGTTTATCAAAGTTATGACCTGGTTGGTTGAAATGGTCGGCGATAGCTTTGGGAAGCTTTTTATTACACGGCAAGCTGGGCGAGTTGGCGATTGAACATGTTCCTATGGATGGGCAGCGCAACCCGGACGAAAGACAAGAGGAAGTACACTATACGAATTGTTAGTCTGAGCTCGTATCGTGCACTTCCTCTTGTCTTTCGTCCGGGTTGCGCTGCCCGCCCATAGGCACATGAAGCTTTTTAGTTGTGTCCGCACGATGTCCGTTTAATCTGACGTTCATTGATTGTCCCGTTTCATCAATATAATATTTCTTACAGAAGGAACATTCAAGCATATAAATCGCATGCGAACGTGCACAAATAAAGCTTGATTTGACTTCGCGCTTTTAACTATTTGCGGTGCTTTTAATTTTAATGTCACATTGAAGGTGCCTGCAGTGGGACTGCAGGCACCAATGACCAATGACCATTGGTGGGAGTCAAACCTGCGCACTTTGTTTCTTATTTAAGGCGAAGTTAATTAAGGGCGAGGTAACTAAGGCATTGAACTGCATGACCGTTGTTGGAAGTCGAACCCCCGACTTTTGGTGTGAATTAAGGCAAAGTTAAATTAAAACAAATGAAAGCGCGTAGGCATCGCTCGGTGGTCGTGCAATGTTTTCACATTCAGCGACGTAGCGATAACTAAGTGCCTCCTGAATATTTTTTTTTCTTACCTGTGCGTACAGGTGCACCACACATATTATTTCAGCGTGCCTTCATATAATGAACTAGTCGCCATTGCATCGTCCTTCCATGTGATTGTCTTCTCAGTGTGCAAGTAGCTTTTGCGCTCTGGTCTCCAAACTAAATAGGGCGGTTGCGCAAATTTAGTACGAGCAAGCTTGCGCGGTCATGAGAACATCGCCTGCAGATTACCTGCATCCGTGAGAAAGCCCAATAATAATCGTCGCCCACTCATGCGTTCGCGGCAGCCGAATTCAAAGCAAATCAAAGAACTGAAAAAACGCAATGTGCACTAGCTAGCGCTGATCACCCGCAATACCTCGGGTGTACTTGCCATTCATTTTTTCAGAGCCTCCATTCATTGTAACTAAGTGACTGACGCACACATTGAAGTGGGCTGGAAAGAAAGCTCTTCTACGAGCCGCTATTTTGATTTTCAGTAAAGCAGGCAACGGATCCTAACAATCATGAAAAGTGCGATCGAGAGGCTGTACCTTCGCGCATAATTGCTCACAGTGGAAAGCACAAATTATAGTGCTGCATTTCGGACAGAATAGCGGTTGACGTTCGACGTGATGGAGACCCACTAAAATATTCAGAATACTGATGACAACCCCATTTATATGCAGCGCACAAATTATCGCAGCGAAAATGATGATGAACGGGCCAGAAGAATTTAAAAAATACAACGTTGAGGGAAGCTTTGATGCGAATCGTAATAAAGGCGCCTTCCCTCGCAAACAAGACTGTTCTTCATCAGGACAGGGTTCTTTCGGTCAATGTTGCGCAGCCACTGCTTCTTGCGCAAGCCGTCACGCTTTCCTTGGGGTGTCATAAATACTGCATAACAATCTTCATGCTTCCTGCTGCAACTATAGGAGCTACGGCACGGCATAGCGCCAGCACAACACCGCAGAGAACACAGCGTGCAGCCTTCGCTGCGCCTAGCCATCCAGGCTAAGGAGAACAATAAGGCCAACGAAACATAAACCATAAGCAAAAGGCAAGATACACACGTTTCCAAGGGCAATGGCATACAGACCAATGGCGAGGTGTGCCAGGTGGTGAGGTGGTGAGGTGTGCTTTGTTTGTCGAACTTGTTTCACATTATCCATACACGTTCAGATATTACCTAGGCTATATAAAGCGATTGAGAAAGCGTCGAGTGTACTTATTTTTTTCTAAACTTCCATTGATAGCCCACCCCAACAGCAAATAACTTACTAATGTTTTCTAAGACTAAACAATTTTTCCTTTAAAGAAATAAAAGGAATTGGTTGGACCCTGTGGGACAAAAATGTACATTCACCTTCCAAACCAGTGCCATCGGAAATAAAAGATTTTTCAAGTAGTATTTAGGGTACCAAACCCTTCCTGTGCCTCTCATATCACCAAGCTTTTGAGCCAACGATTCCAAATTACTAGGTCACATTTGTCGCAAACCTATGTAACTCCTCGTCTAACCTGCGTAGCTCAGCAACTCTAGCATTTGTCCATCTTC
Source organism: Dermacentor variabilis (assembly GCF_050947875.1). Lineage (NCBI taxonomy): Eukaryota > Metazoa > Arthropoda > Arachnida > Ixodida > Ixodidae > Dermacentor > Dermacentor variabilis. The sequence goes on from NC_134569.1 coordinate 124,534,190, forward strand.
AGCTCTTGTTTGTGTCCTCAATGTGGTCTCCCCATCATGAGTGCTTAATCTGCATCGTCGAAACCATCCAAAATCTAGCTACTCGGTTCATTTCCCTCAACTACAATTGTCCATGGTCATTGTCAGTCGAGCATAACTCAGGTTTAACTTGACCTTTCACTTCATACACCGAGTAGCCATCGTTACCTGGTTCTCCTGTTCTTGCTTCATAAACACGTTCGTCAAATGAATTCGTCATCCTGGCTGCCGGAACGTGCATGTTGCACACCCCGACGACCTAATTATGAATGACGTTTTACTCGCATATTTGGAAACGTAGACACATTTGTTTCTCGTCATTCCCACGAACCATTCACTTGTGCAGGAGGAAGAAAAAAAGCTTTTGTTGAAAAAAAATAAGAAAAAAAAGCAAGCGGGTGTCCTCCTGCTTGTGCGGGAGCCGCCCTCAGTCCAAGGCTCCTGCTGCTCTTGCTTTCTCCCGGGCCCACCACGGCGCCTGTTGCTCATCACAAGGGTGCGTGGGAGTTAGCTCGCCTTCCCACCTCTCGGTCGTGAGGTTGGGTTGGCAGCGGCCTGTATGTTGAGGAACACCCACGTGGTGGGATAAAGGGAGGCGTAGTCGTTACAGAGGGGGTATTTGTACGAGTATAGAGGGGGGTGTATTGCGGGTAGTTTTCTTAAATGGGGGTACGTGTTTTGTAGCTCTCGACATGCTGGTTCCCATGTAGAATTACCTTGCTGACAACAGTGCCGCGCAAGCGGACAAAGCTTACCTTGGCGAACTCCATACACTGCAATTTGTTGAAGCGAAGCTTTTCTGTGTGAACCTCACCGAGTTTCATGACAGTGACTGTGGCATGGCTGTTCCCTTACCGAATAAGCCAACCAATCCCAACAGATCACGTGCGCCACCCGTGCCACCGGGTTTCTTGCAGCACCACTAGCTGGCGCTTGCATCCGTGCATCCGCGGAGACGTACAAAAATAAAGTTCACAGTAGGGAGTCAGAAAATTTGGTTATGGAATTCATCGCGTGCTTTTTTTTTCTTTTTTAACCTAGGAGGACATTAGGCAGAATAACGGCAAGAGATTGGTGGCCCGACCCACCGCTCCATTCCAAAGAGGACACTCATAACACCCATTCATCCATCCATCCGCGCTAACAAGCAAAGTGATATGCAACATCTGGCTAATATCTGTAGACAGGACGGCGAAAATTTTGGTCTGAAATTTAGCGTTAAAATCAGGTGTTATGGTATTCAATGAAAACAGTGAACAGACATGGTCCTTTTAGGGCCAGGAAATACTTCGGGTAAAAGAATATGAACACCTTGGTATATGGATAAACAAAAGCAAGAGATGCATGGAAACACAGGAAAAAATAACATTAAAAGGAGAAGAGAAATGCGGCCGCAATGAAGCACAGAGCTCTATGGGGATACTATACGTAGGAGGTGCTCCGTGCTATGCGGAAAGGTGCAATGGTCCCATGACATACATTTGGACAGACGGCTCCTTGCTTGAAATCACAGGTACAATCAGGACTCGATGTCAAACAAACTTCAGTGGGACATATTTCATTGAGCACTCACCGGAAGACTACAAATGAAGTTGTGCAGGATGATATGGGCTGGACAAGTTTTGAAGTGAGGGACGTTCACAGTAAAACTGATTATGACGAACAACTGAGGAAGGTGGAAGAAAGCAAGTGGGCTGGGAGGGGTTCAGGTATTTGTGGAGGAAAAGTATTGATTCATGGTGGAGCAAAAGAACTAGGAAGCTTACCAGCAAGTATGCGACCTGTATGGTGAGCAACATGGCAACAAAAAACGTCAAGCGGAAAATGAGGGAGGCTGAGACAATCTCATGAGTGGCAATAGTGGAAAAGAGACCTGCTATGAGTAGCTACTTAATAGGAAAAAACGAAATGAGGAAAGAAACAATTTATGATAAATCAAAGGGAAGCTTTGTTTTTCGAAGCGAGATCAGTATATAACGGCAAGATATTACATGGAAGAAGCATGGTATTGCTGCGGCAAAGCTAGGGAAATGGTGGAGGTTATGTTATTACAATGCGAAGATATCTGCCCAGCGGTCGATTTAGGCTCTCTGGCCTTCTTGAAGTCCTTGAGTTGAGCGAAAGCACGGGGAAAGTAAACATGCCCTCACTAGAGCGTAGTAATTGGCGATTGGAAGATTGGTGGAAGAAAGGTTAGGAAACGACAAACAATGGCGGCGTAAAAAACAAAGCTCACAGAAGGAGTACAGAAAGTTTCCTTATGGGAATTCATCGGGGGTTTCGGGGAATTGATCGTGGGTTTTTTTTTCTTTTCTTTTTTGTTCTCTTTTTTACATAGGTAGGATATTAGGCAATATATTAACTACAGCTTGGGGGTGCAATTCACCGCCCCGTTTAACAGGGGACGCTCATAACAGCTATCCATCCATCCACGACACACACACACACACACACACACACACACAAACAGACACCTCGTCTACGCGCATCCTAGGCTGCACAGTAATGGGGAAATAAGCGCTTCGTGCAGCAAAAAATGAGTTCGAATGGCGCTACGTAGCGTATGCATGCTGCCTCTGAAGCCATGATGCTTTCAAGGCGTCCGTCGTAATCGCTAGTACTCAGCAACTCCGCTTAACAAAAGGGTCAGTATAATTAGTGTGCACTAACACACGCAAGCTCTGCAGCGCTCTCAATCGCGGTTCATATCGAAGAGACGTGCCTACGGACGGTGTTGAAGTGAGCGGCCGCGGCTCTTGGCATCTGCTTCGTGGTGCGTCAATATCTTTGGCGGTGGCACGCGGAAAAAAAGCGGCGTCATCCATAATAAGCGATAGGCTCGACGCACGGTTGAGAGCGCTGCAATACGATAGCGCACTAGTGCAGTCACGTGGTTTTATATTATATTTCGCGGGCTTTCTTTAAACTCAGTAAAAAATCGTCACGCAGCACGTACGTTGCCACAAAAAATTCTGAGCCCCCTCTACAATGCAGCGAAACGAACTTGGCCCTAAAGTGAATGATAAAAATTTTGCACAGTTCACCTTAGTAAATGAACTATTTAAACGGAATATAAAATGCTCCGCGCCACCATACGGCAAACCACATACCGTAGGTTTCAATCAGCTGCGGCTAACCACTTTCTTTAAGATCCTTGGCACAAGTTACGTGAAGCGCCGTGTATGTAGATTCCAACTCGTTGTATCTGTTGCAATGTTTTTGCCCTAACGTTCTATAATTTGATATGACATACTATGTATCGCCATGTGACGACATAATGGCTTTTTCAGCGCACACATTCTTAGGCGACTCACCTAGCAAATCCGTTCGTCGGGCTGTCTTTCCTTGCGTAACGCGTAACACGATACCCTCCATCAAGGAAAACAGAAGAAATAAGAAAGAAAGAATTCGCGGAAGAAACTTTGGCAGTGTGCCTTTTGAAGGTTAATGTGTTATGAACGCTTGGTAAAACAGTAACAAATACGGCAAGAAAAAATTTATGGGCACTTTGCTGAGCTAAACTGGCGTAGGCGAAAGTCTATGTATAACTGCCTCTGTAGCTGTTGTCTGAACTGTTCTGCGAACGGACGCCGCCGTGGCCGCGAGCATTGGATGCAATCACAGCCATATAGCTGCGAGGTTTGTCGCTGATGTGCGCACGCGCATGTCCGCGCTCTCCGACGCACCCACTGGCAAAGCGCTACTGGCATGGCGCCTCCTCTCCTTGCTCCCGTCACCGGTGATCAGCGCTTTCTGCGTCCACCATGGAATGCACCCGGACACTCATGAGCCACTAAAGGCTTACGCCTTCAAATGCTACATTTAGGCAACGCAGCCTTTGAGCAGCGACGGTGCACCTTGCGACATTGATTCCGCCGTTCCTGAAGAATGAGCCAAGCCGCGGCGTCATAGGTAATTTAGTCTTAGCTCTCCATTCTGCAGTGCCTTTCACCATACGTGTGCCTTTTCATATGACATAGTAGTGAGTATGCATTGCTTCAACATCGTGTCACGGCTACTCATTAAGTTTTCCGTATCCGCACGTACAAAGAAGTAACTTCTTAGTGATACACGTAGCTGACGTGCACTTCAATGTCGACGGCTATATTGAGAGCTCCGCAGTCATGTGAGCTTCTGAATGAGTAAGTTGGGTTAGAGTACTCAAACGCGTCCAGTGGAGGGACGAACAACACTTCAGTTAGTACAATATGTACAGTCATTTTCATCCTTTAGAGTCAAGGTGTCGATACATTTACTGTAAGAAGCACTTTAGATCCTGAGCGCCTAGATAGATGGCTCTGCATGGAATTGCAGAAGCTGTTCACCTCGGTGACGTTTTTATCGCCAAGTTCTTCACTGTGTATTTCGTGGGTGTCAAAAGCCTCTGCGGTCCTTAAGAGTTCTCGTCTACGCAAGAAACACTTACACATGAGCTTCAAAAAAGAAAAAAAAATGTAGAATGAGCATATTTTAAGGGAATATCTACATCGGCTAAAACAGTGTCTTAATCGATATAAAATGGCCCAAACCTCAGCGCTAACTTCAGTGAGTGATCTTGCACCTATCGCGTTATCTGGAGAACTACGGCCTTGAATTGTAAGTTAAGGAGCGCCCTGTTATACCATTCACTACGAGGTATGTAGGATAAGCTTGTGCTTTACAATTAAAAATACTGATTTCAGGAGTGTTCCAATGATAAATATGGGCAGCTTCAAAATACTCTCTATTTGTGAACAAACATACACATGTTTCCGCCTCCTCATTCCATTGCTGCAAACACCCTTCGGTGTCTCCTATTAAGCGTTTCAGCAACGATGTCGGTTCCTTTTGCATTGTTGTTGATTCCCCAAAATACCGCCTCCTGGAGCACTAGTTTTCAATCGGGGAGGAAAGAAAGTCGCCAGAGGCTAAATCAGCGAGTAGGGAGGGTATTCCAGTATACAGCGATGAAATTGCACGCCAAAAACTCCCACACTCTATATCCATGACACGTGTACAGGCACATTACCGTGATGCGCAATCCAGCACCCCTCTTTCAACAAAATTGGTCGGCCTCAGTGCACATAATCTTTCAGACACTTCTAGACCTCTACGTAGACAGTTGCACTGACAGTTTGGCCTTCAGGTACAGATTTACAGTGCACAACTTCAAAGAAGTCAAGAAAGACGATCACCGATTTTCTCTTTGTTCTTCCGCACTTTTCTTGGCCTTCGCTCCACTTCTTTACTTCTTGCTCTGCACTTAAGCTCGATGTGGTATTGATAAATTCAAGTTTCTTCGCTCTCGTCTGAATTTTTCAATCAATGCAAAACTCTTTTTGTCTCAACTTTTTTTTTCAGGAGTAAGCAGTCATGGCGCTGTCTTCGCGCAAACCTTTCTCATTTCCTAATTTTCAGTCTAAGTTCAATGAACCGACAACTCTCCCAAACCAAATGATTATGCTATCAATCCAACAGTCATCTTGCTGTCACCGCGCCGAATAGTCCGTTTACGATAGATGTTTACATTTCCGCAGGAAGTGCAGGGGCTTCCTGATCATGGCATCAGTCTTGGACTTCCCACGGCCTTCTCGAAAACGGTGGCCCCACTTCAGCACATTGCTCTTCTTTACGACATCCTTCCAAGTGAGCTTCTGGAACATTTTCTAAATTTCTGTCCCATCCCTGCCGCATTTCGCAAGAAATTTGACATCGATCGTTTGTTCCATCTATTCCGACATTTTCATGCCGACAAAGACTGATAATTGGTTGCCAAAAGTGGGCGCGTAAAAATTGATGGCGCTAAGATCCGTTGCGTCCGTAGTTCTAAAAACATTGAGGTAACTATGAATCTTGCAAGTCTTATATTTGCTAGTTCTATAATACTCCGAGCACACTCTGCACACCCACTGACCCTACGTGTGGTTGTTCTTTCTCGCCTTTTCTACAGCAATGCTGGCCTCCTTTGACTGATATGCTGTGCTACAGCTTTCATGGCACTACAGACAACGTCGCATCATAGCCTTAAGACACTAAATGCGTGCAAGTTTGGTGCTTCGTATTTGTTTGGGGCTTGTATACCGTACTGTACCAGAGACCTAGCGACCAAAGGAGCGGTGGCGAAGCCGCACCGCTCTCTTACCTGAAATTTTCAAGCCTGCTTAAATACCCGCGTTTTGTGCGTCAACCAATCAATCAATGAAACTTTATTTTTCAAGAACCTCAGAACACATATGTATAAAGATTATTTGAACCGATAGCCTAAAATGGTTAGTGGCCGGTCCAGCGCAGCATACAACAATATATACACAGGTCAGCTAGAGGAGAAAAAAAAAGCAGGAAAAGAAACTAAAAAAGGGACACATACATACATACATAACGTGTGTACAAGTACACCTATAAGACGTACAAACACATTGTGAGCACAATCTCAACCATGTCTCTCAAAAGACACGCAAGTTCACAGGTGCTGCATAGACGGAAAGAATGACTGGCACGCTAAGCCTAAATTGTGCGCCGTTTTTATTTCAAGAGGGATCATGTTCCATATTTTAGTTCCACTAAATTCTATCAATATTTCGCCATAAACGTTATGACATTTCGCCCGGTTAAAGTTACTGTTTCAAGCATGACGCGTATTGCGTATAGGAACGGAAAGATGAATAAAGGGAAAATCAGACATCCACCCGTTCGTAGCAATTGCGACAAAGGAAACCCATACGGGTTCCTCGAAAGAAAAGCCTCAGGGTTGAAGAAAAATTCGTCCTGGTCCGGAACTCGAACCCGGGACCACCGCCTTTCCGGGGCAGCCGCTCTACCTCTGAGCTGATCAGGCGGCTAGCAGATAGCAGGGCGAAGTCGAATTTGTCGACAACACGAAGCAAAGACAAGTGTTTGACGTAGTAGTTCTGCGGAAACCCGCAAGGTGGAGAGAAGTAATGAATAAAGGGAAAATCAGACATCCACCCGTTCGTAGAAATTGCGACAAAGGAAACCCATACGGGTTCCTCGAAAGAGAAGCCTCAGGGTTGAAGAGAAATTCGTCCTGGTCCGGGACTCGAACCCGGGACCACCGCCTTTCCGGGGCAGCCGCTCTACCTCTGAGCTGATCAGGCGGCTAGCAGATAGCAGGGCGAAGTCGAATTTGTCGACAACACGAAGCAAAGACAAGTGTTTGACGTAGTAGTTCTGCGGAAACCCGCAAGGTGGAGAGAAGTAATGAATAAAGGGAAAATCAGACATCCACCCGTTCGTAGAAATTGCGACAAAGGAAACCCATACGGGTTCCTCGAAAGAGAAGCCTCAGGGTTGAACAGAAATTCGTCCTGGTCCGGGACTCGAACCCGGGACCACCGCCTTTCCGGGGCAGCCGCTCTATACCATCTGAGCTAATCGGGCGGCTAGCAGATGGCAGGGCGAAGTCGAATTTGTCGACAACACGAAGCAAAGACAAGTGTTTGACGTAGTAGTTCTGCGGAAGTAGTTCTGACGTAGTAGTTCTGCGGATTTTCTATTTTGTGGAATGCCTTATTCGTATTGCACTCCCATGTGATGTGATAAAGTGTGGGTATTGCGCCACACCACGGGCATGTGTCCCTGTATTGACATGGGAACATTTTGCATAGTATATGTAAATTTGGGAAAGTTCCTGTCTGCATCTTTCGCCAGTAAACTGCCTGTTGTTGAGTGAGTGTATTGTGAGGCGGGAGATATCTGATCCTCGTCCCTCTATGGTAATTTAGTATGTCAGAGTACGTTGCAATCACGGTCATGAAGTCCTCAGGATCTCTTTTTAGGTCCGCTCGGTTTGTATGCTCGCGAGCGATCCTATCAACCCTTTGGTTGCCCTCAATCTCACTGTACCCCGGTACAGAAAAGATTGTGTGTCTAATGCGTTTATTCTGTTGGCCAGCGCGGAGGAAGATTTGGAGCGCTTTTTGACCGATTCTGCCGTTAATGTAGTTTCGGCATCCTTCCTTGGAGTCTGTTAGAATTATAAGGGATCTATTTGTGCGCTAGCCCTCCACAGCTGCTAGAGCAACAGCCATTTCCTCTCCCTCGGTTACCGTACAATCCCGTGCCGACGTGCAAGCGATTTCCCTATAGTCCGAGTCTATTACTGCCGCGACGACTCTTTGTTCTGTTTCCCTTTGTTCTCGAGTATATACCGCGGCGTCCGTGTATACCGTGTTCGCCTTGGTTGCTAGGTATTTTTCTACATATTTTGCCCTAGCGTTCCGCCTGGCTGTGTGTAAATTCGGGTGCATGTTTCTTGGCAGACACCCTACCTTGATGGTACTGCGATACTCATCGGGTAGGTTTGCCGTTCTTTGTTTTTCCCTTTCAATTTCTTTGTGCCCCAGTTTTTTTTTAGGAGCTTTCTGCCCGTGGTAGTCTGCTGGAGTCTGAGTAGCTGCGACCCTAATTGTGCTTCTTTGAGCTCCTCGAACGTGTTGTGGAGTCCGAGGGCCAGCAGCTTCTCTGTCGAGGTGTTGGCCGGCAGGTGAAGCGCTGTTTTGAATGATTTCCTTATGATGACGTCGGCCTAGTCCCGTTCGCCTTTGTTTGTGTTGTAATATGAGTGGGCGTACGTAATCCGGCTGATTATGAGGCTCTTAACCAACTTGACTGTATCTTCCTCCTTCATGCCGCTTCTTTTTTGCGAGACGCGGGTGATCATACGTGCCACTTGTGCCGTCGCTTGCTTGGGTAGGTTTATGGTGCGTGTGCAGCTTTGATTGCTCTGCACCCACATTCCCGGAATCCTGACGGCTTCTTTTTCTGGTATCTTTTGTCCTTCTAGGGTGACGCTGATTTGTTCTTCCATGCGTTTCCCTCTTCTGACTCGCAGGAGCTCTGACTTCTCCGTCGAGCAGGCGAGGCCTCTTTCCCTAACACATTCTTCCACGCATGTTGCTGCGGCTTGTGGTCATTCTTCATTTTGGCTGAGCGAGCCTTGGTTAGTCCAGACGGTGATATCATCGGCATAAAAGGCGTGATGTATGCCGTCGATCTCTTCCAGCTTCCGGGCTATCCCAATCATTGCAATGTTGAAAAGGATCGGTGAGATCACGGATCCCTGCGGGGTTCCTTTGTTAGGTGTGTGGAACTTGTCTGTCCGCAGGTCTCCTAACCCCACCGTGGCTGTTCTGTTTGATAGGAACGCTGTCACGTAGCCGTGGATTCTTCGTCCTCCGTTGAGATCGTCCAGTTCCTTGAGGATGGCCGTGTGGCTGACGTTGTCGAATGCTCCTTTGACATCGAGTGCCATTATTATGGTTTCTCCGTTGTAGGGGATTTTGCTTAGAAACCCTCTTTAATTTGTAGTAGGACGTCTTGGGTTGATAATTTGGTGCGAAAGCCGAACATACTGTGGGGATACAGATCTTCATCTTCCATGTATTGTTGTAGCCTCCTTGTCACGATTCGCTCGTACAACTTGCCAAGGCACGGAGTGAGTGATATCGGCCGTAGGTTTTCTACTAGTAGCTTTTTTCTCTGGCTTGGGGATCATAACTACTTCCGCATGTTTCCATTCCTCTGGTAGTGTCCCCGCTTCCCAATGTGTGTTGAGGAAGTTCGTCAGCTGTGTGACCGCATCAACACTTAGGTTGCGGATTAGTGCTTTGCTAATCTTGTCCGCACCTGCTGCTATGTTCCGGGTCGATGCCTTAACTGCTACGAAAACTTTCTCCCTGGTGATGGGTCTGTCTGGGTGGGGGTTTTCTTCGCCTCGGCATCTCTCCCTGTACGCTTCGGGTTTATCTTGCCCGTAGCACTTTACACGGACTTTTTCCAGTAGCTCTTCTTCTGTCCCTTCAAATTGGTGTACTAGCCTTTGGATGGCCTTGTTACTTTCTGACTTGGTCTTGGTTGGGTCCATTACAGCCTTGAGGATTCGCCAGGCCTTTGCGGTAATAATAATAATATTTGGGGTTTTACGTGCCAAAACCACTTTCTGATTATGAGGCACGCCGTAGTGGAGGACTCCGGAAATTTTGACCACCTGGGGTTCTTTAAAGTGCACCTAAATCTAAGCACACGGGTGTCTTCGCATTTCGCCCCCATCACAATGCGGCCGCCGTGGCCGGGATTCGATCCCGCGACCTCGTGCTCAGCAGCCCAACACCATAGCCACTGAGCAACCACGGCGGGTAGGTCTTTGCGGTGCTGAGGGTTCTATTAAGCGAGTCGCTAAACTTTTGCCAACTTTGTCGTGTGAGTTGGGCTGCTATCTTCTTCTTTAGCTTCTTATTTAGTCGTTGTTTCTTCCACCTTTTTGTTAGTCCACACCTTGCCTCCCATAGCCTGAGGAGTCGCGAGTCCACCTCCGGTGTTGGCTCTGATCTTTCGACCTCCTGGGTGTATTGTTGTTGTATTTCCTTAAGTTGTTTGCACCATTCCTCTATGGAGGTTATCGCCCCCTCCATGTGCTTGCATTCTTTGCGAAAAGCGTTCCAGTCCGTTATTTTGGCTCCATATCTTGCGCTTGATGTTCTCTGCTGACACTTGCGTTTCTTATAATGTAATGGTCGCTACCTAAGTTCTCCGGTAGGTTCTCCCACGGGGCTTGTCTAGCTCCCCTGACGTATGTCAGGTCTGGGCATGTGTCGGGACTAACGCTGTTGCCTATGCGCGTTGGTTGGTTGGCGTCCGTTAAGAGGGTGCAGCCAATGCCTCCTTTACTAGATGCCCGCCGCGTTGCTCGCTTTCCCATTGTAGCGGCGGTTCCCTAAGTTGAAGTTCAGCATAAATTCCGTGCGGCGGCGCTTGTTGCCTTTTCAACTTACTGCGGATGTGGCCGCGGCGGCTGAATGCATCCGCCGGCGCGTTATATGCGCGGGCGTCTGTTAGCGAGCATTATCGCGGGCCTCCGAGATGGCGACAGGCGCCATGTCAATCTCAGAGGCCGCAGCACCTGATCGCAAGTTGCAGGCGTTCGCCATGAGAGGCGCTCGTTGCCTTTTCGCGGAGGAGAGAAAAGGGAGAGGGCCCGGAACCGAGCTACCGGACAACGCGGCAGGCATCTAGTAAAGGAGGCATTGGTGCAGCTTGTGATTTCTGCTGCGTCGCTAACTTGCGTTCCCTTCTTAGTGTCTTTTCGATATCCCCAGCTCTGCCCCCTGGCATTAAAGTCGCGCATTATAAGCAGAGTCTTGGATTTCGCTAGCTTGCTGGCTCCTATGAAAAGTTTCTGAAAATCCCGGTCATTTTGTCGCGGTGGACTGTATAAGTTTATGATAAAAGTGCTTTTTTGGAATTATTTCTGTCACGATGTGTTCTATCCACGTGTCCGGAATTTCATCTTGCGCTATGGCGACTAGTTTTTACTAATTAAGGTGGCCGTGCGATCTTTTACTTGGCACGTGTATCCCTTGAGTGTCGGCATGGTGTTTGTCTCATGCAGCGCGATTATGTCAGAAGTACTTAACTGTGAATTTATCAATTGCTGCAGCGGGCCTTGCTTTTTGCGGTAGCCTCTGCAGTTGCACTGCCATATATCTAATGTGTTGTGCCTAGCCATGTTGGTTTATCGTTGGTTGTTGTTATACTTTGATTTTCGGTGCCGAATCTTTTTTCGTGTTAGAGTCTATCTCTAACCTAATTTGTTATCTTTTGCGTATATTGATTTTTATGTAGTTGCGAAAACTTTTATCTTGCATTGCGATCTTTTGTTGCGTCAAACTCATTTGCTCCTGCATTTTTTGCATAAAGGATTGCATTTGCATTTCTATGGTTCCTTTTCTGGCTGCTGTGGCTGTTGCTCCATAGCTGGAGGTGGATTCTGCTGTCGCGGCAGGCTACCCACCCTTTGCTCTTGCAGTTCCCTGATTAGTTCTTTGATTCTCTCCTCTAGTTGTTCTTTTTTCTTCCTACTCTGCTCTAGTTCTCGCCTTAGAGCCTTGTCTTGTTCTCTTAGTTGTTTAAGTTCGTTGTCGTTATTGTTATTATTCGAGTGCGGAAACAGTGATTTGGGAGGGCCTGCCCCCCAGCTTACCTTAACTCCGCCCATCTTTTGTTGTTGTGGTTTTGGCTGCTGTTTCCACTGCCCTTTGACTGCGGGTTGTGGCCCCAGCGGTGGGAAGGAGCTGTCCCTGGACTGGCTCCGGTCCCGGCTCCGCGTTTGGCTGCGGCCCCGGCTCCGCGAGCGGCTCTGCTCTTCTTCCGAGCTCAGCCACCTGGGACGGCGCCTACGGCTCCGGCTCCACCCTCGGCTTTTCTGCGGGGCTAGTCCTCACAGCTCGTCGATGTTCTTGAGGCGCATCCGGCAGTCCCGGGTACCGGCGGCGTGTTCGCCTCGACATACCAGGCACTTTGGTTGGCACTGATGTCCTTCAACTGGGTTCTTTGCTCCGCACTGCCTGCAGGTTCTCGCTCCCGGCGTTGGGCAGACGTCCGAGCGGTGTCCTTGCGGGCCGCATACGCAACAAAACTGTCTGGTTGGTCTGTAGGGGTATGTCTTGTATTCTATTGCGCTGAAGATGACCCACTTGGGAATGATGGGGCCGTCGAGGGTGATTAGCGCCGTCTCCGACTTGCCGAGCATCCTTGCCGACAGGATCTCCACCCCTTGAGTATGTAGTCGCAGCTTGGATTCCAGTATTTCAGATGGTAGTCCTATCGGTAGCCCGTGGATTACCGCCCGCTTTACGTCCCCAGGCATGGCCACGTAAGCGTTTACTTCGTAATTGATGCCGCTGTATGGGAGGTACTTGATCTTCCTGATGACGTCCGCAACTTCTTCCTTGGAAGCACTTCCGATGACGATGTTGGACCCTGGTTGGAGGTTGACCAGAAAGTCTTCTTCCTTGAATTTCATTCCGCAGGCCTCTATGATGGCTTGCGTTGCTTGGTATGGTTTCATGTCCTTGATTTTCAGCCCCCCTCTGGGCCCGATCATGATCTTCGTGTCGTCCGTCGGTAGCAGTGGCAGCCTCTGCCTCGGCTGCCGCGGCGCTCCCACCTTTTGTTGTTGTTGTTGCGGCGGCGCTCCCGTCGCGCCGTCTTGCGTGATGCCGCTGCCAGCTGTGGCTGCCAGCGTCATCTTGTTATTGTTCTCAGTGGCTTGGGATCCTCTCGTCTTCAAAATGACGTCGCTCTCTGCAGCGCGCTTGAGATTCTTTTTCTGGCACCAGGAATGGTAGATTTGCAGTTTTTTTTTCCTCGTCTTGCTGCCGGCTCGCCTCGCCTGTGGCGTCCTGCTGCATGAGGTGCTCTTCTGCTGCTCCGGTGCCCACTTCCTCCGTGCTCGAGCGCGTGGTGGCGGGCGCCTCTTCCATATCTTGGAATTCTGCCGGGTTTTGGGCTGGCCCGGCCATAAAATTGCTTGTCACAGGGTTGGTAGCGCCCCGGGGATCCATTTCGGTCGATGCCTTGTCGCTCCGACCTAGTTGGTGCCCTCCCGGGTGTCGGGTGTGGCTAAGCCTAACGCGAGACATAGCTGAACAAATACACCCGCAAATCAGCGTCCACAAATCCTCAGCTAGTGTAAGACCTTGAAGGTAGAGCGAGCACGTGGGTGAAACAAATGTGCCATGCCTGGACGCAAATTCTACACCGAGTAAAAAGAATAATCTTGAAATCATGGGGGTTGGACAAGTTGATACTATGGAAAATATCAGATGCTGTGCTTCTGTCCAAGGTATTGTACTATATGAATTACCAGCAGCGCACAAAAAAGACAACTAATCGAATACAGGCATTGGGTACTAACAGATCTTTCCAACTTTACCACGCTTCAATGCTTCTACGAAAAAGAAAACGAACAAGCACCTTGATATAGTAGAGTTCACAATTTCTTTGCCTCAAGAGCTCAGAACCTGGTCCCAAGATATTATGCCAGCTAGCATATGACATGCAGAGACGACTACCCTTTCCCTTGAGAAACAAGTTCAGGAGCACCTGAACTTGAACCACAACAGGCCCATGCCGTGCAATGTAGGGGCAAACAATTAGGCCAGGAGACTATTTGCAACTGCCAAACATACAGAGGAGGTTGATAATCATGAAGATGCAAGGAAACATCAGGCACATATAGTAAGCTGATGTGGCAATAGCACTGTAACAGTAGTATGACACTACATAAAACTAAACCCCATACCCAGTGAGTAGCATTCCAGGTCATCCTACACCTGGAAAAGCTGGACTGAAAGCAGTCAAAGCAGCACTTGTAGTGCAAATTTGCAGACTACAACACCCTGCACACCTGCATGAATTCACTAGAAACTGTCTGGGATTGCATGTCACACGAGATTGTCACGACAATCACGATACTGACACGCGACTTCCAAGCACATTGCCAAAAATAAATTATAGGATGCATACCCATGCAGATATTTCAAGACACAAGCGGCTAATGAGCCCGACATAAGAACTGAAAACTGGACGAGTTCGTGTGTATTCATTACCAATTAAAGCGCAACAGATAGACAACGGACAAGAACGAAGCGATCTGTCTGCTCAACACACACACACACACACACACACGCACACACACACACACACACACACACACACACACACACACACACGCACACGCACACACACACACACACAAACACACACAAACACAAACACAAACACACACACACGCACACGCGCGCGCACGCACACACACGCGCACGCACACGCACACGCGCACGCACGCGCGCGCACACGCACACACGCACACGCACACGCACACACGCACGCACAGACGCACACACACACACGCACACACACACACACACACACACAAATGTTGCAAGGGTGAATAGCATGAAGCAATATCAACAGGATGACACTAGAGATGGATGAGGACTAACTTTCAACTTAGGTTCATTGCAAAAATGTGGCGATTTGCTTTGAAGGCTAGATAGAAATTGGTGCTTGATGTAGCCAAAGACAAATAAAAATGCTACAGAAACAACTCAGAGAAAAATTCCAAGTGTTGGAAAAGAGGATTACAATCGCCAATCCTGCATGCCAACACCTTTCAAGAAACGCTGTTCTCATTCCAATAGACAGACTGACAGCTTGCTTATGCAAGCACACTCTTGCAGTTCCATGCCATACGAAAAAGAACTTGAGTTTCATGGAAAATAGCCACATAAGCACTTTGTGATCACAATGTTTTCTTTTTCCGTGGACTTGTACATTTATATGTATTTTCTCTCTCTCCTGTTTTTATGTTTGGCTTCATCAAGCACTAGTTTTTATCAGGATTTATTGCTGTACTAACTTCTGGTAACCTTCATATATCACTGCATTTTCATAGTAAACCTTTCAATTAGAAGTTAGCGTACCCTGTTCTTAGTGCTTCACACTATACATTCTTGCTACATTGCCCAAATAAAAGATTTTATAAGGTACATAGAAGCAGCATCAGGGCTATTGAAGTGACTTGTTGCAGTCTAAAAAAATAAAGAACAACTTGGCTGCAAATGGCACCAAGGACACATAGGACGAACAAGAAAACCGAGATGACCTAACAACCAAAAGTTTATTGTACACGCCAAGTAAATGCTTGCTGACAAGCCATAAACCGAACCTACACAAAAAGAAGAAGCAAAAATTAATGTGTGTTTCCTGACAGGAAATGCATCCATTTCTAACGGAGACCATTCTGACAAGATTCTCCCAGCATTTTTAGATCTACAGCTTCCATAATTTCTCTAGGCAGCCAATCTTCCATGTTGTACAGATTTTTATACATGCAAATTTTTGCATGTTGTACAGACTCACGTAGGCAACAACACCATCTGAGGTTCCATCCTCTGACGGTTCGAAAACCTAACCGTTCGCTTGCCCTAGCGTGAATGCTCGAAAGAGTGCTATCGAACTCTCATTCACTTGTCCAAACGTCATTGGTCAAAATCGTGCTTACGTCAGTGAAAGCGCCATTCTGACCAATCCTGCTAGAGGGAAGCGAACGGTTTGCGTTCCGAACCGTCATACAGATGTACTCAAGAAGTCTCAAATTAGCGTCTGCCACTGGCATGCATAACAGTGCACTGTTTTGTTCGAGCCGTATTTGACAGCAGCCATGCACACCGCCAGTAAGAGCTCCGCGACCCGCAGACTAGTCACGTGTTTGCAACACTTGCACGTGATCGAAAGGAGTTGGTTTGACAATGCAGGCATCAGCTCATCGTCACACACTTAAGGCGTTTTCGCAACTTTTCCCGCATGGTAATACAATAAAAGTGGCAACGCGAAGTGCTACCGCTAAGGGCAAGTCCTGCCGATGATTTTATTGAGCCCTATAACAAAGAATAGCAAGACTTCAGCTACTGCACAGATGTCCGTAATCTTCTCCTGTTAGACGAATGTCACGGTGGGCTTGACACATGTGTTCCAGTTGAGGCTTCTCGCGTTATACGTATGTCATGTCGCAGTCGCTAGAGGTTCCCTGTGGCTCTCCGTTACAACGGCCGTTAGAAGGAAGTCTGTAGCAGCTATTCAAAATCATTTGTTTAGCGCAAAGGTAGCCTTGATGTGATGTCATGCCCATAACTTGAATCATGAGTTTTCTCAAAGGCATTTGCAGGGCTTTGGCCATTAGCAGTTGTGGTCGTAGATCTGCGGTCGAGATGGGCAAGTCAAAGCAAAACCTTGCTATGCAACTCAACCCATAAGTGCCAGTATGTCCTGAAGAGGCCGCATAGGCTCAGCAAGTATCTTTTGTCAACATAACGGCCTTATTCAGCTTTACCGCTTGTGTAGGGAGAGGATCCTATGGAATAAAGGGGATCCAATATTGAATAATTTATTATGAAAGCATTAGCTTTTCGTTGCTCGTTAATCAGTTTCGAGCCGTGAGCGCCATCTGCTGAAAAGTGCGTTAGAAGGCACGAGGCATGGCGTTGCTCGCTGATGTTGCCGTTCGCATCGGCAGACTTTGCTAGCGCGCCCATAGGTAGCTTTTCTGAGCGCCATTAGTTAGCTTCATTTACTGATGCGTGCGCTCTCACCAATGAAATAAGACAGTTCGGCTTACTGGACCCAAAGCTTGGTTCCCTTGAACACCACCATATGGCCTTGCTCATAGTGAGTATTAGCAATTCGCAAACGGAAACAAGCTAACAAGCCAACCGATTGTTGCCACTGTATCGTCGAATTTCATGGAGCAAGCAGGAGCCTAAGACCCCCAAGCGGTCAAGTGAGTTCCAGATCTGCCGGGGAAAGGCCTATCCCGCCAGAACAGTCTTACCTTACGTGCCATAAAACCAGCCGCACAGCGACGTAAGCGAGTTGACTCATCGTATCTAGCCGTAGAAGCACAAATAAATCGACATTGAATCTACAACCCCGCACTTCGAGCACCAGAGTCTATCGAACAGGCCGCAGCATACACCGAGAGTTAAAGACCCTGCGGTTTGATCAGCCGAGCAGCAAGGTGCCGGAGACGGCAAGCAATTACACCACTCAAAAACAGACGCTTCAACGCTGGCACTGACCAAACAGTTTGCGTCCAACCCCTTCGGTTGCAACGGCTCGGTGGGCCATCGGTTCGGTGGGCCATCGGTGGACCATCGGATCTCTCCGCCGTGACCTGTCGATGTTTCGGTTGTACTACCTGTATCTGCAGTCGGTTTGAAAACAGGAACTACCTCATCTGTCCACAACCAATACCTTGAAGTAAGCGCACAAGCCTCCTCATCTCCCTCATCTCAGATGCATAGGCGAGACATTGATTTCCACCAAGAGTTCTGCGCTGAGCAACAGCCACCAAGCTCAGAACCATTATCATGTCTATATGAACGTGCATTGACCTGGCTTTCACAACAACTATTTCATCTAGCCCATTTCATAAATAACGACTCGCTATAGCGATCGAAAGATCGCCATCGCCACTTTAAAATAAGTAAACGCCACAAAAGTCAACATGTCTACAAATGGTTCCCTCCTCTCATACAAACGTTTTCGTTACACATTCGTAATCGTCCAGTGAGCTGTTCTACCTATGTTTATCTAGCAGAGTTTGCATAACTGTAAGAGCGGTAGGACATGCCTCGAGGCCATGTAGCCATGGTCGCATAGCATGTCCGGAGCTTAAAATCTTTGGACGGTGAGGAAACTTGCTTAAAGGCTTGCCTCTTCCTCTTTGTTTGGCGTTCTTCGTCATTACACATGCGGATGTGTTGCGGATATGCAGCGGTAAACGAAAATATGGAGACAATTTTTACTTAACATGTTTTTATTACACACAAGAAGAATGACTACACAAATCAATTCTTTGATATATGCTTTCTGGATGGCAATGTACTTTTGGTAATTTGCGATCAGGTTTTTCATCCTATCCACGAGGAAGTGTTTGGCTGCTCACGAAGCTATGTTCACACCTTAGCTGGACCTCGCTTTCTGACCTGAACCAAAGACCATGCACTGCCTCACTAAAAGGTCCGAAGGTCTTTAATTCGATGGGTCCAGATCAGCGCTGTACGGAGCAAGGGAAGCTCCAACTGCCTACGGTAGATGCTCACTGCTTTGGCTCCCTCTGACCACAGAAAGTGCACTACGACTCGTTGTTCCTCGAGGATAGGCTTGGAGAGCATGCGACACCTTGTCTCCGCGACGCTGGACTTAATAAGGCTTTCATGAAAACTGGAATATTCACGTCACTCCAAATATGCGCGAAGTAACGCCACGCGCACCCCACTCTTTGTTTATTCCTACAAAAACATAAATCATCTCTTAGTTTTTTTTTTATTATTCATCTTATCTACAAAGTTGGCCGCTGAATATGTGGCCACTTTAGCCTAATCCTCCTGAATGGATGTGCCATAGTGACGCGAAGGCCCAAAGCCCCGAATATATTTGTACATGCGTCATAATACACTATGCCACCTACCCCTCATCAGCATTCTTCTCTATATAATCATCGCACATCGCCTTCGTCGTCGTAACGCAGATATGTAGCAACGGGGTTGTGCACGAGTTACCCACTACTGCTGCTGAGTCGGCAACTTAAACAAGCTTCGCGTCATTTAGTTTCTAACAGCACGTTGGATATGCCTGTGACCTTTTTTACGGAGGGATTTCGCGGACTGGGGGAGAAGGGGGACACGGATTAGAAATGAATAAGCGACGGCAGAGTTTAGTTTTCTGTGATGAGGCAATTTATTATTCGGTACTAATGACCGAACGCTCGTGAAAATACAAACGCGAGAGAGGTACTCTAGATATGGTCGAACACACCGTTGCACGTTTCTTCGTCGAACACCGCGACCGCCTTGTCGCAGTTGTCCTCGAAATGGTCAATGCATTCCTGCGGGTAACTGTGCAACACATCTTTGGTGACCCATAGACCACAGCCTGCAAAATAATACAAGAAACAAAGGTGGTTCCCGCTGTGAGTGCTGTTCGAGCGTAAGAGAAAAAGAAATACATGACCTCGGGACGACACGAATACGTGAAATATGCATTATCATATATTACTCCCACGGATTTTCTTGCAAGCCCTTACTTGCCTTTCTCTCATGACTTCTGTCTCTCTCACTCTCGCTTTTAGACCATCATTGCATGGTATTTTCCCATTTCTGATTTGCTTATTTCATTAAACAACAAAATGTGATTACGTATATGCTGCATTCTTTTTAAGTTGTGGCTGTTTGACATGTATAACACGAGTAAGCGGATTCTGAAATGATCTTATAATATTTGAAGTGGCTGCCGACTGCTGCATATGTTATTGTGGCCCATGGGCTCATCCAGCTGGTTACGCAATTCTTTCCCCTCCTCTCTCTCTGTCATGTATATAATGGGCAAAATTCAAACTTCAAAGCTAGGTAACGTCCTTACTCGGAATTTCAAGGTTAGGCCATTCGAGACTGCATATTTTCAACACAGTAGCCCAACTTCTTACAAAATTTACGCCTTTCTTTTTCTGAATTTATTTCCTGCTGGCTGGACAACTTAGTTGCTCGAGATAGGTACTTTCGTTACCCTGAGTCTTGCTCATTACAGCGAACATCTTGACTGTGGCAATTTCGATGCCTGAGCGCCGCATTCAACAGCTTATAAGCCATGTTATTGCCCCGTACAAATGTGACCTACTACGTGAAGCGTGTGTCATGACGATGCTCCCCGTTCCACTGCCTTGGTCTCTATAGGTGCAGCCTAATCCTAGAAGAAGAAACATACTATTACATGTTATATTGAGAGGTGTACTTCTCTTTATCGGGCAACCTCGTTTCGCCGCCTAACAAATGTTATCGCACAGCGCGGGACGCGCCTGCATGTATCCGAAGTTTCTGGAAAGTTATCGATGCTTCTATTCGCTGTCTGTTGTCGCCGTACCTTATGTTATCTGATTTCATCGCCTGACGCGAATGGTGTAGAACTTTGTGGAAGGCACGTGGGTCCCAGCGATTAGTCTGGAACATTCGACGATTGATGTATAAAAGCCGACGCGCTTGACCCATTTTTTCGACGATCGCCGACTGTGTTCGCCGCTATCGCTGCGCTTTAAGTGTAGCCTGTCATTGTGGGCACAGGTTCGCCCAATAAAAGCTAGTTTTGTCTTTAACAGTATTGCTACTGTGTTCTTTAACGTCACTACCACGTGACAATATACATTTTTATAAAGGTACCCAAATAAGTTGACGCAGGGACAGCCACCGCCATGGCTCAATTAGCAGAGGGCTGCAATCGACGGGCGTAGATTCTGTGATCTGCTTCTGGTGGCGGCAAAATGGATTTTGTTTCATTTTATTCGCTTTTACTTGCGATGGCAATTGCGAAGCCGCTCGCAGCGAACCTCCACCGTCGGCATCGGTGGCGTCGTGACGTTGATTATAAAGTACAAGGGCGACAACATCGTGACGGCACGCCGTATGCTGTAGGTGTGCGGGATAGCTTGCGTGGGTCATAAAAAAAAATGGTGACTTCATGTGGCACCGTCTTCGCGTACGCGAAAAGGAGGAATCTGGGAAGCATGCGTGCTCAGCTCACGCGCGCACGTGGGAGGGCGGTGGATTGGGGAGATGTGCGCGCGCTAAGAGGGGGAGGAGGGGGGCAGGTTCGTCCGCATCTCTTTTTCTAAATTGGCTTCGGCGGCGGAGCGCGGCCGTCCTAACCCTACCTAGGAGGACACCTGCGATGGCTAGGAAGGCTACGCGGCCCGAGATAGCTGATAGCTACGAGTGCGCTGAGTGCTCGTGCATCTATCGCACTCAAGTGAGAGCCAGCACAAAAGGGAATTCCCTCGCCACTGCTGCCACTCTTCATCCCGCCAGCGTTCGGACGAGTGTCCGCGGTCATTGATTGAGAGGCGTTCATGGTTATCTGTGCACGTGTGACAGTGTGTTTGTTAATTTTGTTAGTACGCTATTGTTTATAGCAGCTTATGAAATTGATAACACTACTAGCCATACTCCGTTTAACTGTCCTATAATTCACTGTCACAATGAATGCTTCGTTTCAGTCAAAACGGCGACTTTTTTCATTGTTCGAAAAATCGAAGTCCATCGCAATATTGAATCACCACCCGTAGCTAACTCAACAAATCAATGAGAACAATTAGTATACCCAATGATCTCGTTGAGCTCATAGTTTGTTGGCTTCGCGTGATTGCAACGAAATTGTGTACCATGGGATGCCCCTTCTACGTGCTTCCTGCTAAGCAATGAATACTACCTGTCGGTTGGCCTAGTTAATTATAGGTTCTTACTTTGTCTCTTCTTGAACGGGAAGTCCACCACGGCGCAATTTTTATAGTTGGTATATATGTAATTCACCGTTCCCCTACCTTCGGCACCTGAAAACAAAAGAAAGATAAAGTGCAAAGAACTGCGCGTCTGGTGTCCTATTCGCAATGAGGTCTTAGGCTGTCATTCATCGTAAGAACAATTTGCTGCCCTTCATGATACCAGAGAGAATATCAGCGACGGTGACCAGCCAATATTAATTAACCGATACAAACAAAAGCTTTAAGAATTCTGTCCATGAACTGTATATTCCTTTAGAATTCAGGCGCTCGGCACTACAAATATATATCGGAATTAGAAATATGATTAGTACCAGTGTGCCTGTAAACAAAGGAAAGAAGGTTTTGGCAAGCGTTGAGCTTATCTCACGCTTTTACGGAATCGAACAGGCGAGCTCTTCATTGGTATACAACATTCCTGAGCATTAACTCAAAATTATCATTTAAAAAAATTGGTCCACGCTTAAGCTTCGCCTTTAGGAGTGCAACACGATACCATTCAGACATCTCTGACTGTTTCCCACGGTTCCCGGCAAATGCAGCATATGTAACCGTAATGTTTACTGAGAAACGCTTCTGGTGGACGCTATGCATGTAGGCGAGCTCTCTGGTAGAAACGCGGCCTCTTGTGTGGGCCACGATGCGCCGTAGGCGAGCGCCATCTGGAAGTGTTTCAAGGAAACAAGCGCGCCGCTTCGTGAACTGCGAGATATTCCCGCGCCTGCGCGCGCAATTGGCGAACGCCCTCGCCGGTTTATGCATGGTAGAAACGATGGAAAATGGGTTTGTTGGAGCTCTCGTGTAGCATAAATATGTCTTACCGTATACTTAAATTACAATCCGACGCTGTCATGTCTGTAGGTTGTGTGTAAGTTATACTTTGCGATTTCTCTACGTATTTCAGCTTCAGAAATGCAATTAGTTCAGTAAATTTCTTGCGCCACATCAAAGGCCTGAGTATGGGTGGCTCGAGAATACTTTTGTTGAAACGGCGTCCGACGCTGGACGCCGGACATCGACGCCGACACCAGATTTTCCGCGACACGGGGCCCTTGACGCTGTCGCGTTAAAACGCTTGTTCCTGCTTGCACATCTCCGGCACATGCAGGCAGCAGGGACAAAACTTCTTCCAAGTGATTTTACATCTCACAGGCCACTCCACTATAATAATTCGCTGACTAATAATCACGCTGTTTGTTGACGTAGTATACTTATAGAAAATTTCTTTACAGGCGTCTACTGATCATTGTCGACCGCACTTCGTCTAGCAAACCTAACTTGAAGCACAATTATAAACAATATCTGTCTACATATTGCTCTTTTTTTTCGTTTATCATAACTCTCAATTAAATATATCCGTCTACAGACTCTGCTTTCTTTCGTTTATCATAAATATCAATTAAGCTGAAGCAGCAAGTGTTTTAAGCTACCGCGCGTAAATGCACCGCTTATAAAAAGCTTAAAACATTTGAGCATTGCCATTTGTTGGGCATGTTGGTAAACTGAAAGCATATTTAGCGCCAGCAAACAAGGACGGAAGGGAGGCGATACCACAATGCGCTGACTTCAACAACTTGATTTTCAGGAAAAACGCCTATATAACCCATGCACAGTGGCGCCACCTTATCCAAACCTTACCCATTCAAAAAAGCCGTCTCCTTATCTAACAAGTCGACTGAAGGGGCACTAACACACGTGTCGCTATTCCGCCAGATAGCCTGAGCCTCAATAATCTCTCGCACGCCTTTATCTTTGCTATTATTTCATTTTTCAAAAGATTTGCAATTATTT
This sequence comes from Dermacentor variabilis, assembly GCF_050947875.1. Lineage (NCBI taxonomy): Eukaryota > Metazoa > Arthropoda > Arachnida > Ixodida > Ixodidae > Dermacentor > Dermacentor variabilis. The sequence continues at coordinate 124,557,666 of NC_134569.1, forward strand.
TCTACATGTGTGTGCGCCCGTGTCTGCTCCTGAGTGTGGCCGTATATCAGTGACGTATTACATTGTAAGTCAAACAGAATGCAGCTATTGCTCCGAAATAATAGGTGTAAATCTTACTAACCCTACAAGGTGACCGGATGCGTAAGCGTGACCGGCTGTGTAATTGCGTAAGAGCGTTCGCTCACTGACCAGCAACCCGCCGCAGTCGCTCAGTGTCAAAGGCATTGGCTGCTGAGGACGAGGTCGCTGGTTCAATAGCATGCCGCAGCGGCCACATTAATATGCCAGCGGAATGCAAGACAACTTGTCGGCCACGCATTATGTAGGAGCCTAAGAACCTCAGGCGCTCAATATTAATCTGAAATATTCCATTCCTCCATAGGTCACAATCAGATCGTGGTTTAGCTATGTAAATCTCAAGGTTTTAGTTTACGTAATATATTTTTCTAATTGGCCCGCATACGAGGGTCAGCCACTTGCGACAGCAATCTCCGCTATAACAATTCGAGCAGCCGTCTTATGTAGGCGTGACTGAAGCAACCGAATCTTTCTGAATATGCCGCCCTTCCGAGCACTTCGCAACAATATTTTCGCAGGCATCTTATTTGCATTTGTGCGAGTTTGTATGATCATTTTTATTCCTTCGCTGATGACTGGCGAAACGTATGGCCACCCAGAAAATTAGTGATATAAATTATTTAGTTTTCACGTAAATAAAAAAAACACGTCGAACCGCGTCATGAATGTGTGTGGTTTAGTGGCGCAAGGGCCAGATATGGCCAAAGAGCGCCAAGACAGTGTTAGTGATTTCGCGGAGATGATAATGAGTTCTGTGCAGATGTGACTTGGCTGTAAGGAGGCCTAAAAATAGTCGCTGTAAAGCGCGTAAAATCTACGTGCTATAAAATTATGGCGATGTCTGATGACGAATACTATGAACATTAAAATCCATCGTAGAAGAATGATGCATTGTTTAAAATATGCGAGATGTTGAATTGCTTACAACACTACTGCCTCGCCAGAGCCCTTGAACCACAAGGGCCTAGAGGCATGTGCTATTTAAAATAATTATCGCAGCGGCATCCTCTGAAGAGAGGAAGCGCTACGAACGTGTGAGGCTAATAACATGCAATACAACATCTTTCAAAAAACCTAGGACGGCGTTGGTGTCAAAGAGTGGTTCTGGACCAAGTAACATAACAGGATGAAGGGGGATGTGTTGCCGGTACGCTAAGAGAAAATGTTTCTTTCTTTCAGATTCGGCTTCCCGACACTCCAGTAGGACGTGGAGGACGGTCAGCCTCTCCCCGCATCTACCACAGGTTGGAGGCTCGTTTCCTGTGAGTAAAAAGTTATGTGTGCCAAAAGTGTGTCCTATTCTTAGACGGCAGAATAGGACATCTGTCCGGCGGGATTTTGTTACAGGAGGCCAGAAACCTAATTGTGGCTTTATTACATGCAGTTTCTTATTTATTTCTTCGCCCCATATGTGTTCCCAGTAGTTTCGTAGTTTCCTTCTTAGGAAAGGCTTCAGGTCTGTGACAGGGACCGAAGCAGTAGGATGAACTGCATGAAATGAAGTTGATGTGGCCATCTGGTCGGCTAGAACGTTTCCCTCGATGCCCCTATGTCCAGGCACCCAGCATATAATCACATGTTGGTTAGATATATATGCTTTACACAGTGCGGAGTAGAGTTCATTAGATACTGGATTTTTGTGGTTACAGAAAGACATCAAGGCCTTCACAACACTGAGGGAGTCCGTATATATAACTGATTTCTGGAGTTGTGATTTATTTATATGCTTTACGGCCGACAGCGGTGCGTAGGCCTCAGCCGTAAAGATACTAGTTTCCGGGTGCAGTATGTCGGATTCCGAGAAGGATGGACCGACGGCTGCATAGGACACCCCCTCGCGCGATTTCGAAGCGTCTGTGTAGAACTCGGTGCAGGCATACTTGTACTGGAGTTCCCGGAAATGCATTTGGATTTCGATATCTGGAGCATGCTTTGTGACTTGCACAAAAGATATATCGCATTGTATGAGCTGCCACTCCCAAGGAGGTAGCAGCTTGGCTGGATGCATTAGGCGGAGCTCGAGGAGTGGGACGTGCATTTGATCACTAAGCTCCCTCAGACGCAGCGAGAAAGGCTGTCTTACGGAGGGACGATTATGAAAGAGTGTAGCATATGTCATATCGTTAATGCTATTAAAACACGGATGTTGAGGATTAGAGTGGACTTTCAGAAAATATGTTTGGCTGATGTATGTTCTCTGGATATGAAGTGACCACTCATTCGATTCTGCATATAAACTTTGTATGGGACTCGTTCTGAAAGCTCCTGTGGCTAAACGGATACCTAGATGGTGAACAGGGTCTAGCATCTTTAGCGCACTTGGAGCGGCAGAATGATAGATCACGGCACCATAATCTAATCGTGAACGAATCAGGCTCTTGTAGAGATTAATTAAGCACTTCCTGTCACTACCCCACGAAGTATGGGATAGAAGTTTGATTAGGTTCATTGTTTTCAGACATTTTTCTTTAAGATGTTTAATGTGGGGGACGAAAGTGAGTCTGTAGTCTAGTATAACACCTAGAAATTTGTGCTCTTTGTTTACGGGTACTTGTTGTCCACATAGTTCTAAGCAAGGATCTGGGATCATTCCTCTCTTGCTTGTAAAAAGAACGCAAGAGCTTTTGTTAGGATTGATCTTAAATCCATTCTTGTCTGCCCACATCGACACTTTGTTCAGGCCATGCTGTACCTGTCTCTCGCACACTGCGAGGTTACAAGATTTGAAAGCTATTTGTATGTCGTCCACGTAGACAGAATGAGAGATTGCCGATGGTAATGAAGCGCGAAGCGTGTTCATCTTCACGATGAAGAGTGTGCAGCTGAGCACGCCTCCTTGGGGTACTCCAGTTTCTTGAGTAAAGGACCCGAAAGTACATTACCGACTTTTACGCGGAAGGTACGAGTGGACAGATAGCTTTCTATTAGGTTTAGCATACTGCCATGGATGCCCATTTCTGACTAGTCTCTTAAAATTCCGTAACGCCACGTCGTATTGTAGGCCTTCTTCATATCGAGAAATATTGATAAGAAGAACTGTTTATGTATAAAGGCGTCCCGGATATTTCCTTGAATACGTACAAGATGGTCGGTAGTGGAGCGCCCTTCTCGGAAGCCACACTGATAGGGATCAAGCATTTTGTTCTGTTCAAGGAAATGGATGAGTCGCCGATTTATCATTTTTTCAAATACCTTACACATGCAACTTGTGAGGGCTATCGGGCGGTAGCTTGCCACTGAGGAGGGATCTTTGCCTTGTTTTAAAACAGGGACCACTATGGCTTCTTTCCATGCGGTCGGAAGGTACCCTGCGTCCAAAATGGTGTTTAAAAGTGTGAGTAGTGTAACCTGCGTGTCATTGTGTAAGTTTTTGAGCATTTCGTACATGATTCTGTCAGATCCCGGTGCAGAGCTCTTGCATGAGCTCAAGGCAGCTCTCAACTCGGCAATACTGAAAGGGCAGTTGTACGATTCATTCTGTAGACATTTTCTTTTGAGTGGCTTACATTCTTCTATTTGCCTATACTTCAGGAAGGATTTCGAATAATGTTTTGAACTTGACACACTCTCAAAGTGCTCCCCAAGTGAGTCGGCCTGATGTTGCAGCGTATCACCCTGTGTGTTTACCAGAGGGAGTGAATATGTTTTTCTCCCTCTAATTCTATTTACGCGGTTCCAGACTTTCGCCTCATCTGTAAACGAGTTGATGTTCGATAAAAATTTTTGCCAACTCTCTCTTCTGGCCTGTCGGCGGGTTCTCCTGCCTTGAGACTTAACTTTCTTAAAGTTAACAAGATTCTCTGCAGTGGGTGAAGCACGTAGCAACCCCCACGCTTTGTTTTGATTCCTACGTGCGACTCTACATTCATCGTTCCACCACGGAGCATGCCGTTTGCATGCCAAGCCACTTACTTCACGTATGCATTTAGATGCGGCATCTATAATGAAAGCTGTAAAGTAATCCACAGCAGCATCAATTTCTAACGAGGACATGTCATCCCATGATATGCTAGTTAAGGTTCGGAATTTCTCCCAGTCGGCTGTATCGATTTTCCACCTAGGAGCCTGTGGTAGACATTCGTTTTCTTTATATGTTCTTAGTAGTATCGGGAAGTGGTCGCTCCCGTAAGGATTGTCGTTAACTTCCCATTCAAGTTCAGACAGTAGTGACGGGGAGGCTAGGCTAAGATCTATTGAAGAAAATGTTCTGTTTGCAAGAAAATAGTTTGTCGCTTTCTTCTTATTCAGAAGACAAGCACCAGAAGAGAAAAAGAACTGTTAAATGAGACGACCTCGCGCGTCTGTACGAGAGTCGCCCCACAGGGAGCTGTGCGCATTGAAATCGCCAAGAACAACATAAGGTTCTGGCAATTGATCTATATAGGATTGAAATTCTTGTTTCGTTAATTTGTAATGTGGGGGTATGTAAAGAGAGGTAATGGTGATGAGTTTGTTTAGGAGAACAGCTCGAACCACCACTGCTTCGAGAGGCGTTTGTAGCTGTAAAAGTTGACACGCAATGCTCTTATGGATAACAATGGCGACACCACCCGATGATGCGACAGCATCATCGCGATCTTTACGAAAAGTTATGTACTGTCGGAGAAAGCTTGTGTGTTTGGATTTTAAGTGTGTTTCCTGTAAACACAGCACTTTTGGATTGTGTTGGTGGATCAGTTCTTGTACATCATCAAGGTTTCTAAGGAGACCTCTGACGTTCCATTGTATGATTTGTGTATCCATATTTAAAGCGAATTGGTGCTGTGTTTACGAAAACGGAAGTGATGCCTTAGATTACAGAGCTCTTGCGAGGCCCTGTAACCGGGGTTCTACCTTTTTTGGAGCGTTCGAGGGAGCCTCGCCGCTCCTTAGGCGCTTGGAGCGCCGTGGGGATAGGTGTTGTGTCCATTGCCTCTTGTGAGGCACCGGACACACGCTCTTGAGAGCGAGAAGTTTTTCGAGAGAGTCTCACCTCGGAAGGCGAGACCCCTGCGCCCACCAGCCCGGAGGTCGATGGGGCTCCCTGAGGGATTTGGGTGCGGCGGCTGTTGCCAGCGCTGGAAGGGGCCGGGGAGGTTGGGGCAGCCTCGGCTGCGCCCACCTTCGGGGTCGGTGGCCCCGTCTGCTGGGTTAACGGAGCAGCGCTAGCTGCAACCGCCGCGGGGGCAGATGGCGTAACTGCCGACTCACGGCTTGTGGGTCGGACAGCCGCCGGAGGCCGTTGTGACGCAGCCCCCTGACGCGCCACTTCGGCAAAGCTGGCCTTATGAAGGTATGCAACCAGCCTGCGTGCCTCTTTGAATAATATGTTTTCTTTTACTTTGATTGTGACTATTTCTTTTTCTTTCTTCCAAGACGGGCATGACCGCGAGTATGCAGCATGCTCGCCATCACAGTTCACGCAGTGTGGAGCGTTTTCGCACGTTTCAGAGGCATGATCACGGGAACTACATTTTGCACATGTCTGCCGGCCTCGGCAGTTCTGGGAACTGTGGCCTAAACGCTGGTATTTGAAGCAGCGGAGAGGATTTGGAACATACGGCCTGACCCGTAGCATTACATATCCGGCCTCGAGTGTCTCAGGCAGAATGCTTGAGGAGGAAGTCACTACAAGATGCTTGGTTTTTATCTCCTTGCCGTCGCGCCTTAGCATGATTCTTTTAACATTGATCACGTTTTGCTCACTCCAGCCTTCCAACAGTTCGGCTTCTGTGAGCTCCATCAAATCGTCGTCAGAAACAACACCACGGCTGGTGTTCATAGTTCGGTGTGGGGTTACTGTTACTGGGATTTCCCCAAATGACTGAACTTTAGGAAGATTTTCAAGCTGTTTCGGAGTGCGGAGTTCCAGAAGGAGATCGCCGCTAGCCATTTTCGTTGCTTTATAGCCTGTACCAAGAGTTTCAGTTAGATACTTAGATACGAGGAAAGGAGAAATCATTCTCATGGTCTTTTCAGGATTGTTTGAATGAATTACATGGAATCGGGAGAAGTTTGGGTGTTTGTTCCCAAGAAATTGGAAAATATCTTCGGTGCGCCCTCTTTTCTGAGGGCGATCAGGTAGTCGGGGAAAAGAAGTGGCCATTAGAAGTATGGTTTTTTCGGCAGGGATGGCCGCCGCCCACCATGGAGCCCAACAAGGGGACGACACAGGACGCAAATATTCAGTTCTGCGCACGCCAGCGGTACAACCCCGCTATAACCAAATACATATACCCAAGACTGGATATAGTGCACAAGGTTAACCCTCGCCGCCTACGAAGCCGGAAGTAATACGGAAATAAAGAGAGGACAGGAAGGATTAAAAGTGAGAGAAAGACGAAGATTTGAGGGAGAGAGAGAAAGGAAAAGGCAACTACCGATTTCCCCCGGGTGGGGGAAATCGCCAGTGGAGCCCTGTCAGAGGGAACCACCCAGGAATAAACCGCGCAACGGTTTCTGCAATAATAGTTTCTCCTCCTCCTCCTCCTCCCCCGGGTGGGTCAGTCCGGGGGTGCCGTCTATGTGAAGCAGAGGCCGAAGAGGTGTGTTGCCTCCGCCGGGGGGCCTTAAAGGTCCAAACACCCGGCATCAGCTCAACCCCCAGGATCCCCCTTTCCCCAGACACGGCTAAGCCGCGCACGGTTACACGCGGGAGGGTCCAACCCTCGTGTTCTCGCGTACGTGGTGTCGCAACACACCAAACGCCTGCTGACGCAGACGCCTCTGCGGGGGAACCGCGTCATTTATTTTCCTTCAGAGCCGGTTGCCGTGATTGTTTCAAATTTTATTAGAACCGTTCGTATCTAACCGTGTGGTATTCATAATGCAGACCGTAGCATTTAGCAGCTGTGTTAGCACATTGTAGCCGTACGTAACAACAGGCATCCACCATTCCACTGAAGCGTGCTGGTCAGTGTACGTATTAACGAAAAGTGTAGACTAGCTGAGAGCCTGTAACTTCATTACAGGTATGTAGAACACGTAGGAGGGTCCACGACTAAGTAGCGATACAAGAGGACAGGGACAGACTAGTCACGTAGCACGGCATGCTGACACACTATGGGAAACAAAGAGAAGCGTACCCACAACCATACAAGCAACACGACATGTCTCAGGAAACAGATTGGAGAAGGTTGCAAACCAGAACCTTCCCAAACCGAGCATACTTAAACAGAGCAAATTCCACACAATACCGACAAGCGAGCGGCAAGCGCTACAAGCACTAACACGCATACATAGCACACACCTTATGGAACAGCACAGAGATGAGAGCAATATACATAGAGGGCAACATAGAACTGGACCTTCTCAAGGAGTGGTGGTAAAACGCTCTGACTAGCTCGGATCTACACGGCCAACTATGGGCAATCCAGTGCGTCCGGGAACCTCGCCAGAACTTATCTGAATAAAGTTTTTCCCCTCAATCCGTCCGTAAAAGAGTATTAAAAAAATCTGACTGTGCTCCTTCGGATGAAACTGACAAAGATATCCACTACACCTGTGAGGAGGAAAAGGGACCAGAACTTAGCACCACTAACCCTCTAATGTTAATTCCACTGGTCGATCTAGTGTGGGGGGTCGAATCTATGAGAGATCAACAAAATCCGGCACGGGAAGACCTAATCCAGATCGGCCAGCTAAATATAAACATGTCTTGACAGGGAGCGCAGAAGATGTCGCGCGCGCATAAGGCAGGAACACTGGGAACATGTACGTCTTTTCACACGTGCAACTGAGGGGGGAGCGAGCAGGGAGATGTGTGCGAGCTAGACGCGGGGAGGGAAAGGGGCACCTGAGTACGCATCTCCTCTTCTACTTCGGCTTCGGCGGCTCACCGCGGCAGCGGGCACGCCCATTTTGTGGGTAATCTGCGGTGAGTTTGAAGGCTAAACGATCTGAGAAAGCTGATGGCTTCGTGTGCGCTGTGTTCGTGCATAGTGCGCCTTGAAGCAAGAGGCAGCACGAAGAGGGTTTCGCTCGCTGTTGCTGCAGCTCTCCATCACGCCAGCGCTCTGACAGTGAGTGTCCACAATCATGGACTGAGATGTCTCCGTGTTTGCTGGCTCGTGCCTGACACCATGATTGCTAACTAAGTTATAAAATGTTTAAACCACTTTATAGGATTGATAAATCAACGTTTAGCTGCTTATTAATTTGCTATGGCAATCAATGCTTTTCCTTTCAGGGAAAACCGTGACATTTTTCGCCAGACCGATGCATACAAAGAGATTGAGCTCCACATTTAATGCTATAGCCATAAAGAACTTTCGACTGTGTATAGTATTCTGACGAACACATTCATCAAAGAATGTGAAGTTCTATAGGTATGTTCTACCAGTAGGTGAAATCTATCCAAAATTGTGTTAACGCTTTATTATATCAGGGGCAATTATTAAGCAATGTATACACACTCCTTTTCATATGCTCCGCTATATCAGAACCCTGTACAAATAATTCGTTCCATCATTTAAACTATCATTGGAGCGCTACGGCACGAGCCTGCCCATAAATACAGATACGGAAAATGCTTATTTCCTGAAATACAAAGTTAACCAAGCAGACTAGCAACATACTTAAGGCGACACTGTTGTGTAAAAAAATACAATAGAAGGCCTCCTCTGCGCTTACATCACCCAAGAAGTTATTGTAGGACTCATGTGCAAATCAATGCCGAAGCTATTAGGATTAGAGCTGAATAAGTGTGGTGCAACCCACCACCCCTTTGGAACGCGGTGGTGGGTTGCACCACCAAGCTCTTGTTATTTTATTGTCTAATGTCCTACCTATCCTAAAAAAGAAAAGAGAAAAAAACACGATGAATTCCCATAAGCAAAGTTTCTAAACGCCTATAGGGAACTTTGTTTTTGTACTCCTCCGTTGTTTGTCGGTTTCCTAATTTACTCTCACCAATCGCCTCTTACTAATTTTTATTGCGGACATGTTTACTTTCCCCCTGCTCTTGCTGAACCCAAGGGCAATCTAATAAAGCGCGCTTCATCGTTTCCTTAGCTTTACCGCAGAAAGCACATGGTTCTTCTTCCTTCTTATATCTCGGTTTATAAGTGCGCGTTCTAAGCATCCTGATCTCGCTTCGAAAAGGAATGCTCTTCCCTTGGGGTTATAAATTGTTTCTCTCCTGATTTCATTTTTTTCCTCTTAAGTAGTTACTCATGGCAGGGTTCTTTTACATTGCCGTACGAAGCCTGACCAAAAGATGGAAGCGACAGAAATGCAACCGCAAACTCAAAATGAAAATAAAAAAAAATAACCCAGAAGGCCGAGGAATACGCTAATCGTCTTACAACAGCCAACTGGGAACACTTCTGCGGATCACTTAATGGAAACCTAGGGACGGCAAAAACGTGGAACATCCTCAGAGGAATGATTGACCCACTCAAAACCAGACGCGAAGGACAAAAGAAGTTGGAGAGATTGCTACACTAGCACCCAGGCACAAAAGAAGTACTCTTTCAGGCAGTCCATAGAAAATGCTTCGGTAACAAAGCCCCTATACCTTCATACCAAGCTGATTACACCGGACATCCAAACCCAGAAATGGATGAACTCTTCGCGGTGGCAGAAGTTAGAGCAGCAATCGCCAGTACAAAACTGAACACAGCGGCAGGGGCGGACCAGATATCAAATGCCATGATTAGAAACATGAATAATGAAGCCATAACTGCCCTTACGAACTTTATAAATGACCATTGGGTCAAAGGAACGATACCACAGCAATGAAAACACGCTGTGATAATCATGCTTGCAAAACCAGAGAAGAAATTTACTTTAGACAACTTTAGGCCCATCTCTCTTACATCATGTCTAGGAAAAATGTTCGAAAGATTAGTAAACACTAGACTCCAACGTCATCTTGAAGAAAACAACTTAATGACTGACACCATGTTTGGCCTCAGACGACATATTTCAACACACGACATACTCCTGCTTTTAAAAGAGGAAGTATTAACGAACGTCCCCAAGGCAGGAGAACACATTTTCATGGTTGTCGACATAAAAGGGACCTTCGACAACGTAAGTCACAAAGGGATACTGGATGCACTTGCAGATACCAGCTGCGGTCAAAGGACGTACCAGTACATCCGAAGCTTCCTCAACCAGAGAACAGCAGTTATAAAAGTAGGAAACGATGAATCTGAAGTCATCCATCCTCCTAACAAAGGAACGCCACAGGGTGCGGTGATTTCGTCTACACTCTTCAACATAGCCATCCTTGGACTAGCTAAAGAACTCCAAGAAATCCCCGACGTCCGTCATTCCCTATACGCGGATGATATAACGATATGGATAACCAAGCGCAACTCGGGAGAGAAGGAGGAGAAGCTTCAACGGGCAGCCAATATAATAGAAAACTATACAACAAAGAGGACTCTAGTGCTCTGCGGAGAAGTCAGAACTCATTCGCCTCACAAAAACTAAAAAACAAAGACCTCACCCGAGACTCAAACTCGAGATCAGGGTGGAAGGGGAAATTATTCCTGAGAGGTCAATAGTAAGAGTGTTGGGGATGTGGCTGCACTCTAATGTCAGATGTTTACACACTCTAAACACGATCAGAAAAACGACGCAACAGATTAAGCTTGTGATAGCCCGTGTGGCTCATAATCGGACAGGAATGGGAGAACGAGACATCCTCAGACTGGCGAAAAGCCTGGTCATTAGCACCCTACCTTACCACACCACGAACAGGGAGGAAGAAGAAACGGCTGATAAAATAATAAGGATGCCATATAAGACAGCCCTGAGGTTCCCACGCAACACTTCAAATGAGAATATTCTAACCCTCGGCCTCCACAACACATTTCATGAGCTGGCTGAGGCCCAACTCATAGCGCAGAGGAGTCGATTGGCGCAAACGACAGTCGGCAGAGCTCTTCTTCAAAGAGTCGGCCTTGGAGAATGCGTACAAATATACCAAAATGCCAAAGATCTACCCTGCCAGATTAGAGCTTTGTATGGAGTATCATCAATACCACAAAACATGGATCCGACATTACACGCAGGAAGGAGAACAGCTAGAGCAGAATACATAGACAAAACAAAAAAATACTTGGACACTGCACGATTCACGGATGCATCACCATATCGGGCCAACGCGAAGAACATGGTGGCAGTTGTCGTAAACCCTAAAGAGAAAATCACGGCCTGCGCTTCGGTTTCCCCAGCAACCATTTGAAAAGCCGAAGCGATAGCCATCGCCTTAGCTATAAGAGAAGGCATAGAGCGCAATGCTCCACTAACAATAATCATAGATTCTCAGGCCACATGTAGGAACTATCAGAGGGGACAAATCGGCAAGAGTGCACGCCGGATACTTACCGAAATCAGCAGAGACCTTGACGTCAGGTATACCCAAACGATAATATGGGCTCCGGAACATGAGGGTGTCATTGGGAACCTCTATGCAGATGAGGCGGCTCGAGGTTTCACTAATTGCCGAGCTGCCCGTGGCAACCTGGTGGAGGACCCGACACCCATCGATCCAACTTATAAAGCGATCTTGCAACACTACAGGGAATTCAGAAGGCTCTACCCAGCCCCGCATAGGAACCTTTCAGCCGTGGACTCCGCGACGTTACGCAGGCTGCAAACAGACGCATACATAAACCTACATAAATTGCACATATACTACCCAACAGCATACAAGGACATATGCCCGTGGTATGGGAGCACACCAACACTCTACCACATCACCTGGGAGTGCACAGCTCACACCGAAGAACAAGAAGATAATAATACGAGGGGGAGGTGGGAGGCATTGCTATCCAGCTCTGCCCTCTCGGATCACCTCAGGCTCGTCCGGAGGGCAGAAAGGATGGCGAGGGCCAGCGGTGCCTTGGAATAGCGGCCCGACCACACGGCGTTACCCTGTTTTAGGTGGCACCGAAGTTCTTTCTACCAATAAGGTTCTTTTTTTCTTCTTATCCATGAGATTGTCTCAGCCTCTCTGACTTTCCGCTTGACGTTCTTTGTTGTTGTGTTGCTCACCATACAGGCTGCATACTTGCTGGTAAGCTTCCTAGTTCTTTTCCTCAACTCTGAACTGTGAACCAATGCTATTTCAGCACAAAGACCTGAAGACTCTCCCAGCCCATTTATTTTCTTCCATATTCCTCAGTCAACTCTGAACACGCTGTGCCATCTTGCGGTATCACCCCGAAGTCCGTGCATATGGCACGTGCCTGACTACAAATTCCGAAAAGATTGTCTCATCATATATAACACACGCCTGATTCCACCCAGCACCCGATGTTGTGAAGTCGGGGAGTCCCTGTGGGCGAAGAAGGTGCCGTGGCTGGTGCCATGGCTTGTGCCGTGCCAGGTGACAGGAGAAAGAAGGGTTTGCAGCAATGTTTAAGAGAACAAGAAAAAAGGCTTATATTCAAAAGTACATGATTCAGTTTTACAAACACGTCTCCAACTATAGGAGCACCCTACATGCTACGGTCTCTGCATAACCGACTGCTTCTTTCCCACAACCATCCCGATCCGATTTTTATGCCGTTTTTTTTTCTTTTTTCCTCGTCGAGGGAATTCAATAGCCAATCACAAACGCCGAATCGTTCACATCCTATCCCGGCCCCAGCGTCCCACCTTTTGCAGTACTCCCACCCTTTTTTTCCCGATGCCCCCAGTTTTCTTGCAGTAGCCCCACCCCCACCCTTTTTTTTTGCACTACTCCCACTTGTCTCCATCGTTGCACAATACGAGGCTACCACGTGGAACGTGGAAAATTGGGAACCTAACGTCTACTCTTCTCCCCAGAAATTCTCATAAATCACCCTGTCATCGATCACTGACCTGTTCGTGCCGCTCAGGAGGGGACAATGTTATTGTCTTCAAGCTAGCTGTCACTTCTGGGCGCTGGATAAGTCGACGATCTGGAACATGACTACCTGTTCGCAAGACTAAGGTGACGCATATTGACCTGCCTTGAGTGAACGATGAAGCGTGATCAGCGCCCATGATGGTCACATGTCTGCCGGTGAAGCATCCTTTGCTCTGAAGGATTGTCACGCTCAACATGGAGCAAACTTAAAAGCTTCTATTGCGATTAGCATTCTTATGATACTTAGTAGCAAGGTTGGCATCAAAGAGGTTCACTGAAGAGCAGCACACACCCGGAGACACAATTTGGCATCAACGAATCTCATTAAAATTCTGATTACACCCAGTAGCGCGTATCCAGGGACTCACGTTAGCGTTATGGATGCTCAATGAAGAGCGCTACGTATTCCATGATCCAAGTTGTTGCTACGGTACATTTGGAGCCCCATTTTCGGAGCTCAGAAGCCCGATCTTCTACCCATTAGTCCGTGAACTACCAGGCAACCCGGGCTTTCTGCATTTGCTCGTAGTGACTCGCCTCCTGAAATCATGGGTTCGCGGCAATGAAATATTTCTATCTCGGCTATTAATGAGCCGATTTCAAAAAATGTGTTGCTGCAGAACGCTACCTAGAGAACAGGCAAGAAGTTTCAGCGAATAACCAAAATTTTCAATGGGGCCTGGTGAGGGGCACATTAAGTATGGCACACAAATATGTCCAAAATACCATTTCTCAAAAGTAGGACCAATAAATACTTCATCTTATGAAGAACACGTCCAGAAAGTGGTGCGCATGTAGTTGCAACACAAGTGATTCAAAAAATCGCGCATCTGATGCATACCCACTCGTGAAAGTGGACGTGGCTTCTAAAGAGCTTGCTGAAAGTTGCAATTTTCACTATAAATAAAGTCATCATCATCATCAGCCTAGTTACGCCCACTGCAGGGCAAAGGCCTCTCCCATACTTCTCCAACTACCCCGGTCATGTACTAATTGTGGCCATGTTGTCCCTGCAAACGTCTTAATTACATCCGCCCACCTAACTTTCTGCCGCCCCCTGCTATGCTTCCCTTCCCTTGGAATCCAGTCCGTAACCCTTAATGACCATCGGTTATCTTCCCTCCTCATTACATGTCCTGCCCATGCCCATTTCTTTTTCTTGATTTCAACTAAGATGTCGTTTACCCGCGTTTGTTGCCTCACCCAATCTGCTCTTTTCTTATCCCTTAACGTTACACCCATCATTCTTCTTTCCATAGCTCGTTGCGTCGTCCTCAATTTCAGCAGAACCCTTTTCGTAAGCCTCCAGGTTTCTGCCCCATATGTGAGTACTGGTAACACACAGCTGTTATACACTTTCCTTTTGAGGGATAGTGGCAACCTGCTGTTCATGATTTGAGAATGCCTGCCAAACGCACCCCAGCACATTCTTATTCTTCTGGTTATTTCAGTCTCATGATCCGGATCCGTGTTTACTACCTGCCCTAAGTAGATGTATTCCCTTACCATTTCCAGTGCTTCGCTACCTATCGTAAACTGCTGTTCTCTTCCGAGACTGTTAAACAATACTTTAGTTTTCTGCAAATTAATTTTCAGACCCACCCTTCTGCTTTGCCTCTCCAGGTCAGTGAGCATGCATTGCAATTGGTCTCCTGAGTTACTAAGCAAGGCAATATCATCAGCGAATCGCAAGTTGCTAAGGTATTCTCCATCAACTTTTATCCTCAATTCTTCCCACTCCAGGCCTCTGAATACCTCCTGTAAACATGCTGTGAATAGCATTGGAGATATCGTATCTCCCTGTCTGACGCCTTTCTTTATAGGGATTTTGTTACTTTCTTTGTGGAGGACTACGGTGGCTGTGGAGCCGCTATAGATATCTTCCAGTATTTTTACATATGGCTCATCTACACCCTGATTCCGTAATGCCTCCATGACTGCTGAGGTTTCGACTGAATCAAACGCTTTCTCGTAATCAATGAAAGCTATATATAAGGGTTGGTTATATTCTGCACATTTCTCTATCACTTGATTGACAGTGTGAATATGGTCTATTGTTGAGTAGCCTTTACGGAATCCTGCCTGGTCCTTTGGTTGACAGAAGTCTAAGGTGTTCCTGATTCTATTTGCGATTACCTTAGTAAATACTTTGTAGGCAACGGACAGTAAGCTGATCGGTCTATAATTTTTCAAGTCTTTGGCGTCCCCTTTCTTATGGATTAGGATTATGTTAGCGTTCTTCCAAGATTCCGGTACGCTCGAGGTTATGAGGCATTGCGTATACAGGGTGGCCAGTTTCTCTAGAACAATCTGACCACCATCCTTCAACAAATCTGCTGTTACCTGATCCTCCCCAGCTGCCTTCCCCCTTTGCATAGCTCCTAAGGCTTTCTTTACTTCTTTTGGCGTTACCTGTGGGATTTCGAATTCCTCTAGGCTATTCTCTCTTCCACTATCGTCTTGGGTACTACTGGTACTGTATAAATCTCTATAGAACTCCTCAGCCACTTGAACTATCTAATCCATATTAGTAACGATATTGCCGGCTTTGTCTCTTAACGCACACGTCTGATTCTTGCCTATTCTTAGTTTCTTCTTCACTGTTTTTAGGCTTCCTCCGTTCCTGAGAGCCTGTTCAATTCTATCCATATTATAGTTTCTGATATCCGCTGTCTTACACTTGTTGATTAACTTAGAAAGTTCTGACAGTTCTATTCTAGCTGTAGGGTTAGAGGCTTTCATACATTGGCGTTTCTTGATCAGATCTTTCGTCTCCTGCGATAGCTTACTGGTTTCCTGTATAACGGCGTCACCACTGACTTCTATTGCGCACTCCTTAATGATGCCCATGAGATTGTCGTTCATTGCTGCAACACTAAGGTCCTCTTCCTGAGTTAAAGCCGAGTACCTGTTCCGTAGCTTGATCCGGAATTCCTCTAGTTTCCCTCGTACCGCTAACTCATTGATTGGCTTCTTGTGTACCAATTTCTTCCGTTCGCTCCTCAAGTCTAGGCTAATTCGAGTTCTTACCATTCTATGGTCACTGCAGCGTACCTTGCCGAACACGTCTACATCATGTATGATGCCAGGGTTCGCGCAGAGTATGAAGTCGATTTCATTTCTAGTCTCACCATTCGGGCTCCTCCACGTCCACTTTCGACTAAGCCGCTTGCGGAAAAAGGTGTTCATTATCCGCATATTATTCTGTTCTGCAAACTCTACTAATAATTCTCCTCTGCTATTCCTAGAGCCTATGCCATATACCCCCACTGACTTGTCTCCAGCCTGCTTCTTGCCTACCCTGGCATTGAAGTCGCCCATCAGTATAGTGTATTTTGTTTTGACTTTACCCATCGCCGATTCCACGTCTTCATAAAAGCTTTCGACTTCCTGGTCATCATGACTGCATATAGGGGCATAGACTTATACCACCTTCAATTTGTACCTCTTATTAAGCTTCACAACAAGACCTGCCACCCTCTCGTTAATGCTATAGAATTCCTGTATGTTACCAGCTATTTCCTTATTAATCAGGAATCCGACTCCTAGTTCTCGTCTCTCTGCTAAGCCCCGGTAACACAGTACATGCCCGCTTTTTAGCACTGTATATGCTTCTTTTGTCCTCCTAACCTCACTGAGCCCTATTATATCCCATTTACTACCCTCTAATTCCTCCAATAACACTGCTAGACTCGCCTCGCTAGATAGCGTTCTAACGTTAAACGTTGCCAGGTTCAGATTCCAATGGCGGCCTGTCCGGAGCCAGGTATTCTTAGCACCCTCTGCAGCGTCACAGATCTGACCGCCGCCGTGGTCAGTTGCTTCGCGGCTGCTGGGGACTGAGGGCCGGGGTTTGATTGTTGTATTCATATAGGAGGTTGTGGCCCAGTACTGCACCAGGGTGGCCAATCCTGCTCTGGTGAGAGAGTGCGTTACCGGTTCTGGTCACCGGGATCAGGCCGCAATCCAGGCCTGTTTGTGCAATTTTCTCAACACACGATTTTTTTTTGTATTTTCCGGTGGAGAATTGCGCCGTACCGGGATTTGAATCACGGTTCTTTTGCACTGGAGACGGATACTCTACCGCCCCCGCAGGAGTTAAATTAAAAATTGGAGAATGGGGTTTTGCGTGACAAAACCACTTTCTGATTATGCACGCCTTAGTGGAGGACTCCGAAAATTTCGACCACCTGGGGTTCTTTAACGTGCACCAAATTCTAAGTACACGGGTGTTTTCGCATTTCGCCCCCATCGAAATGCAGCCGCCGTGGCCGGGGTCCGATCCCGCGACCTCGTGCTCAGCAGTCTAACACCATGGCCACTGAGCAACCACGGCGGGTAATAAATAAAGTAATGCAACATTAATGCAAAAAAACAAAGGACAGCCATGGCAAGTGTCAGAAAAGGTTTTGTAAAGACATCAGACGCAGATCAGGCTGCATACAACGCCCCATGTGCAACTAGGATGGTCGAACCGTTAAAACTTAAAACAAGATTTCTGAAGATGCTGCTTTGGCTTGTATAAGGAACATTTTCTCTGCATTTAATGGGCGTTTTTCTTTGAAATTTCAATCAATATTTGTTCACTGGTCATCATCATCATCATTTATTTACCCTTAAAGGCCCTTGGCTTAGGGCATTACATAAGGGGGGGGAGCAGTCGTTACATATACAATGGTCGGTAACAACAAAAAAGCAACACAAAGTTCAGGATTCATGTTCAACATTAACATCATTAGAAGCATCAACACTAAGATAGACACAGCGGCTCAAGAACAACTTGGAAACAAAACAAAACACGCATACACATTCAAAAACACGGCAAAATAGCTCAGCTCTTGAAATGTGCTGTTAATAAGTGCCTGAATTTATTAGGTTCTATTTCAGTAACTATGGAATCGGGTAAGTCATTCCACAATGTAATGGAGCTAGGTAAAAAAGATTTATTAAATGAGTTTGTGGAGCCATGTATGCGCTGCAAACTTAAGGAGTTGAAAAGACGGCGTGAGGTGCGAAGCGGCGGGTTTAATACAGAATTTCTTAGCTGCGGGAAGGTATAGTATAATTTGTGAAATAGGCAAAGCTGTGAAATTTTACGCCGAAGTGCCAGGGTTTGAAGATAAAGGGATGCCTTGATAAGAGTTATACTGTGTCGTCTGTCATACTGCGATGTGATAAAACGGGCCGCGCGATTTTGGATGGCTTCAAGCTGATCGATTAGATAGTTCTGATGGGGATTCCAGATCGCCGAGGCATATTCGAGTTTCGAACGGATGAATGTTACATAGGCGAGTTGACGGACAGAACGGGGTGAAAAAGCGAGGGATCGTCTGATAAACCCAAGCAACTTAGAAGCATCTGTACAAAGTTTTGCAATGTGCTCAGACCATGTTAGTGTGTTGTTCACGATGATTCCAAGATACCTGTATGATTCTGTTTCGGAGAGTGGTGTAGAATTTAATGAATACCGATAGCTGAGGTTATTTCGCTTTCTTGATACATGCATGAACTTACATTTGGAAATGTTCAGTTGCATAAGCCATGTCGCACACCAGGTTTCTATGAGATTTAAGTCGCGTTGAAGCAGAGCCTGATCATCGGGAGTAGATATGCGGCGGTAAAGGACACAATCGTCTGCGAAGAGGCGGATACAAGATGATATGGCATTAGGAAGATCATTTATAAATATCAGAAAAAGGAGTGGTCCCAGCACTGATCCCTGGGGGACACCAGAGATGACTGTAGTATTTTGCGATCTGTGGTTCCCTATTACTCTATATTGTGAGCGTTCGCGGAGAAAGCAGTCAATCCATGACAAGATT
The DNA here is from genome assembly GCF_050947875.1 of Dermacentor variabilis. Lineage (NCBI taxonomy): Eukaryota > Metazoa > Arthropoda > Arachnida > Ixodida > Ixodidae > Dermacentor > Dermacentor variabilis. The sequence continues at coordinate 124,576,395 of NC_134569.1, forward strand.
AAAGGGTCAACGTGGAGGCAGGACAGTTTTGCCATTAAACGCCGATGTGGAACGCGATCGAAGGCTTTGGAGAAGTCTAGGTAAATGACGTCAGTTTGAAAAGAAGAATCTAAGTTTAAGTGAAGGTCTGTGGTGAATTCGAAAAGCTGGGACTCGCATGAATGGCCTGATCTAAAACCGTGCTGTTTTTCATAGAAGAAAGAGTTATTGTCGAGGTGTGATGCGATCTGCGAATATAAAATGTGCTCCAGCAGCTTGCATGGAATAGATGTTAATGAAATTGGGCGGTAATTAGAAGGATCGGATCGATTGCCTGCCTTAAATACTGGGGTTATTTTACTAGTTTTCCAATCATTTGGTATTTCGCCGTTTGAAACAGATTGCTGAAAAATAATTTGCAAAATACGGCTAGAAATGCTCACGGTGCCCTTCAATATTTTGGCAGTTATGTTGTCTGGTCCAGGAGCGCTTGACAACTTAAGGTTGTCGATGAGTTTAGCGATACCTTCATGGGTTATAAGAACTGGTGGCATTAGGGAAAAACTAGTAGCAGGTATTGGGGGAGTACGAAGTGCAGGTTCGTGGGTGAACACGGAGGAAAAATATGAATTCATGACATCCGCGCGCTCAATATCAGGGACATGTAAGCCATCATGGTTAATCAAAGAAATGTTTTGAGTACGACTTTTGCACGGGGTGACCAGATTCCAGAATTTTTGGGGGTTAACGCGCATAATGTTTTCAAGATCTTTGTGAAAAAATTTCTTTTTAGAACGTCGTAGTATGCTAATGTATTCTTGGAGGCACTTGCTGTACGTTTCCCATTTTTTTACAGAATTCGTGTGCTTGGCCGCACGATAGAGGCGCTTCTTTTTGTTTGCTAACTGTCGCAAGGCGTTGCTATACCAGGGCTTGTTACAGTCATCACGTATGCAAACAAGGGGGACATAGGTTTCGACAAGGGATAAGATTTTATTCGTGTAGAGCAACCAGTTTTGTTCTACTGATCTAGTGGGTGCGGCCTGCTGGAAAAGGTGGAAAAAAGTTTCTAACTCACGGTTAATAGGGCGAAAATCTGCTTTATTGTAGTCGCGAATGTATTTAATAGAGCGTTGCTTTGTGACGATGGGAACGGAAAAATTGAACACAAGCACCTCGTGATCGCTCAGACCAGTGATGCTTGTTAATGACTCAATTAACGCAGGTTTGGAAGCGAGAACAAGATCGAGAATGTTGTCGCCACGAGTAGGCACTTTAACTGTCTGGGTGAAGTTAAACGTGAGGACTAAGTCAATGAATTTGTTCGACGGACCGGAAGGTGCTGACAGTGTTTCCCAGTCAATATCGGGAAAGTTAAAGTCTCCACAAAGTAGGAAGTTCGCATGGACAAACCGAGAGTGCAGATCAAGTAGGACGGAGTGAAGGTCGGTAAGAAAGGAGGAATCGGAATTAGGAGGCCGATAACAAGCAACAATAATGTTTGTACAGCTAGGAAGGGTCAGTTTAACGCAAAGTATCTCGTGAGAGGAACTAACATGGACGGGGGATGTAAGCAATTCTGATTTCGAGAGAACAAGGACGCCACCACCCCTTCTTCCCGATCTGTCGAGCCTGTAAGCAATAAATTTTTTTAATTAGTTTAATTTTTAATTTTTAAGTTTAATTTAATTAAATTTTTAATTAGGTCATTGCAGTGACCTAATTAAAAGCATAATTTTTCGTTTAATACTTTTTTACAACTTTCTCCATCCTGAAACCGCCTTGTCAGAATGTAAAATCTAACAAAAAATGGTATATCAGGAATGCAATTACGAAATTTGTTTCTTTTAGTTCAGTATGGTTTCCGTGTTGTAGGAAAGATGTGCGAGCACATTCGTTGCACCAGAAGGAATAGTTATTTTTCAAGTTTTCCTTTACCGAAGTAATAGAAATGTTTCCTTTATGATTTTTATACATTCCACACCACTGAACCTTCTCCTTCGAATTTTCGCGTGCAAGACTTGGCACACATTTAAATAGCTGTGCAAATTTTGAATTGTTTGTAGCGAGTAGAAGTTGAGGTATTCGCGAAAAACTTGAAAGTCATCTGTCCGGGTACCATCCCCCTTTAACGTGTCGTAGAAAATTCGGTGTCGGCGTCCGGCATTGGCGCCTGCGTTGTTCTTCTGTCGCTAAAGTAGTTCATACTTTGTCCTACATAATTACAGAGTTATTCCTGAGAACTTTAAAAATGGCAGCCCACAAACAAATATCATGAAACGGAAGAGTGGCAGCGCATGCCTTTTTTATGTTAAAAATTGTCGCACTGAAATAATAAAAGTGCGAAACAATACCAGAAGATCCTCCCACACAAAAGGCCGCGTTTCTACCTGATATCTCGCCTTCGTGCATAGGATACACCGCCAGCTTTTTCCGGCAGACATTACGGTTACATAAGCTGCAGTTGCCAGGAAGTGTCAGAAGCAGTCACGGAAATTTGAATGTTATCGCGTTCCATGTTTAAAGGCGACGCTTAAGCGTACCGCAAATTTTACATATGCATTTCAAGCGCTTGTTCTCTGAACACGGTTGTTGATAAAGAGTGAACTTGCAAATGAGACAATACACAAAAAAACTACCTTGACCTAATGCTTTCAGAATCAACCTTCTGCGCCAAAGATCCTATGTTTGAATCCTCCCGTCGGATAATTTTATTACTGTTAATTTATTAACGTTTACCAAGTTTTCTACAGCACCGTACTGATGAATTTGCCAAGTCGGAACTTTGTTTTATGCAATCCATAAAATAAACATCATTCCCGTGCTGAAGAAATTGCCCTTCTTGCAACTATCGTGCACATTATAGTACCGCAGCTTCCTCTACCAATTATTGTATTAAACGCTATACTTGAAACTGTAAACTACTTCGCTTCAGCATTCCGAGATGGCAGCACTATCCCGTTAAAAGCGTTCAGCCTTAGCATCAAGATACGTATGAAAAAGTGTCTAAAATCGGCAAGCAAGCTTCACTTTAAAAACCTCAACATCAGGAAAGGCGGCCGGAGTTCAGAGTTCGGAGACATACTAAAACTGATCTTAGCCAAAAGGCCAAGACGCGACGAAAAAAAAATAAATAATTGTCGAATTCATCTCGGCCTTGCTAATTTTCAAAGGGGAGGTGGTAAAACGCGAAGTGCGAAGCAGAAATTACGGCTTACCTTCTCAGATAGACTATGCAAGGAAGTTTCTGTCCATTTGTTTGATGTTTACGCGAGGTGGCCTTTATTTTGAACTATTGGTAATTACTTTCCAAAGCGAATCTGGGCGCGAACCTGGCTGCGTTGCTGGCTGTTATTGATTGACACGTTACACGTGACACGTCACGCCATCGCACGACGCAGTCGGCCTTCACCACAGCCGTATGAAAACTGTTGCGGCGCTTCCCTTAACAGATTTGCGGTCAAATGACTTGCTCTCAAACGCTGCGCGAAAATAGATGACACGTCAAACCGTGCAGTCAAATGCGCAGACACATCGTTATTTTCGTAAAGTATACTAGTCACAGCGACCATTAAAAACATCGTTTCAAATAGGGCACGTCTCCGTTGTTACCAAGTGGTAAAGATGGCATTAGCGATTTTGGGCGCCAAATTTCTTAGGTTACTCCAGTTCAAGCAAACTATTTGGGGTCTTACTTTACTACTCATTTCATATTTACCGTCATCCAGCGTGAAGAAAAATTTGTCAGTTGCTGGTCCTTCCTTTAAATAGTAGGTGTGGTTCTCTCTGAAAGACATACAAAATTTCCATCTCATGCATCTCCAAGGCAAAACAAAACCAAGTGTGTTTTAGGCACAGTAGAATTCTTTTGTTTTCGAAGCACTCAATCACTCACACTTCTCAAATAAACTGAGATGTCTGTCTCACTTTCGTTGCGGTAAACTTCGCTCCTTTCATTATTCCCAAGAAATGTCTCGTGCAGATAGTGCCAGTCGAACTGTTTGGCAGACGGTACATATTGTGCCAATTGCATGTGCACCTGGCTACAAATGACAGCTTGTCCCCACCCTTTTTGCTGAGCTAGGGAATTAGAGATTGTTATAGAAGATACTGAAGTCATAGCCCCCTTTCTTAACCCTACATGATTTCAGCTTTAAGAAAAAAGATGCTTCGAGAATAGTTTTTACTAATAAAATAACACTCAGGAACTTGGTGTTCTATTTAGGAAAACGGTAAATGACGATAAAGGTGCCGTCGCCCTTCACAGATGCTTTGAATGCCGGAACTTCCATTCGAAACAACCCGACATTCATTTAACTTAATAAAAACTGCAGTGTGTTTTGCTAACACCTTCTACAAGTTGTATGGCACAGCAAATAATAATTTGGCTCTGGCGCTCCAACACTAGAATTTGAAATACGCATATTGCAATCCGTTATGTTTTGCTAGCGTGGACGTTGCTTGGGTACAGTGCTTTACCTTTTCCTTTTCCTTAAAAATGTACGTGTCGTCGTCTCCATCCCACGTAAACAAATGACCGGGTTTAATCATTTGTCCTTTGACATTAAATATCAGTATTCGATATCAACTACCCGTTTTTATCCAGAGCAGTCGTAACTATATTCATGTGCCTCTTTGCAAGCTATGCTCTTGTCATTTGCGCGAGTACTGCACCTCAATCTACCCCAACATGGTGCAATTACGTTATGTGCGCTCTGAACGGGGCAGCCTCTGCTGCACGAATTTCCTACGGTAAAGGCGATGTGACGCTTCGCTGTCGCATTCATGAAAACACAATTACCAAAAATTGCTTTCATACAAACATATCACCTGCTGCGCGCGAAACCAGCTACCCAGTACGCTGCGTGCAACTGCACGAAACCTATGTTTGAAATTCTAACTTGAAGTGTTAGGCTGTGAACACGAGGCATAATCATACGGGGCTCCGGGTTACCGCGCCTGGTGTCAAGGCTGCCTAGATGCATCTGCTAAAGAAGTAGGAGGATCTTACATCAGAAACTTGGTTGTCGTTGTAGGGATGTTCTATGTGCAGGCGAATTTTGAAATGTGCGAAATAATCAGAGGTTAACCCTGTCGCCCCTGCATTTCTTCCCTTTAGACAGAGATATTTTTGTTTCACATATTTAGCGTGACAAAGCTCTTAGAAGCAGGATACAAAAAAAAATAATTTAGGAATCTTTAGCGAATTTAGGGACATTGTTTGAAACGACACCACCAGGTTTCAAATGTTGTGAATCTACAAGTGATGTATTCTTTGAAAAAACGTATAGCTTTATTATACTTTATATTGCAGGGGCTGGAAATGTTGGATGGAATTTGTATTTTATTACCTTCAAGTGTAATGCTGGCTCGTGCAATGTTCAAACTAAGAAACAGCTGTACCAAATAAAGAAAGTGCTGAGACGTCCTCATCGGAGTCACAGTTCGCGCTGAGTTCTTGATATCCGTAAGCCAAGCTCCTTGAATGAATTCTCCGTTATCTTTTTTATTTAGCGAAAAGGTTTGGCACACGATTTCAATGATTGTTCTTTGTGTTTATTGAAGAATAATGAACATGCAATTTAGAGTCGTCATTTTTTAGATTTTCAAACAAATAACATTCGCGAGAAACTAAATATGTCGAAAATAATAAAGATAGTGCACTGTGCTTCTAGAAAGTGCTTGGGTAAACATGAAATAAAACGAATTGACTACTCCCGATATCAGTTTTTATACCACTCAGCCCTGGTGGCGTCAAATTCGCAATGCACAAAATGAACTGTTAAATGAGTAGCGTAAATCCCTTTGCTCATATTTGTTTTCTTGAGCTGGTACAACATATAATTATTGTACAATAATATTATGAAACCGGATGCCCAAGTGGTTTGGTGCTGACGACGTCCTAAAGCGAAACGAAGAGTGTTACTGCTACAATTGATTTTCTTAGTTTGATTTTTCTGCAGAACAATGGTTGTCTTGCACCATTCGACATACGCGTCTACATTTGCCTCACCACTTTGCTGGCTGCACCTTGGAAGCTTCATTTTTTTCCATTTACTTTGTTTCATGAATTCTGCGCTGTAGTCAGTTGATACCACCGAGGCCTTCAAGATTTAAATGAAAATGACTGAAATCTCATTCTCGCTCATTGAAAGACGTTGTCTGAAACGCTTGCAAAGGTTCCCCGCTTCCTTGGGAGGACCGAAATAGGCATAGATTTCATATTTACAGAGAATGCGGAGACTCTATGCTTAACGCTTAAAAATATTGAATTCGGTAGACCAATTATTTGGCTTCGAAAATAATTACTGATTACTCATCTTCTCTAAATTGTCATGCTTTATACAAGGAGTGTGATCGGTTTTGCAGGTCTTCTACGGTGAAGTGTATGGGGCGCCTTATTTATTCATCGTTATAATAGGAAACATTTTGTAGATCACCAACCATGGGCGCTACAACCTAAAGCTATTCCAGACTTTTCTATTCGATATCTGCAATCAGCCCTCCGCGATTGGTCAAAAACTCCTTGTGCCAATCTCCCCTTCGTGTGTCTGTCACGCGACGTCGCGAAAACCGCGACAGCTCCAAATTTGATATGACATGTACAGAATGATTATGCATGATTAGACCAAACGAAAGAAAAAATATTTCTGATTCGACGCCTTTTTGCCATAAACGGTCATCTATTGGTCAAAAGTTTACGGGCGGCGCCGACTTCGCCTGTCCATGACACGACGTCACTAAACCGTGAAAACTCACCGCGTCAAACGGACGTGTAGCGTTAAAAATGCATAATTATGCCGGACTAAACGGAATAGATTTCTGAATAGCTGGAGACTGCCCGACTCTTAAAGGAATAAAAGATGGCCGCCTGCCGATCGCTCAAGCACTGGCTACTCACTCATACATGCCAATGAGCATGGGTTTATTCGCGTATAATAAAGCTTCTTTGCTTAGCCGTGTAACGATATCGAGCCCTTTCGGAACGTTTGTTACGTCGCTGTGCCAGCTCTTCTTTGTTGGGCATCCGCTTACGTAGCATTCTTTACCTTCTGTTGCACACCGCCGCGATTTTCGACTAGCCACCGCAAGCGAAGTAAGGGGAAGACGACCAATCGCAGAAGTCGGCACCGCTCTTTTCATCCGGTTATGTATTTTCGTTTCACTGGCTCCGCCTCTCTAAACCCTGCCTACTTGAGCGTGCTCCTCGCCTTTTCTCAGACAAATAGAAAAAAAGCGCTGAACGTAGGCAAGGTTATTCGTTTTGAAAGTGAACAAAAGTCCCCTCGTTCTCCTCGTTCCCCTCGTTTAAACGAGGGGTACGTTTGTTTGGGCTGTTCAAATAACGCTGCGGGTAACGACCCGATGCTTGCGTCGACGATTGCTAAATTTCATGTCAGGAAATTCGAATAGAATCACATTGGTAGTTTTATTTTACAAGGTCCCCTGATGGGCTTATTCCAGCTAAGGCATTTACAGTCTTTGTGGAAAATTACTTCAAGAATTCCAGATACTCTTACTTCCGTCTTCCTCAATGTTTCCCAGAGTCCTAAAGAAACAGTTCAAGACTCGGAGTTTTAATTTAGCTAGAGAAAATTACATGTTAGCTCTAATGCCTGGCGGAACGCTCCCGTCTGTGGCATAATTGTGAGCGTTACAAATAATTACAGAACGACGCTTCTTTCTCTATCTGTATGTGGTATACGAAGTTTGTAGTGGGTTTTCACGCACAGTAAGTGAATTAAACAAGTCATATCATTTATATATTTCACACAAATAAGGCCGACGTTAAGGGTAATGTGCCCACAAAGTTGGAAGTGCATGGGTAAATTTTATTTTTTGCAATAAATTACGTGTGCAAGTGCTTCGGCCCATTGTGCTTGTATTTTGCGAGTAGCGTGAAGATTATTCCTCTGCCCTGGTATATCTACAAATACCACAGGTATTAAATTTAGTAAACTTTACGGAAATAAACAGCAAAATTGTTTGCGAAATTAAATACGAGTGAATCAAACAAGCCTCCGTAATAAATTACTTTAGCAAGTGCTTGAAACTGTTGCATAGCCATTTAATCCTGTCTTTCCCAGTGTTTGGAGGAAGCTCTATGTTACACCAAGTTTATATTTGGGGAAAATATAGGTCACGTTATCGGTTATGTGTAAGGAAAGTGCAAAGTGGATGGCTAATTGACGGCATTTGAAGTAAATTGCGTTTTCGTGCACTACGATGTGTTATTCATTCATTTATTTTTAACATTTATTTATTTATTTATTTATTTATTTATTTATTTATTTATTTATTTATTTATCTAGTTATTCATTTCTTATACCCTCAACGCCAAAGGCATTACAGAGGGAAGGGGGTAATATAGAATTGAAAGACAATCAAGAGAATACAGTGAATTTTGTTAAAACACAAATTCAACATTCTCCAAAATAAACAAAGGTCATTAGTGCATCGCGAAATCGTTGATTATCTCCAATTACTGGAATATCGGGAGGGAGACGGTTCCGTTTGACAAATGTCCGGGGAAAGTACGACTCAACAAAGCTACAGTGTTGCATTTTTTCATGCCAACCTTGTGCTGTGGATCAATGCGACGAAATATCTATTCCGCTGATGAAATAAAATCGTCGTTTAGCATGACATTATGATATACCTTGTGGAATTTAGTTAGGCGACTGATATTCCGGTGCGATTTTAAAGGTAGGAGGGAAAAATAGCTATCATTGTTATGATACCTGCGGTACGGTTGTTGTTTGAAACGATGACGCGAACGGAGTTATTTTGGATAACTTCGAGAGAAGTTACAAGATGTTCATGTGCAGGGTCCCATATAGATGACCCTTATTCAAGCTTAGGTCGTATTAGCGTTTTATAAATCACGAGTTTTAAGGACGATGGAGCAGCAGAGAAGGTGCGACGTAAATGCCCTAACATGCGATTAGTGTTATTAGTCATGTATTCAGTATGGGCATTCAATGCTAAGTTTAGTGTTGTATGTACGCCTAAGTATTTATATGATGCAACGGAATCAAGAGGAATGCCATTAAGGCAATATGAAGGGGAAGTATTAGACGAGCGATAAATGCGCAAGGAACTAACATTTCTTAATTTTAATTCCATTTTCGACGTTTTGCGCCAGTTAGAGACCATATTAAGATCGGTCTGGAGAGTATTAATGTCGTTGAAATTATTTATTTCTCGTAAAATTACATGGTTGTCAGCAACTAAGCTGCATGGCAGAAGACACGGTGGACGGAAGGTCATTATTATGAATTAAAAATAGGAGTGGTCCGAGGACGCACCCTAGTGGCACACCAGATAATAAGTCAGTAAGCGGCGAGTTAATGCCGTTAGTGAAAACAAACTGCCAGCGGTTAAGAAGGAAAGAGGGAATCCATCTAAAAACATGTGGATCAAGATTAGGATGACATTTATAAAGCAACAATTGATGACAAAATTTAGCAAATGTATTTTAGGACCATCTTGATCACACACTCCCAGGATGACCCAGAATACCAAGTAATGCTGGCAAGATGGGATAACCGCGTCGCCGCCACGTGACCTCCAACGTAGCATCTCTGCCAGGGTCTCAACTACTAAGGTGCACCTCCAATTTTATTTCTCTCTCCTAGAAACGGCGTCAACTTCATCCCGGGGCCCTGGCAAAACCAGTGCGACCAAAATCAAATTTAGTGTTGCTGGAAACAAGAATATTGCAGATCTGTGGACTGAGTGCTGCCAAGATCTTACTGCTAAGTGCAGTGAAACTAAATGCATACAAAGCGCTAATACGACCGAGATTGGAGTATGCATCGGTTATTTGGACCCCTTTCCAACAACACTTGATTAACAAAATCGAAAGAGTACAGAATTTAGCTTTGCGTTCTATTTATTCTGTTTACTCCCGTCACTCTAGTGTCAGCAACTTACGTAGTAGAGCCAACCTACAAAAAATTTAGCAGCGCAGGATAATAACTAGAATAACTGTTATTTACCGACTTTATCACGACAACTTTAAGCTATCACGGGAACAATATCTTCAGCACCCTTTCAAACGATCAGAGAGAACGCACCACAGTAAAACTATTAGACAGCCAGTCAGCCACATTAATGTTCACAAGTTCTCTTTATTTCCTCGCACAATTTATTATTTGAATATGTTATCTGAGGAGGCAGCGAACTCCGCCTCGTTAGAATCATTTGTTCAATGTATTAGTAATACCAACTTTTGTTAAAATTCGAGTCCAAGTGGAGTACACTCTGAGTTGATAATATCCCCTTGTTCGAGTATACATTGATGTCATCTATGTCCAGTGTATTGCCAGGTTTTTTTTTTTCGTTTTTGTATGTATTATATTTTTGCAATTATGTGAAGCAATTAGTTTAAATTTACTTCTCTTGTTTCTATTCTTAGTATCCACTCCTGCATGGGGCCGAGAAGGGCCTGCAGTATTTGTAAATTTAAAAAAACGCTTCCAAACGCTTTCTTAATCAAGAGTTCGAAGTGTGATGCAGCCATTATAAGCTATGCTTCCCCATATCGCGGGAGAGTTGTACGTGACATCAAGTTTATATATCTTGCAAATTAGTATTATCTTCACTTCCAATGCGTGGCGAACAGTTAATCTTCAAGGTAGAACTACAAGCACTCCAAATATTTCCTGAGTCGCTGTTTTCCTGTTTTTTATATATTAGGGCACGTTTTCCCTGTATCCCCAGTGAACTAAACAAGGTATCATGTTAATATTTTTTCGTAATTAGTGACAGGTTGTGGTTAATTTGAAGGCTAAGTTCAAATTGTGTTGACCAATTATGGCCTCATCAGACAGACAGACAGACAGAAAAGAAACTTTAATTGGTCCTAAGGGACTACGTTGTCGTAGTCGCGGGCTGCACCTGCGCCGGGGGCGGAAGACCGTGATCTTCCGCTCTGTCGCAGGCTATTTGGACAGCACGAAGCTGGACTTGAAGGTCGTTGCTCTTGACGGCTTCATCCCAGTCTTCTTGCCGATTTAAAGGCGAGTGGCGCAACGCAGAACATCGCCACAGCATGTGGTTCAAGGTCGACCGTTCCTCGCCGCAGTCTGGGCAGCGGGGATCCACACCCGGAGTGTAGTGGCTCAACCTCGAGCGAGACGGAAAGGAGCCCGTCTGCAGCATTCTCAGCACCGAGGCCTGGGGTCTGCCCAGCTTCGAGTGAGGAGCCGGATACTGTCTGCATCCCAGCTGGTAACGAGTAGTGATCTCGTGGAAAGTAAGCAACGGGTCCGTGGTTCGGTCGATCCCCTGCGAAGCCGGGCCCCTCGGACTGGCGCGGTTGATGAGACCTCGCGCCTGGTCGTGGGCCGGCTCATTAGGGTTGATCGAGCCGGGGGAGACGTTCCGGCCCATGTGAGTCGGGAACCAAGTGATGACATGACGGGCCGTGCCAGTCTTGCGGGTCCTCAGCACCGCCGCAGCCTCGACCGAGACCGAGCCGGCGAGAAAGGCCATCGCCGCCGACCTGGAGTCCGTGAAGATCTGGGTGCGCCCAGGTTCGCACAGAGCCAACGCCACTGCGACTTGCTCTGCGACGGACGCCATCGAGCGTTGGATAGACGCCGCATTCAGGATCTTGCCCTGGGGATCTACCACCGTGGCCACGTACGAGTTTGATCCGGGATACCGCGCCGCGTCGACAAAGGACGCGAGCTCTGGGGTTTGCAGGGCAGTCTTGATGAGTGCTCGGGCTCTGGCTGCGCGCCGGGCCTCGTTGTGTTGTGGATGAACATTCCTCGAGAAGGGGGAGACTCGAAAGGTTTCCCTTTCACTCTGGCAAAGCTGGACGGTGCACGACTCCTCGGCCATGGCTGCCAGACCCGCCATCTCGAGTATTCGGCGGCCGGCCTTGGTGGCAGAGAGGCGAACGATCTGTGCCGTTTTCTGCGCTTCGACGACTTCGCTCAGGGTGTTGTGGATCCCGAGTTGCATCAACTTCTCCGTGCTGGTCGTCATGGGGATGCCGAGGACTCGTTAATTACTCTTCCTCATGAGTGCGTCGATGTTGTTCTCCTCCGAACGTGATCAGCGTTCGCAACAAAAAGGCGCCGTGGCCAGGTACCTATCGGCGAATGTTTTGGTGAAGTGAAAAGTGTGTGGATGAATTTCTTCAAAAAATTATTCACTAAAGCTCGCGAACATCGCATATGGGAAGGGTTTCACAAGAGTCAGTCGCATAAGGGCAAAATTTTAAATTATGTGCTTGAGTTACAGATAACAGAAATTTTAATTGTAACTTCTCAAAGCAACTCGCTTCGCAGGAAATTTGGTTGTTTTTTGCAAGGTCAACCAAGTCTGCTGCCCTTTTTTATGTTGATTCGTATAGTGAATAACAACCAGGTGCCTTTTGGAACAAATGCATTTGTTGTGATCAAGGTTTTGAAGCAACGGAGGTTTAAGACTCTCGGTCTATCAGACCCGACTGTTCTGAAAAACCGCACGCATACGCAACCACAACAAGTCAATTGGTTTTGAAGCCAGGAAGAGCATACGGGAAATTAACGGCTGCATTAATTGAAGTACAAAAAAGTAAGGAAATTGATGTAAACGTGGGCGAAAATACAGCTTTCTAATATTGCAGCAACTTGTCTTTTCATCCACTTTCACTCGCCGTTTCTTTATAATGGCGACAACAATAATATGGATGCTCGAAGCGCATTTATTGGCGTTGGCGCTGTTGGTTGTTCTGCTATTGACAGCGCACGCGCGGATTGCCCTTCGAGGATCGTAAGGCCCCCCAAGACGTGGGGTGGGTTTGTTTGCAAAAGCGACGAAGCCTAATATGCGCTCCGTCACGCTGCCCTGAAACAGCTCTGTCGGAGTCAAGGTCCGAGCACAAAGCGCTCTGGCACTGTGATCAAATACATCCGCTCCGGGCATAATACTGTGTGGGCGTACATTAGTGTTTCTGCTGACAAGCTGTGTATATCTCTGGACATGGCACGTCGTATGTACACTGTTCTTAGCGAAACAGACAATAAATGTCAAACGAAATACATGTAATTTTTTTTCGGACAATGACAAAGTCAGAGATATTTCGTTCGCCCTCTTCTCGTACACAGTCGAGGCGGGACAAGTACAACACCTCTCATAACGACCGCGTTATGAGAGGCCTTGATCACAAAGATACACCTTGCTACCTCTTTCAATGCTGAGCCTTCCGGTCAAGGTGCCTGCTGCTATTACTACATTTGAATAAAAAGAACAAGTAATTTCACTGCTAACTGACTTTAGTTATATGCGAATATCTAAATTTTAGAATACAAATATAATAGTTTTTTTTTTCTCTGTACTCGACTCCCGAATTCAGGATTGAAGTTTTTCACATACTCGTTGCGTTCGACTGCTATAGGTGACAACAGAACTTCTTGCAGTCTACAAGGAGAAAGACTGACGCGAGCGAGAACTCTCCCAAATGATTCTGTTGCACAAGAAAAGCGGTTGTTGTGCAAGCACACTAGTTCCTTAATACACGGAGCAAATAACTTAAGCGCAGTAGTTACTATTCGTTCAATGATCATGTCGGAACTTAGGCACGCTGCGAATGGTCTGTCTCAATTTAGGCATAGCAATTTATCTTTTCGTCAGTATCACTCTGCTTGGATCCCTGTAAACCGATATGTGGTACTGTACTATTCTTCTTAGTTCTTTCAGGGAACACTAAGCTTTACTGCGTTCATCTGGTTGGTGGCATTGTCTTTGTTTTATTACTGTTATCTTGTAGTGCACAAAGTACGAACAGGTTTTCTTTCTTTCTCGGTTGCCAGCTTTATGGCTGAGGTGTAGTTTGGTTTAAAAGGACAAAAGATGTACCATTATCATCATCATCAGCCTGGTTACGCCGCCTGTAGGACAAAGGCCTCTCCCATACTTCTCCAACTACCCCGGTCATGGACTAATTGTGGCCATGTTATCCCTGCAAACTTCTTCATCTCATCCGCCCACCTAACTTTCTGCCGCCCCCTGCTACGCTTCCCTTCCCTTGGGATCCAGTACGTAACCCTAAATGACCATAGGTTATCTTCCCTCCTCATCACATGTCCTGCCCATGCCCACTGCTTTTCCTTGATTTCAACTAAGATGTTATTAACTCGCGTTTGTTCCCTCATCCAATCTGCTCTTTTCTTATCCCTTAACGTTATACGCATCATTCTTCTTTCCATAACTCGTTGCGTCGTCGTCAATTTAAGTAGAACCCTTTTCGTAACCCTCCAGGTTTCTGCCCCATAGGTGAGTACTGGTAAGAAGCAGCTATTATACACCTTTCTCTTGAGGGATAATGGCAACCTGCTGTTCATGATCTGAGAATGCCTGCCAAACGCGCCCCAGTCCATTGTTATTCTTCTGGTTATTTCAGTCTGATTATCCGGATCCGCGGTCACTATCTGCCCTAAGTAGATGTATTCCCTTACCACTTCCAGTGCCTCGCTACCTATCGCAAATTCGACTACATGGAGCGCAACGAAGAAGAACCGCCGGTTAGCCAGGCGCATCACCAACGCTTTACGCAAGGGGCCACTTCCGACTGCTCGCAGGATTCTGACTTCAGCACCGAGTTCAATCTCTCGCTCCTTGGTCACTACCTACCCTATGTAGATGTATTCCCTTACCACTTCCAGTGCCTCGCTACCTATCGTAAACTGCTGTTCTCTTCCGAGACTGTTAAACATTACTTTAGTTTTCTGCAGATTAATTGTCAGACCCACTCTTCTGCGTTTCCCTCTCCAGGTCAGCGAGCATGCATTGCAATTGGTCCCCTGAGTTACTACGCAAGGCAATATCATCAGCGAATCGCAAGTTAGTAAGGTATTCTGAATTAACCCTTCTCCCCAATTCTTCCCAATCCAGGCCTCTGAATACCTCCTGTAAACACGCTGTGATTAGCTATGGAGAGATCGTATCTCCCTGCCTGACGCACTTCGTTATTGGGATTTTGTTGCTTTCTTTATGGAGGACTACGGTGGCTGTGGAGCCGCTATAGATATCTTTCAGTATATTTACATACAGCTCGTCTACACCCTGATTCCCTAATGCCTCCATGCCTGCTGAGGTTTCGACAGAATCAAACGCTTTCTCGTAATCAATGAAAGCTATATATAAGGGTTGGTTATATTCCGCACATTCCTCTAACACCTGACTGATAGTGTGAATATGGTGTATTGTTAAGTAGCCTTTACGGAATCCTTCCTGGTCCTTTGGTTGACAGAAGTCTAAGGTGTTCCTGATTCTATTTGCGATTACCTTAGTAAATAGTTTGTAGGCAACGGACAGTAAGCTGATCGGTGTATAATTTTTCAAGTCTTTGGCGTCCCCTTTCTTATTGATTAGGATTATGTTAGCGTTCTTCCAAGATTCCGGTATGCTCGATGACCTCGAGCGTACCGCAAATGATGTATAAAATAAAGTAAATAAGTGCTTTGTTACCGAACCGAATCCACTGAACCTGCATGTTTCAGTTTGAATAGAGCTGAAAATACTCACTATTTCATCCGATGTGCGGTGGTCATTTTTTTTTCAAGTATTCCGATTCGGTGTTATTTAAAAAACTTTTGTAACTCGCTTACTTACTGGTTTGGAATCTATAGCAGTGCATCTGTCGAACGCATTTATTCGCTTCCCCACGCACAGACACCCACACAAACACGCACGCACACGCACACACACAGACATATATATATATATATATATATATATATATATATATATATATATATATATATATATATATATAGGCAGCGCCACCACATAATCATCGCCATTT
The DNA here is from genome assembly GCF_050947875.1 of Dermacentor variabilis. NCBI lineage: Eukaryota > Metazoa > Arthropoda > Arachnida > Ixodida > Ixodidae > Dermacentor > Dermacentor variabilis. The sequence continues at coordinate 124,592,179 of NC_134569.1, forward strand.
GCACAATATGTGAACTGACGCTTGACGTCCATTCAATTATGGCAGCACAACTACGTAGGTGGCAGTCTTCCGGTTCTTATCCACATCTTGCCGCAGGACCATCGCACAGTCCAGATCTCCATCGTCATCCGCGTCAAACGCGCCAATGGCGTAAGGGAAGAGCTCAAACATCTGCAATATCAAGCGAAGACAAATGTGCCCTTGAACCGAATGTGCTAGTACTACTAGTAATATTATTCTGTATTTTGTGGCAGAGCAGCTATGCAGATGCACAGTACCAAACTATTTTGTGTACGTTATAACTCAGAGTTTAAAAAAGGCCGAAATGTCTGTTCTTACAGATCTCAAACTGCGCCGTTGCCCCCTGCTGCTTGCGATAAATCTAAATATATCGTCACAACTACCTGCGTGTACTCATAAGGCATTTAGGTCTCGCGTAGTGGTATAGTATATGGATCGCTGTATTCGATGTAAAGTTCTCCTTCATTACCGTCTGCCTCTTGACATGGGATGACGGAATGAGTTCTACTAAGCGCTTCCGAATTGTATATGCGGGGAACAGGATCCTTTCCTTGCACTTAAAAGTGCATGTTTGCACGGTGAATGTTCTCTGCTATTTTGGCGTAAAATTCCAATTCAGTTCCTTTACAAGTCAAGACCGTACCTAAAAACTACGGTTTGTTCATTTCCTGGTTATGCAAACCAACTTGTCATTTTCAGCGATTGCAGCCAGAGTAGTAAAATTATCTTCCAATCAATATTTAGTATTCTACTGAGACCTAAACAGTCAGCCGAAGAGCCGATTGCTTTAGAACAATGATTATTTTACCTTTTATTATACACAGCTGGTAGCTCAACATCGATTACATTTCATTGCTCGAAAACTTCGGTTTGATCGTTTTAATGGCAGCATCCGTAGTAATATTTATGTTTCAATGCAGGTCATAGGTCCACGGCTCACAAATATAATTCGGGCGTCTAGTCTCGGAATAAATCACTTAGGGTCACTGCACACATAAAAAAAACCCATTGGCGGTAGTGCTCCCCATTGTCAGCATGCTTTCTCACACTTCGGAATGTTTCTGCGCTTTTGACACTACTTCCGTGCATAAAGTACGCGAGTGTTTGGCCTTTCCTCGGATTTTCCTGAGACATCATGTGTTATTTGGTGCTTGTTATGCAGGACGGGACAGATTTGACAGAATCTTATACCTTAGACCATCCATGTTCAAGAACACATATAGGCCAGCATAAATTCTAGTACTAACGCTAGCGTTTAGGGGGAAGTAGCCCTCAGCGCCATCTTTTACTGTTGCTCAATTGCGCCAAAGGAATTGCATTTATATTACTGCCCAATATAGTCAGGTCAATTGATCACTTTAGCAGTGAAGCGTTAAGCGCTTAGTTCGAAGCATGTCTAGGCGGGGAATATAAACATTAAGCATTTTGCCTAGAATAGGAGGGCCTGTAAGCAACGGAATGCTTGCCGTGTTTTATGCTCGACTATATAGTGCTCGATATTGAAAATGCGAAGGCTCAAACAATAACAAAATATATGCTCCGGTTTATTCAGCTGCCTAATTCAAGTACAGACGGTCAGTTTACTGCTATATATTAAAGCCTTACCGTAGCCCGCTTTCTTGTGTACGTACCTTAAATGCATTTGTTACATCGTGTTTCAGTTGGTGCTTTGCTGTTCCTGAAGCGATATGCACTTCTAGGAATAATGCTGAAAATATCGCTAAGACACAAGGAAACAGCGACTGCATGTTTCCACTCAAAACGCGCATTCCTATAACTCTTTCGCTTGGCTGGCGAACAACCAACCACGAATTTCAGCCCCGTTGAACGAGTACAAGTGCTTACATACACTGCCCCAGTGTAGCGTTTTCCTTCTTTCTGCTGTGACAGTTTCAATAACAAATGCAGTTTCAATTACAAGCTCTCAATTTCTCATTTTTCTCCTGGACGCCACAGCGATAATTAATTTTCTAGTTTTCTTCTACATCTCCTAAGTTTTCACAGTTTTGATCCTGTGGGTTAGATACAGCATTAGATTTATTTAGCCGTCTGCCAAATTGGAAACCTGCACTTGGGTTCAGCAGATTCCAGCCATAATTGGATTTAGTAGAAAATTGTTGACATAGATCCCAGCAACAGAAATAATGGAAAGTTGTGTCACGCATACGCGAAACAACATCGCGCAATGTGTGAAATGGGTGCTGTTTTCTGTTTTTGCTGATCGTATTATTTTTATTTGTCAAACAGACGTGCAAGGGGGAACATTCCTATTGCATTAAAGAAAAAGCCTAGCCGAAGTTCATGAATGGACAGTGATAGAAAGTGGTGGTGCGCCCTTTTGAGAGTTGTCGGTTGTCACTGGAATTTTTGCTCGCTCATTCTTTTTTTCTGAACTTCAATATGTAGTGCTACTTGTAGGTAGAATCGGGTACTTCCCTTTTGATTTGATCGATGCTCAAAGATCAATGCGAATCTCACAAGGAGAAGAGTAAATATTAGAGCGAAATCAATTCACAAGTTCATATACACGAGTACAAAAAAAATTAACTCGGCAGTTCACAAGATACGAATGTTCCTGTGAAAGTACTAATGAAGTTCCTTCGACGAAATATAATGTGATTGATTCTTCACACAAAGCTATCGCATTGAACTCGTGGGTGCTTCAGGCTGAAAAATAAGATATAGAAGGAATGAGTAACCTAATGTATTTAAGCACCGTATAGGACCCTCATTTCAGCGAGAAAATGCATATTTATTTTCTGTGCAGAAATTTTATTTATTTATTTAATTTCTGTGCTTTACGCTTTTGAAATTTCGCCGTTTCTTTGATGTAGCGACTTTGATAACGATCTACCTTGCCCTATCTTTTCGTCAGCTATGATATAATATACGATCTTGGGGCGATACATACTGCTCTTACATAAAACCATGTGTAGTACTGTAAAAACGCACGATTTGTTTTATGTCAAACTCAAATTCTGCGACCCCTACAAAACCCCTTGCCAAGGTGTTTATTGACAGGGTACGCAAGGAGCGAGAGGTGGAACTCCGTGCGGTAGTCGAACCCTGCGAGCTGTAAGAACCGGCCCCGTGCGCAGAGCGCTGGTGATGCACCATACTGACTGGTACTTCTTCATTGCATACAATATGCAGAAGATGTGCCTGCCTAACCGGCGATTCTTCTTCGTTACAGCTGTCCCCCGGAAAAAGATGCCATCCTGAAGATCTAAGCATATAGTGACACAGTGGGATCGTCGAAGAGCTTGAGCCGCTCTGCGGGAACAGTTTCGGGACCGCGGCGGCTTTCATCAGAAGACGGCGACAGAGGTTCTACGGCATGTTCATGGGAGAAGTTTGTGCAATTCCACGGTAGAAGCCATGGTATCCTGGATCCAACTTAAAGGAATGTCCGGTAACTAAAGGTGGGACCCACAGCCAAACGAAGGAATCGGAAGGCAAGCTTGGGGGTTCAGAGCCACCACGACGGTGCTTCTGGTGCGTCTGATCAGTGGTGGTAAGGCAATGGACGAGTTGTCTCCATCCTTGAGCATACTGCGCCCTTAATATACAGGAACACATTCCGATGAATCATGCTGATAGGGTAGAATTGTATCGATGGCGCAGGAAGTTTCGCGGCCATGCAGTAGGAAAAATAGATAAAAACCAGCTGTGAATTTAGTGGTAGTATTATAGGCGATCATGACGCAAGGAAGCACAGTGTCCCAGTGAGAATGGTGGGACGCGACGTACATGGCAACCTTGCCGCCAAGAGTACGGTTGGAACGCTCCGTCAGCCCCTTGGTCTGCGGGTGGTACGCGCTAGTGATCCAGTGGATGATGTGACACTGCTTCAGAAGTGACGTCATGAATTCCGATAGAAGAGCGCGGCGTCGATCACTAAGAAGTTCCCGAGGGGCTTCGCGGTGAAGAACAAAATGCCGCAGTATAAATAATGTAAAATCATGGGCAGTTGCAGATGGGAATGTAGCGGTTCCTGCATACTGTGTATGCAGGAACCGTATGGTTATCGTACGATAACCCTGCGGTTACCTGCATCAGTACAAGGAGGCGGGCCGTAAAGGTCAATTCGGAGCCTATCAAAATGACCAGATGAACAAGGAAGCGGCTGCGAAGGTGCTGCAGTGGAATTAAGGAAGGGCTTTTGGTGCTGGCAGTCGAGGCAGCAGCGGAAGTAGTTGCGAACAATCTGGTACATGGCAGGCTGGCAATACTGGAGCCGGATGCGGTTGTAGGTCATCAACACGCCACCGTGTGCACATGGCGGAACAGTTGCACGATCAGCGAGAAACTCCACAAGCAAAGAAATCCACGGGCCTTCGCTCGCCTCAGAGCACATGCCATCGATGGCAAATTCTGACAGGACAAAGTTGAGTGGGCAAAGACAGTGTACGTCAGATGAAATTTGTGAGCGGGAGAGAACGTCGGTATCGGTGTGCTTGCGTCCAGAGCGGTACCCGACCCGGATGTTGTACTCCTGCAAACAGAGCGCCAAGCGTGTGAGGGGGCCAGAGGGGTTCTTCAATGAGGAGAGCCAGCACCACATCAAATGGGCGGCCGCATAAATAAGGTCAAAAGTTGTAAGGGCCCAAAGTACGCCTAACGACTGTTTTCCGTAACACAGCAGTTAGCTCCAACATTGTGAGCGTGCCGCCAACATAAGCAACGCCGTATTCTTCAACAACATGTTTGAGTATATATATACCATCAGTCAACGCATACGCGTAGAGCCAACTTACAATCACGCATCTAATCAAACAGTCATGATTGATAACGCAAAAGAAACTTCTTCTCGGCCTTTTATAATGATAACGAGGCCGACAATATAAACATATATATGTAAATGTAAGGCAGATAAGTTTCTTGAGCGTTGTGTATCATGAATGTTTGATTAGATGCGTGATTGTAAGTTTGCTCTGCGGGTATGCGTTGACTGAGGGTATATATGTGCCTGATTTCTGTGAATAAAGCAGTTGTGAGTGGCACCCTGTCCCCTTCTCTTCTTTTGTGTGTGACCGTTTATTTGGCGTCGTTATATTTTATAATGAACCACTACCAAATAGCCCAACAAGATGTGCTTTTACGCTAAATTTATAGTACAGTGGTCCCTTCCCTGTGTGTGTCTTCTCCGTCCTTCATGGACGAATGGATTTCACGAGTCGTCGTCAACATCTGTCGCGCAAGAAGCCTCGCTTCCTGCATCAAGAATGGATTCGCACCGATCTAAGTAAGTGCTTTTTTCCGCCAAGTGCTACTGTCCTGGGAGCACACGAAACGACTTAGCAAGATCCTCAGGTGCGAGCTGTAGCGCCAAGTTCGCATGCTCAACGATCTTCTCCGCAGCGCCTGTCGTACGCAATATCCTGCCTGGCTGGCTGAAAGGAACATTCGGTATATCAAGAGGTTGTCCTCCCAGATCACAGAACAACTCTGTATGTGCAAGCTGAACAGTCTGCTCAGGCAAACGAGAAAGGACCAGAAGAAATGTGGGAGTGTTGTGGTTGTGGGAGATATTGATCTGCCACAGAAAGTGACGTCTTTTCTCCAGAAAGGACCCAAGTTTGGTATAGAACTGAGAGTGCAGCCGCATGAGCTCATTACTTTTACTCGTCGAATTGCAAGGAAGGCTGATTCAGGAGAGCAAGAAAAGTGCCTTCTTGAGGGAGTTGACTGCCTGCTCAAATCTAACTACCCGGGGTCTACACGGCGTATGGACATGTCAACCGGAGCTATTGCGTCTTTCTTAAGCAAGAATGATCTAACGCTTCTTCAAGCCGATAAGGAAGGCGGGTTTGTAGTCATGTCGGAAGATAACTTGTCGATAAGGGCAGCTCAGGCGATGAAAAAGAATTTTTCACCTATTCCAGTAAAATGGACAAAAGTCAGAGCCACCACTGTGGCAATGTGTAAGCGTCTGGGGTTGGCCAGCATTGCCAAAGAAATTAACAAAACCAAAATTAACGCACTGAAGGTGTTTTTCTCTGTAAAAACGCACAAGCAAGACCTGCTTTTCAGTAGAATATTGACGGAAAAGGGGCCATGGCAGAAGCAACATAGCTCTTACTTGTTAAAGTATTTGAGTACACTAGATGTACAAGATCCGTTTTTAACGAGAAGATCGGATGAAGTATGTGAATTCCTGAGAACTGAAGGTACTCTGGGTTTTGCTTTTCCCGTGGATATCGTTGATTTATTTATTTTGTACACCATGATGCTCTGTTTTTTTTCAGTTATGGAGTGCATTGAAAGAAATGATCCTATTTCTCTTCAGAACACTGCCGGTGTATCCCTAGATGACTTTCTAACCCTCTGAAAGTTTTACCTGGAGTCCAGTTTTATAATGTGTGACCTGTGGTTTTTTCTGCAGAAACCTGGTAGACGCATTGGATCCTGTGTCGCCCCTGTATAATGTAACATTTTTCTTTCACAAATGGACCAAGTACGGCACCAGGTTTTCCCAGCTAAAAAGGTTTTTTAAATTTTTAGGTGTGTAGATTTTTTTTATTATTTTAACTAAGGACGGGAGTTAAAGCTCCGCAGAAGTTGTGGCTAATGTTTTATCTGTTTTTAGACAACATGGAAAAGCCTTGGATTTTACGCACGAACTGCCGCATGGAAATGTTTTAGTTTTTAGATCTCAGCACACAGTGGGAGTTCTTTTCGATCGAGTACAGGCCGTCCAGAAAGCTCAGTGTACGGCGGTAAGGTTAAACCTTACTGTCCCGACATGGGAGCCGCCTGCGTCAACCTAAGGGTTGATCTTAAGGACATTAATAAAGTTCATCATATCATTGAGTTTGGGAAGGATCATGCCTGTTCGTGCTATGCACCACGCGCAAAGAAAGAGCTTCTGCCATATGAGGTCAGTGCATTCAAAATTATTCAAGAGAGGAATCGTGTCACTCTGCCTTGAGTCTGTGCTCAGGAAGTCGTGTGTTCACAAGGTGGCATTGAGTTTTGACAATCAATTGGCTAGGCTGGCTTCAGCTGGGTTCCCTGGTTCGTTCGTAACAGGAGTAGGCGTAAGCCTCTTAAAAGAAATGAAGAGAACGGCGATGAGAGCTGGCGCAGAAGCTCCTCGGAAAGAGGTGAGACTGGTGGCCGTGCCGTATGTGCACAAGATGGCCCACAATCTGAAAAAAGGTAGCGCTTGTGTTTTCAGTCACAAGGAAGCTCGGAACCGTTTGCTCTCAAATCGCAAAAAGAAAAGAAAAAAGAACACAAATAGGCTGTGAGACCAAACATGGGCAACCTTTCATGAAGTGTGCTGAAGGAGTTGTGTACGAGATTCCCCTCTCGTGCAGTCGTTCCTCTATAGGACAGACCGGGCGCTGTGTTAATGAGCGTGTCAGGGAGCATGAAAGAAATGTTGAGCAAATGAAAGAGGGCCCAAATTTGCCTAAGCACATCGGAACCTGTCCCTCACGCTCTTGTGAACCACGTTTTTCAGATGTGCGGTTTCTTGCCCAAAGCACTGATACTAGAGCAAGGGAACTGGTTGAAGCCTATCACATAGGCAAGAAAGGCAGCTTGTGCTTTAGCGAAACTTTGTTATCATTATATAAGGCCGGGAAGAAGTTTCTTGTGCGTTGTGTATCATGAATGTTCGATTACACGTGTTTTTGTAAGTTTGCTCTGTGCATATGCGTTGACTGACGGTATATATGTGCCTGCGTTCTGTGAATAAAGCAGTTGCGAGTAGCACCCTGTCCCGTTCTCTTCACTTGTGTGTGTCCGTTTATTTGGCGCCTTTACATTTTATAATGAACAGCTTAGCCCAACAAGATGTGGTTTTCAAGCCCATTCCATATCCAGAATGTGATGGTGCAGTGACTGGCGAAAGTAAAGTTGCAGAGACTCCTTACGGCGCTGGGCGGTATAGACAGTTGGTTTAATAGGAGGGCGCTCACTGAACAGTTCAATCGGATCTTCGGTACGACGCAAACGACACGGGCGGTCTCCTAAGAGCTTGCCTCAAAACCTGCAGTGACAAGTTTTCAGGTGTTGCCATGACCAGGCTAGTAAATCTACTTTGGGTTCGTGTCTGGCCTGCCGCATGCGCTAAGGCACGTAGAAAACTTTCCTTCTATGGTCTTGCTCACAGTAAACGTGGATGGGATTCCACTGGCCAAAAGCTCCAAAACCTAACTCTGTTAAATTCTCTGCGATGTTCATAAATGGTGATCTTTTACTATTTCTACTAGGGCCAAGTGCAGGTCTTTCGAAACCAACTTTTGTGAATAAATTTCTGTTCATAGGCCCATTCAAAAACATACTGAAAAATATTTTGGAGGCAATGCCGCTGATTGCTAGTCCATGAAAATTTATAAATAACCATGTATTGAGTTTGGACCTGTTATTTATCAATTTTCATTGGCTGTGTTCACATGCCTCCAACTTCCGCGTACTTCAACCTGAAGAAGTGCATTGTTTTCCACTCGATTCAATTTCAGCTGCAGTGAGTTGGCTGCCGTATGGACCGACAGCTACGTTTGGGGCACATATCAAATCATGGCTGCAACTTGCTCTTGCGCTTCTCACAGCAAGACTTGAAAAAGCCTCCTGAGGTCTGTACAAAAATATTGAAATCTAAAATCTTTTCAGTGCTATGTATTTCACTTTTCCATCTTATATAAGAAAAACATTCCTACACAGGTCTAAAGACACAGCAGAGAAAGAAATTAATGTACAGACTTTATGAGCAATACAAGCAGATATCGTTACTTGACTGTTTGTCAAGTAATTTTCATTTTTTTTTTTGCTGCGTTGGCATTAAAGCGGTACTGACATGTTATTGCCAACTATCCTTTTTTTGCGCTAAAGGAAGGACTTAGACCGATAAACTCTAGAAAGTATTGTAGTAAACCTCAGAGTGCTCTAGATATTTTTGTTACAATAGCTTTTCTTAGCCATTTTCGCTTTCTTCTCTGCTGTGCTGCACCGCTCTATTTGGATGCATCGCTTCCATTCATCTGACAACATGGGACAGCATCAGTTAACCCAGCCGTTGATAAGAGCGCGCACTTCGACGGCAACTTGGGCCATGGCACTGCTTCTTCGGCGTAGCGCTTATTCACCATATTTGCTCAGGTTAGTTACTATGAATCTCGTTGCTACCGTGACAATAATGTTGCCCCTCAGCAGTGCCGTTGTCACCACAACTTTTTGAAGCGTCTACGTTTAACTGCCTTCTATCTCCGGTGTCTTCTCATGCATAGTGGCAATATTGAACCAAATCCCAGCCCTATGACTAAGCCGCAAGAAGGAAAGCTGGAGTTGGTGTATGGCCCCGTTTCACGGCTTGAGGCCAATAAAGCTAACATGCTTGACTTAATGAATAAGATCTTTCATATCCACCAAGCTCTAAAAAATGATTTAGAATCATTGACGAAAAGAGTACATGAGCTTTAATGTAAAGTCCAGTCGGTTACGTCAACGGGAGCGCCCGTATGCAAACAGGGCCTCTCAGACCAAGTCAAAATTGCAGAGTTAGAAAATCGTTCCCGAAGATAAAACGCGATATTCTATGGAATTGACGAGAGGGAACAATTTGAAATATGGGAATTGTCTCAAAGCCTTGTGTGTGACTTCTGCATGAACCCAGTTGTCTTTTCGATTTCGTCACTAGCCAGGGCTCACCGTATAGGTCGCTTCTCCTCAGATAAAAAGCGCCCCATCATCCTAAACTATTTATTTACAAAGAATTCGAAACCATTCTGCGCAAAGGCTTCAAACTAAAAAACACGCCCTTCAGGGCGGCGCGGGACAATTCTGAGGCTCTGCGGGAAAACCGCAGAAAGTTATTGCAGTTTTCAAAAACGCTAAGGAAAGAAAGTGATCGTGTGCGTCTTGTTTTTGACAAGCTGTGCCTAAATAAGGACACGCACATTTGGGCCACAAATTATAATTGCGCGGTGCGTGTACCACGCACCGACCCACGCTCAGCAATCGCCACACCGACATGACGTGCCCTTGGTAAACGTCGAATACACGTAAGCACCCCATCTCGTTCAGACGAAAAGGTATTTTTCTTCTACACTAATATTAGAAATGTTCTTTCTAAACGTGTTGAGCTATCTTCAATGATCGACTCAAGTTCGCCTTCCATCATCGCACTAACAGAAACGTGGCTGAACGATACTATAGCAATTTTCTTGTCAGTCACGTACATTTTAACTTCTTTCGCTGCGATAGAAAGGATCGAAGAGACCGTGGTGTGCTTATTGCAATTTCTGAACATTTCATTGTTATACCTATACTTGTTAACTCATTTTTTGAAAGCGCTTTGTGTCCCCGAGGCTTGGTTCCACTAATCTACTTGTTGGTGTTTTTTATCGCCCCCCCCCCCGCCCCTCCCGGACATAGATGCGATGATCGAAAGCGAATTTCATCGCATTGTTGCTAAAATATTCGGGTGGTTTCCAAATGCGCTTCTTATAATCTTCGGAGACTTCAACTATCCCAGTATTCAATAGACTACACTATCTGTTTCAGCCAGCGATACCCAAGCACAGGAATTTCTTGATTCTTGCCTTGATTTTTCGTTGTGCCAGCTTATCGAAAAACCGGCACGTTGCTCGACCGCATGCGCAGTCATCCTTGACCTAATTTTAACTTCTCATCCCGGCCTGTTTACTGGCATACCCATCTCGACGGTTTTCCTGGTCATGACATAATTACTGAAAGCTTAGCTTGTTCACTTAACAAAAAGAGAGTTCCCGGAAAGTGCATAAGGTGTCATAGGCGAGCTAATTTTGATGCAATAAGTATGGAACTATCCCATTTCAGGAAAACTTTTTATATGCCCACTTGTCAAGTTCCATAGAAGATAACTAGCACCTCTTTAAAGATACTGTTTCAAAATTATTTTCAAGAATATTTCCCAGTTATGACCATCAAAACACGCAACATAGCCTCATGGTTCAATCAGAAATTACGTCGAATTTATAATACTCGTAAAAGAACAACTGTTCAGAATTGTAGACAACAGATTAATGGCTTCGGGGAGTCGCTATAAAAATGTGACAAAGAATATCAAGCGCTTTTAAAAACTACTCGTCGTCTATTTTCCGTCGTGATTTATCATGTTTGCTAATAAATAATCCTCGGCGCTTTTGTCGCGCAATAAATCCCAGTAGCCACCCCGATGTAACTCTTGCTAATACCAATGGTTTTTCTGTTCCTTAAATGATTCATTCTCATCAGTTTTTAGTCTTGAGGATATTGCTTCATGCCCTAAAATTGGTGTGGTTTCCGGTAATAATATCACTGAAATAATAATTGACGAAGCTGGTATTTTATCTCTACTTGGAAAATTGAAAACTGATCATAATTGCTTCAACAACAAAATACTTAAAAATATTTCTTTTGGTATCTATCGTTGCTTGGTATCTATCTATCTTTTCTCTAACATTATCATCAGGCACCATTCCCCAGCAGTGGCTAATGGCAAAAGTAGTGCCCATATTTAAATCGGATGATCGCTCGTCCCTGTTTAACAACACACCTATATCTTCAACTAGTACTACCTGTAAATTCATGGAACACATTCTACGCTAACAAGTAGTTACCTATTTAGAGAACCACAATATCAACTTCAAATACCAGCATGGTTTTCGCAAAGGCTTCTCATGGAAAACACAACTTGCAGGATTTACTCAGGATTTACACTCGTCATTGGACGCCGGCATCCAAATTTACACCATAGTCCCTGACTTCTCAAAAGCGTTCGATCGAGCTCATCACCACAGGCCCTTAGTAAAACTTAAACAGCTTAACATTTACCAACTTGTTCTGGTGTAGGTGTAGCCTACCTCTCCAGTAGACAGCAGTTCATGTCTGTCAATAACTTTAACTCTCCTTTCGTCCCAGTCTCATCTGGTGTTCCTCAAGGAAGTGTGCTTGGTCCATTGCTTTTCGTAATCTATATTAATGACTTACTCTCCCCCGTCAAATCTAGAGTTAGGCCATTCGCTGACGATTTTGTTATTTACCGCAACATCTCTTCTGAAAGTGACCATCAATCCCTAAAATCTAACCTTGACTCCTCAACTTCGTGGTGCACAACGTGGCTAATGACACTAAATCCTTCGAAAACTAAGTTGATGTCTTTTACTTAAAAAATAGGCTACTGAGCACGAGGTCGCGGGGCTGAATCCCGGCCACGGCGGTCGCATTTCGGTGGGGGCGAAATGCGAAAACACCCGTGTACTTAGATTTAGGTGCACGTTAAAGAACCCCAGGTGGTCGAAATTTCCGGAGTCCTCCACTACGGCGTGCCTCATAATCAGAAAGTGGTTTTAGCACGTAAAACCCCATAGCTTACTAAAAAAGCTTCTCGCATTCCAACGTCTTACTTGCTAAATAATACTTCAGTTGAACGTACGACTGCAGTTAACTTCATGGAGTTGACTTTCAGTCTGACCTGTTCTCGCATTACCATATTAACGTCACTTTGCTTCGGCGAGCCGCTCACGTGGGTTTCTTAAAGGTAACTTCAAACACACTCCATCGCACTTACGTAAACTGACTTATATCACTTTAATCCATTCTAAAATAAGAAATTCCTCAGCAATTTGGGATCCCAATCAAGACAACGTTATTAAAAACATCAAAGCCCTGAAAAACTGTGATGTGCGTTTTATTTTTTCGGATTACTCACGCCACACCAGGGTTACTTCACTGAAGAATCATGGTGAACTGCAAGTGTTATCATGTCGCTGTAAAATCACTCGCTGACCTCTTCTTCCTAAGCTCTACCACCACTAATCACTTCGCAAGGACTTTTTTAGCCCCCCCCCCCCCTGCCATTGCACCAGGCCGTGATAATCCTTTTAAGATTGAACGCTTCACATGTCGCACACTAACTTATGCTAGATCGCAACAGACCGCGCACAATAACCGAGTGGAATAACTTGCCATAGGACATCAGAACCGTCACCGACATAAATAAATTTCAGAAATTTCTAATCGTGAATGAAAGTGCGTAAACCTTTCATTTTTCATGTCATCCCCCTCTTTCTTTTTTTAAGCTACAAACGGTGCTAAAAAATGATCTTGACTTCTGTGTAACATGCATATTTTTATGGTTATTGTTCCTATGCTCATTTGCAGTGATTTGCCTTTTACATCTAAGTTCACGTGTTGTGTTGCTTTCTGATTTCTTATGCATTAATGGCACATGTGCGTTTTACAAACCTGATTACCCTCCTTTTTTGAGTGCATGTGATTCGTATTGCCATTTTTCACACCTTTCTTTCGACTTATTATTCATTTGTTACATCTGTATGCGTCACTGCCCCCCCCCCTATGCAATACCCTCCTGCGAGAGGGCCTTTAGGAGTATTCTGTTTAAATGAATAAATATATTCTTGTATCCATGTCTAAAGAGAGCTTAACTGTACGAGGCTACACTAAACCTTTAAGTCGGCTATACTGAACCTTACCTTTATATTGAAACATTCGTAGGGGACCAGAAAATTTAGTTGGTGTGTGCGAAAACTTGATATTTATAACAAAAAGCTTATCCTAGCCTAACGTGAAATATTTGAGGCATGACATTGGTGATTTGAGATTTTAGAAGCGGACATTGTTAGTGACGATATTGACAATTCCTAATAGAAGCTCTGCAGAATAATGCAGGAATTGTTGACCCAGGTAGGCTGTACGACGAGGAGACAGCGTTAAACACGCGTAGTGTGATGCCGCCACATCGCGTCGATGGCACGTCTGTACGGGTTGTTTCTTGGAAAAAAAAGATACAGAAAATGTGTAACTCAACTACAGTCAGAAAGTCAATTATAACGCGTAAACTGTTGAGCAAAATATGGACGTTGCCCCTTCAATCTCGTATAGGAAAAAACAATACTGCCGTCACCGGCACTGACAGTCAATTTTTGTTTTCCAGGAACAAGACAATTAAAGTCGAAGCATGATCTGCTCTTGTTTATTTAAGTTTGTTCAATTTGAAAGTAGCGACACATTCCTCGCCGTGGCGCTTTCCTCCTCGAGCCTCCTCACGCAGCGGCTGCACGCGCTGCGCACGGCACGCTTTTTCTCCTTGGCGCCCGCGGACCGGCCGCAGCATTCTATAAAGGCAAATGATTTTGGGCTGTTGCACGCCCCAATGGTGAAAAAGTTTTGAAAAATGGGGATAACAGCATCGAGAATGCCTTAGGTAACGTTTACGAGGAGGTTGGTTTCTTCTTAAATTGGTGCTGGTGCTACACTGTAGACCTTTTTTTTTTCAGCCACATGATAAAGTGCATTATTCTATGCATCTGATCTAGAATTTCTTATGGCACATCCCTCTGTGCTTGGCTTTGATGCGGAAAGATTATTTAGCTCATGAGGGGGGAAATTCAGTGTTGTCGACGGTGGCGTGACCGCGATGGTCGAAAAAGTCAAGTGAGCCAATCGAGGCACTTGATGACGTCAAGTAAGGCAGAGTTATTCAAAGTAGTGTGAATTAGGGCGAAATTAGTTAAAGCAGGTCTAATTAAGATCTATTTCATTACTGCAGTAGAACCCATGACCCTTTGTAGGAACCGAACCTACGCATCTTGTTTGTTAATTAGGGCGAAGTTAAGGCATTCAAAAGCACGACCTTTGTTCGCAGTCGGACCCTCGACCTTTGGTCTTAATTGAGATGAAGTTAACGAAAGCACAGCTAATCAAGGTATCGTTAAATTAGTCGCTCAAGCCCAGGACCTTTGCTCTAAAGTAAGGCGCAATGAAATTAAGACAACTGAAAGAGCATACGCATTCCTCGGCGGACCGGCGATGTTTCCGCATTCCTCCACGTCGCGATAACAAAGTGGCCCGTGAATGTGTTTTTCTTACATGTGCACACACGTGCACCGTAGGTAATATTTCAGCGTTCCTTTGTATAATGAATTAGTCGCGAGTGCACCGTTCTTCCATGTTCTTGTCTTCTCAGTGTGAACGTAGCTTTTGCGCAGTGGTCTCCAAGCGG